>NC_053489.1:646286613-646632591 GCF_905171775.1 Rana temporaria | reverse complement strand
AGAGAACATGTTCTCTATTTCCTCGTTGTTCAATGAGGAAAGACGGCCCGCCGAGATCCTCGGCGGCTTCAACACTGAACTCGACGAGGAACTTGATGTGTTTGGCACGTTGAGTTTCTCAGACGTGTGTACGGGGCCTGAGGATGGAATTCCAGCCACCACTTTAAGGAGGGCATTGACCAGCGATGTAAGGTGCATATTTACCCACGCACCCTGATGCGTTGGTTTTATCAGGGGTTCCCTAACACCTGAGAATTATTTCAAGGGCTCATCTAGAGCAGTGTTTCTCAACTCCAGTCCTCAAGGCACCCAACAGGTCATGTTTTCAGGATTTCCATTATTTTGCACAGGTGATTTGATCAGTTTCACTGCCTTAGTAATTACCACAGCTGTTTCATCTGAGGGAAATCCTTCAAACATGACCTGTTGGGGTGCCTTGAGGACTGGAGTTGACAAACACTGCTCTAGAGGTTCCTCTTGCTTAGTTGTTGCAGCCTCTGGGGCCTTTCAAAAAGGTGTTTATATGTAATGACAGATCATGTGACACTTAGGTTGCACACAGGTGGACATCATTTCACAAATTATGTGTATTCTGAAGGTAATTGGTTACACCAGAGCTTTTTATGGGCTTCATAACAAAGGGGGTGAATACATACAGTACCTGCTGCCGATATTGCACTTCCAGCGCAATCCCATTGCACTGGAAATCGGTGATGCAGGCTGTGCTTCTCGCGCTCGCCGCCCCCACAAGATGCCACGCATCCATGGGAGTCTATTGGGGGCAGCAGGTACTGTATGTATTCACCCCCTTTGTTATGAAGCCCATAAAAAGCTCTGGTGTAACCAATTACCTTCAGAATGGGAGGCGCGACATAGCTTGGTGCTGGCTCCTGTGACAGGACTCGGCAGCGGCATTATTCGCCTTCACAGAAGCCCCGTTTAGAGACAATATTGTGGTCACCAGCTGTATGCACAAGCCAATTATTCGTTTTGTATTTCTGAAAAATAAATTATGTATATATTTTTCAAATTTTACTTCACCAACTTAGACTATTGTGTTCTGATCCATCACATATAAATCAGATTAAAAAAAACATTGAACTAAAGCTGTAATGTAAGGCCTCGTACACACGATAGGTTAACCAGAGCACAACGGTCTGATGGACCGTTTTCATCGCTTCAAACCGATCGTGTGTAGGCCCCATAGGTTATTTAACCTTAGGTTAAAAAAAAGCCAACTTGCTTTAAAATTAACCTATGGATTCCTAACCGATGGGAAAAAATGATCGTTAGTAGGCACGTCCATCGGTTAAAAATCCATGCATGCTCAGAATCAAGTCGACGCATGCTTGGAAGCATTGAACTTTGTTTTTTTCAGCACGTCGTTGTGTTTTACGTCACCGAGTTCTGACACGATAGTTTTTTTAATAGATGGTGTGTAGGCACGACAGACCATCAGTCAGCTGCATAGGTTAACCTATGACAACGGTCCTTCAGACCGTTGTCCTCTGGTTAACTTATCATGTGTACAAGGCCTTACAAAATAGGTAAAGAGCCAAGGGGAGTAAATACTTTTGCGAGGCACTGTATTTGTTTCTATTCGGTTTGCATACGGATTCTGAGGCGGTTGTTTCATGGATACAATGACATGTGGGAAACTTCAAGTGGAACATCTGATTGAATAAAGTTTGAATAAAGTTTGTGTAAAAACACTGATTCCAGCCTGCATCTGATAGTGGGCCATAGTCATCTGGATAGAATCCAATCTGCATATTTCTAAGAATCTGAAGATTTGGAAGTTTGTAAGATGGCTAGTGGGTCAATGTCTTTTGGTGAGCGTTCTACCTGCACGAGTATACGAGCTGAGAGCTTTGCATGATTGATATTTGTGAGTAGTTTATACATTTATTTATTTTCAACCATTAAAATGTCAATTACTACACTATGGAATTTGTCTCCTCTTATGAAATCATCATGTTGTCATTGAGCGGAATTTGAGAAGTTGGGATACATCTTAGTATGTGACATAGTAAGTGAGGTTGAACAAAAAGACACAAGTCTATCAAGTCCAACCTATGTGTGTGATTATATGTCAGTATTACATTGTATATCCCTGTATGTTGCGGTCGTTGAGGTGCTTATCTTATAGTTTCTTGAAACCAACGATACCCCCGCTGAGACCACCGCCTGTGCAAGGGAATTCCACATCCTTGCCGCTCTTACAGTAAAGAACCCTCTACATAGTTTAATAGGGGTTGTAAAGTTTTTTTTTTTTTTTTTTCTAAATAGGTTCCTTTAAGCAAGTGCATTGTTGGTTCACTTACCTTTTCCTTTGATTTCCCTTCTAAATGTTTTTTTCTTTTTCTGAATTTCTCACTTCCTGTTCCTCCTCAGTAAGCTTGCCCCCATCATCTGAGTCGTTCTGGCTGGGGGTTGGTCATCATGCTCGCCCCCTCCCTTGGGATTACATCCCTGCAGGGAGACGTCATGTTCACAGCGTCTCCCCACAGGGATGTAGTCCCAAGGGAGGGGGTGAGCACGCTGACTAACCCCCAGCCACAGCGCCTCCCCGCAGGGATGTAGTCCCAAGGGAGGGGCAAACATGCTGACTAACCCCCAGCCACAGCATCTGCCCGCAGGGATGTAGTCCCAAGGGAGGGGGCGAGCATGCTGACTAACCCCCAGCCACAGCGTCTCCCCGCAGGGATGTTGTCCCAAGGGAGGGGGCGAGCCTGCTGACTAACCCCCATCATCCAAGCCGTTCTGGCTGTGGGTTAGTCAGCATACTCGCCCCCTCCCTTGGGATTTTGTGCCGTTAAAGTGTTCGGTTTTGGCTTGAAGAAAAAGTGGAAACCCTAGTATCGCCTCACTTGTTTAAATGCAAACAAATGTATGACTGACTGCATTGTATCCTCAGGACTTTTTTAGGTCTTTGACTGGACAGAATGTGTTTATGTCTGGTTAAATAAAATGCCTTTGGGCCTTCTGGGCGGTAATAGGGTCCTGGATGAGGCCTTGAAGAAAATCTCATCTGTTTTCCATTCAAACAAAGCCAGTTCTTTGCCAGGCCCAGTAGTCAGTTCATCTACGCCACTATCTCAGTTCTGCAGTCTCTGTCAGCGCCTTTTATTCAAGCAGCTTCTTTCTCCTACAAATCCTCCCGCGGCTCCTTTCCGGAAACAAACCACATTTATTTATTTGTGTGTTTGCACGTATTTGAACAAGACGTTTAAAAGTTGTTTCCCAGAGGCAGCAGGCTGTAGTCACTGTTATTGCACATGACTTGCCACAGGCAACAATCAGCGATAAGGCCTTTGCCAAGATAAAGGGTACGCAAGGTTCTGTCCTACTTGTGTATAAATAATGGATTTTTCACACTTTTATTGTATTTTCCTGGTTCTCCTCTTTGGCAGATTGACATTTGTGCAGACATTTTTACAGACCCACTCCGCAGAGGATCCAGTTACTTTAGCCATGCAATATCATTTACAAGGACAATGATATGATATTCTATTGGTCTACAACTTGTTAGGTAAAAGGTTCCTTTAGATCCCTTACCAGTTAACTTCTACATCTTCTATGTTCATGGAAATCTAAAGGTTGACATATAGGTAGCCAAGAAAGAATTGAATATATATTGGGGATTAAAGCGGGGGTTCCGCGGGAAAACATTTTTTTTCTGGCGCATCTACTGCCTTTAACATAGTTGTAAGTGTACTTACGTCTCTGAATTTTAGAGCCATCCGCATGCACATTTGGCCGTGAAGAAATATTTATAAAAAATGTGTCCTGTCATGTTCCATCTTGCTTGTGGGCACTGTGAAGCCCACAAGCAAATACTTCCAGGATTCTATCCCACGCATGGGCAGTGTTATCAGCACAAGCTCACAAAGCACTGCAGCTGATCACAAAATCCTGCGATATTTACTGATACAGCGTTATACATCGTCTCCTGGGAAGCGAGA
The DNA here is from genome assembly GCF_905171775.1 of Rana temporaria. Classification (NCBI taxonomy): domain Eukaryota; kingdom Metazoa; phylum Chordata; class Amphibia; order Anura; family Ranidae; genus Rana; species Rana temporaria. The sequence continues at coordinate 646,628,626 of NC_053489.1, read as the reverse complement.
CACTGTGCTCCCAGGAGACATTGCGATCTGGGAATGAAGTGACGCGCCCACTCCCGCGGGAGTGATACCCGGAAGTGGCTGCTAATTTCACCCCAATTAAAGGTATTAAAATGATTTAAAAAATGTATGTAGTTACATAGTTACATAGTTAGTCAGGTTGAAAAAAGACACAAGTCCATCCAGTTCAACCACAAAAAATAAAACAACAAAATAAAAAACACAGTAAAATCCTATACACCCAACTCCATACCCACAATTGATCCAGAGGAAGGCAAAAAACCCCAGCAGAGCATGATCCAATTTGCTACAGCAGGGGAAAAAATTCCTTCCTGATCCCCCGAGAGGCAATCGGATTTACCCTGGATCAACTTTACCTACAAATCTTAGTACTCAGTTATATTCTGTACATTTAGGTAAGAATCCATGCCCTTCTTAAAGCAATCTACTGAGCTGGCCAGAACCACCTCTGGAGGGAGTCTGTTCCACATTTTCACAGCTCTTACTGTGAAAAAACCTTTCCGTATTTGGAGTTAGTGTGCTGGTCTGAATGAGCTGCAGTTTATTATGAGGGTGAACCTCCACTTTAAGTATCTACAGAAGAGAATTGGGAACTCTTGGCCTGGGAGGCAAACACAACGAATCACCCTTATCATAGGGACAGTGTCCTAGTGGCTAGAACAAATACCCAACAGTGATTAGTGACTATAGTGAAATGGCGGGTCAAATATGGTTATTTGTATGATATCTTTCATATATAGAGTAACGTTATCAGGACTCAAGTCACCAAAATAAAGCCTTGATACTTCACAGAGGTAAAAATTTAAGTACATTAGGCAATGAGTACGGTTAGATTTAGACGTGCCATCCACGTTCGGATCACTTTCTAGAGGCACATGATAGACAACGAGGAGGAAATGTGATGCCTCCTTACACCTGTTTTAACCTCATTTTTGCCAACAAACGTGCAATGCAATGTTCTCAGTTGTGGGCATATGTGGCGTTCCCCCATTCACTTGACATATTGAGCCGTTTTTGCCATGGGCATGCAGAGAAGCATTGTGACAGTGGCATGTAAACACCCTTGTCCAATGCCATTTGCAACTTAAGAGGGTTTATGTATTTTTACTGCCCCCCAACTGAATATCTAAACTAATGCCCCGTAAACACGATTGGAAATTCTGACAGCAAAAGTCCGATGTGAGCTTTTCATCGAAAATAACGACCGTGTGTATGCTCCATCAGACTTTTGCTGTCGGAATTTCCGCCAATAAAAGTTTGAGCAGGTTCTCAAAAATTTCTATCGGAAAATCCGTTAGTCTGTATGCAATTCCAACGGGGAAAAACACACGCATGCTCAGAAATAATTTGAAGCATTCTCGGAAACATTGAACTTCTTTTTCTCGCCTCGTCGTACTGCTGTACGTCACCGCTTTCTTAACGCTCGAATGTTCAGAGAACTTTTGTGTGACTGTGTGTATGCAAGCCAAGCTTGAGCGGAATTCCGTCGGAAAAACCATCCAGCTTTTTTCCGACGGAAATTCCGCTCGTGTGTACAGGGCATTAGTCTAAGGAAAATATTATGGATTCTAAAATAAACCAATGTTTTGGCCAGTAATAGCCTGACTTCCTAATATATATATATATATATATATATATATATATATATATATATATATATATATATATAGTGTGTATATATATAGTGCCTTGAAAAAGTATTCATACCCCTTGAAATCTTCCACATTTTGTCATGGTACAACCAAACATGTAAATGTATTTTATTGGGATTTTATGTGATAGAACAACACAAAGTGGCACGTAGTTGTTGAGTAGAAGGAAAATGATTTTTAATTTTTCTTTACAAATTAATATGTAAAAAGTGTGAATTCAGCCTCCTTTACTCAAATGCCCCTAACTAAAATCTAGTAAAACGAATTTTCAAGTCACCTAATTAGTAACCAGAGTCCACCTGCGTGCAATTCATCTCAGTACAAATACAGCTGTTCTGTGAAGCCCTCAGAGGTTTGTTAGAGAACCTTAGTGAACAACAAACATCACTATGAAGGCCAAGGAACACACCAGACAGGTCAGGGATAAAGTTGTGGAGAAGTAAAAGCTGGGTTTAAAGCAGGGTTAGGTTATAAAAAAGATATGTCCTGTGGGAGACAAATATTAGTCATGCATTCCACAAATCTGGTGGCAAGAAGAAAGCCATTGTCGAGAAGAAAGCCATAAGAAGTCCCATTTCAAGTTTGCGAGAAGCCATGTGCCGAACACAGCAAACGTGTGGGAAAAGGTGCTCTGGTCAGATGAGACCAAAATTAAACTTTTTGGCCTAAAAGCAAAACGCTAAACCGCTTGCAAAAATAGTGAGTACACCCCTAAGTGAAAATGTCCAAATTAGGTCAAAGTGTCATACTTTGTGTGGCCACCATTATTTCCCAGCACTGCCTTAACCCTCTTGGGCATGGAGTTCACCAGAGCTTCACAGGTTGCCACTGGAGTCCTCTTCCACTCCTCCATGAAGACATCACGGAGCTGGTGGATGTTAGAGACATTGCGCTCCTCCACCTTACGTTTGAGGATGCCCCACAGATGCTCAATAGGGTTTAGGTCTGGAGACATGCTTGGCCAGTCCATCACCTTTATCCTCAACTTCTTTAGCAAGGCAGTGGTCATCTTGGAGATGTGTTTGGGGTCATTATCATGTTGGAATACTGCCCTGCGACCCAGTCTCTGAAGGGAGGGAATCATGCTGTGATTCAGTATGTCACAGTACATGTTGGCATTCATGGTTCCTTAATGACCTGTAGCTCCCCAATGCCAGCAGCACTCATGCAGCCCCAGTCCATGACACTCCCACCACCATGCTTGACTGTAGGCAAGACACACTTGTCTTTGTTATCCTCACCTTGTTGCTGCCACATACGCCTGACACCATCTGAACCAGATAAGTTTATCTTCGTCTCATCAGACCACAGGACATGGTTTCAGTAATCCATGTCCTTAGTCTGTTCGTCTTCAGCAAACTGTTTGCAGGCTTTCCTTTGCATCATCTTTAGAAGAGGCTTCCTTCTGGGAAGACAGCCATGCAGACCAATTTGATGCAGTGTGCGGCGTATGGTCTGGGCACTGACAGGCTGACCCCCCACCCCTTCAACCTCTACTCACGGTAACCATATGAATATATTTTATTTGTACTGTCCTCCTCTGCATATAATTTAGTATTGGGGGTTGCACACAGCCTTATTTGTGTACCCTGACATCACAATGTTCATTATCTGAGCTACAAAGGTGGGATCTCTATCATGGAAATTACCTAGTATAGGAACCAGAATGAAAGAGGGTTCATTCTGGTTCCTATACTAGGTCATTTCCATGATAGAGATCCCACCTTTGTAACTCTGATAATGAACATTGTGATGTCAGGGTACACAAATAAGGCTGTGTGCAACCCCCAATACTAAATTATTATCTGTTTGCATTCGTAAAGTGATTGAGAGAACATTTATTCCAGGTCAAATTCTGGTTTGGGTAAATGATTTAACTTATTACTACTACTGTGAAGGTAAAGAGGTGTCCTTGTGTCTAAATCTGTGAAAGGATGCAGAGTTGTTGTTTTTTTTAATAAGTTCTGCTTTAACCTGCTTCCATTCTGCTGTCCCATACAAACATGGCTGTCAGTAGCTTAATAGTTATGATTATTTTGCTTAAAATAAATAAAATTAATTATAAATTCCAACAATTTTTTTCTCATCTTTCACAGCATACTAGGTCTGTGTTACTCCCAGGACTGGTTCCAGTATGCATTATGAAAAGTCATATGAAGACAACTGATCTTAGACTGCACTAGCAAGATTTCAAGAGCAACAACCTGGATATTTTCAATGTATAAAACAATAACCTACTGGGGCCAGGGCTGACCAGAGTAGAGTGGGATAGAGGTGATCCAAGAAAAGTGGGGCTAGAGTTGGTCAAAGGAGAGTTGGGTCAGAGATAACCAGAGGAAAACATTGCAAGCACTGATCCAAGAAGAGTGAAGAAGAATGTGACCAGATTCGAGCAAGATCTAAAGTGATCTGGTTGGAGATAACCAGAGAAGAGATGGAGTGGGAGGTGCTCACAGGAGAGTGAAGAAATGTCAAAATAAATAAAAGTAGGCAAGAGGAGGAACGGGAATCAGCAGCAGAGATGGGCAGATCTGTGTGGATACACTCAGGAAACTGTGACCAGCCTGGGGTTGATTTACTAAAACGGGAGAGTGCAAAATCAGCATTAAAATCAATCAGCTTCCGTTTTTTTTTTTTTTTGTCAAAGCCTAATTGAACAAGCTGAAGTAACAAAATCAACCCCACTGCATCTGCTATAAGTGAGATTTATGTACAATGAAACAAAATCCATCCAAACACCAACACACAGCAAACATAAGCATATAAGTGAACCATAAAAAAACCAGTGAAAGATTACCTGACTAATAATTAACAAAACATAAAGACTAACTGACATCTAACTATATATAATATATATGAAATGGGGAACACAGAAATCTGGAGGTGAAGGGAGCAGATGGGAAAGGGAGAACCAAATCTGTGATCAGATACAAGGGGAGCAGGAAAGAGGCATGAGGGTACAGGATGCAGAGCAGGAGCAAGATCAGATATATGGCAAACAGAGTCTGATAAAAGAAAAACACTGGAGTGAGAGGGACTAATAGGGGAGGACCTAAATACCCTCCTAACAGCCAGCATCAGGTGGAAACTGATTACTGGGATCTGCTGGCTGCTGGGAGACAACAGCTGGTGGAAACTGGATTTACAACCCTCCACCCAGGGAACCACAGTGCCACCAGCAGGTAATCCAGGTCCTGACATAGAATAGTGAAATGATAATACAGGATGAGGATGATGGAGAAGAGAAGCCTTGAATGGGCAAGGCCCCCCTCGCTATTCTCTACTTCTGCTTGTCCCTCCTTCTGGGGCCGCAGGGGGGGCCGCATGTCAATCGCTGTCAGAGCTTACACGCGGTTCATGACTTGCTCCCCTTCCCCACATAACATGACATTATTTGGGCTTGGCAATTGGCAGTTCAAACATGAGCACTCCATCCTGGGGTAAGGGCAGAAGGTCACATGCTCCCCCATACCCAGAAGCATCAGATAGTTCTAATGGCACGTACACACAACCATTTTTTTGGGATTTTTTAACCCGATTATTGTTAAACCGGCCTTGCCTACACACGATCGTGAAAAAAAAAATGCTCTAGCAAAGCGCGGTGACGTACAACACGTACAACAGCACTATAAGGGGAAGTTCCATTCGGATGGCGCCACCTTTGGGGCTGCTTTTGCTGATTCCTTGTTAGTAAAAGACGATTCGCGCTTTTCAGTCTGTTACAGCGTGATGAATGTACTATCTCCATTACGAACGGTAGTTTTACCAGAACGAGCGCTCCCGTCTCATAACTTGCTTCTGAGCATGCGTGTTTTTTTCACGTCGTTAAAGCTCACACACGAACATTTTTTACAACGTTAAAACCGAAGACGTTAAAAACGACGTGACAAATTAGAGCATGTTCTAAATTTTTAATGCCCATTTTTTACATCGTGAAAAATGCTCTGAAGCCCACACACGATCGTTTTTAAAGTGGAGGTTCACCCAAAATATACATTTTTAACATTAGATTGAGGCTAATTTTACTAAGCAGAATCGGGTGTTGTTTTTAAAATGAATGCAGTACTTACCGTTTTAGAGATCGATGTTCTCCCGCCGATTCCAGGTATGGGCTGCGGGACTGGGCATTCCTATTTGATTGACATCCTTCCGACGGTCGCATACAGCGCGTCACGAGTTACCGAAAGTAGCCGAACGTCGGTGCGCAGGCGCAGTATAGAGCCGCACCAACGTTTGGCTTCTTTCGGCAACTCGTGACGCGCTGTATGCGACCGTCGGAAGGCTGTCAATCAAATAGGAACGCCCAGTCCCGAAGATCATACTCGGAAGCGGCGGGAGAACATCGATCTCTAAAACGGTAAGTACTGCATTCGTTTTAAAAAGAACACCGGATTCTGCTTACTAAAATTAGCCTCAATCTAATGTTAAATTGACATTTAAAAAAAAATGCATTTTTTACAACCCGAAAAACAGTCGTGTGTACGCGGCATTAGGGTTCTGATAAAGAATGGCAGGGGATTATGAGTAAGATGAGTATAAGTAGTATAAGTAGATGAGAGGAACGAGGGGTGGGCTTTAAAGAGAACATGTCAATCTTCCCTGGATGTGCATAGTGACAGATTCTCGAGCAACTGTCAGCTCATCGAAATAGATGCTTTATAATCTTAAGATGAAGTGACTATGGAAAGTGTGTGTATGTAGATTTTCAGAAATGACAGATGAAAGTCTCATTTTCTTTTAGGGGTGCCATTGAAAGCTGGGACAGATTGCCAAAAAACAGGACTGTACGACCATATGAATTATTCGGAGTCTTTCCTGTTCAGTAGCAGTGAGTGACTTAATTAAATGGGTAAAAGCCACTCTGACAATTGCATTTCAATTTGCTGCGAGAAGGAAATTTGGTGGATTGAAAAGGTAAGGCCAAATCTGCTCTCTGCCGTCATGGCAACAGCAGATGTTAAAAGAGATCCGTCCTTTGGCCTTTCTGTATTCAGCTGCATCCTTCTCTCTCCGCTGAACGAACAGCCTATTATTTGTATGATATTTCACTTCTCTGAATGCTTTACTTTCCACCGATACATAGTTTCTATTTTGACTGAAATGACGAAATGAATGAAAGCTTAATGTTCTTTTATATATAGATAAAAAGAGAGAAAATGTATCAAAAAAGGTCAGCTAACAGGCAAAAAAAAAAAAAAAAAGACGAAGAAAGTAAATGTTATGTGTGTAATAGAGGTTTTATTTTAGCATAATTACGCTTAATGTAATAACTTTGTAAAGTTGGCAGCTATTTAACCACATCAATACTGGGCACATTCTCCCCTTTTCTTCCCAGGCCAATTTCCAGCTTTCAGCTCTCTCGCACTTTCAACGACAATTGCGCGATCATGCAACGCTGTACCCAAATTACATTTTTATCATTTTGTTCACACAAATAGAGCTTTCCTTTGGTGATATTTATTCACAACTCCGTTTTTTGTTTAGCGATATAAGCGGAAAAAAAAGAGATACATTTTGAAAAAAAACCAATATTTTCTACTTTCAATTTTAAAAGAAATCCAATAAAATCAAATTTTGGCATAAATTTAAAGGGGTTGTAAAGGTAAAAGTTTTTTTACCTTAATGCATCCTATGCAATAAGGTAAAAAAACATCTGACAGCACCGCCCCCCCCCCCCCCCGAGCCCCCGTTTTACTTACCTCACTGTGCTTGTCATCTTGCTCGGTTCCCAGGCTGGCCGTTGATTGGCTAGGCTGGGCGGATTGATAGCAGCGCAGCCATTGGCTGGCGCTGCTGTCAATCACAGCAGATGACGCGGCTCGCCGGGTGGCGGGGCCGAGTGATACAGTCGGCGGCTATGGCCGCTGCTGTATCACGGGAGCGCGCTCGCAAAAGCTTTCCACCATGCGAGGGAGCTCGCATGAACGTGGAAAGCTTTTGCGAGGAGGAGCCGAGACAGCCGCCGAGGGACCCCAGAAGACACGGATCCGGGTCACTCTGTGCAAAACGATCTGCACAGTGGAGGTAAGTATAACATGTATGTTATTTAAAAAAAAAAAAAATTGTACCTTTAGTGTTCCTTTAAGCCAACATGTATTCTGCTACATGTCTTTGGTAAACAAAATCCTGATAGTGTATAATAATTGGTTTGTGTGATCCCAGACATATGTACACAGATGATCATGTACAGATGTGTGCAGGTGATCACGGACATATGTGTGCAGATGATCATTGGGACATGTGATTTTACTGTTACATATGTGAGGGACAGGTGTTTTTACTGTGTGGGGGGGTATGTGTGTGGGGACAGTGTTTTGGTTACACTATTTTGGGGACATTCTGTGTTTACATTGTGTGGGGACATGTGTGGGGACACTGGGCTGGTGATCAGTGTGTAAAAAGCTGTAAAAAAGCAGCTCATACTCACTGATCACCGGCCGGCTGCAGAGATCCGCTCTCCTCTCCCGATCGCTTAGCAACCGGCTCTCTATTTACATCACATGATGGCTGTGATTGGACACAGCCGTCATGTGATCAGGAGGGACAATCACAGAGCCCTCCTGCCGATCGGAGATGCGCCGTGTCCGGATGACACGAGCGCATTGGGATCGCGCTGATGTGTGAGCATGTGCGCGCAATCCCCCTGCTTCTGAGGGACCTTCCTGAATGTCCATTTTGAAGAAGAAAGTACCCATCCGGCAGTATATGTGCAGTGGTCGGGTGGGAGGTGGTTAAAAATGCCCAAGAAAAAAATGGCAGATTTGCGTGCCAAATTAATTTCTGTATGTTGTAGGCATTGCTTTTTTTTATACACCAGGTATTGCAATATATTTGATTAGACCTTTTTGGATCATTGGACATGCCACTGTTTTGAGGCTTTATGTAAATTTGGAAGAATAGGAAGTCATGTACGTATATATATTGAATCATTGATTTAAAGCCGAACTTTACTCTTAACAATGTGATAACAAATAATATTCTTTAGCAAGGAACATACATTCCATATTTATGTAGCGCCCCCTTACTTCCAGTATGGGCACTACGCTAAAGTTAGTGGGGAATAGGAGAGTTATTCTTGCTCCCATTCACAATTTGTCAAATTTGGTCTGCTGTCACTCCAGAAATGTCCTGTAGGTCAGCCTGCGCTCCAGGGGTGTTGTTTCCACCCCTGGGCGACAGGTGGTGCTAGAGGGGTTCTGGCAGAGCAATTTTCCCCAGCAGCCAATTAGAGGAGTTTTTCCCTCGCGGGCATGCTGGGGGAGAGTATATCTGTGGCAGACGCCATCTTTATTGTTTCTTCCCACGGGTTCCAGGTTCGGCATCCACCTTTAGGGTGCGCGCATCCAACGGACCCCGGTGATGGCCTCCAGGCCGGAGTCGAATGCTACGCAGAGCTCTATGTTGCTGAAAGGGGCCCCAGTGACTTACTGGGTCCCCAGTTCTATTGAGAGGATCCCAGGCTGGATGCCGTTCGATTGGGGGGTCGGCTTGAGGAGAACCCGGAGGCAGGTTGTCCAGCAGGGCTTGGACGAACCAATCAGGGATCTGGTGACCGGAATGCTGACAGGTACGCTTTGCTGTCATCCGGTGACCTATGATAAAACCTACTGGGAGGATTCGCTCAATTCAGCCATTTAGCTCATTCAAGTAATTGGCCTGTGGCAGAGGCCTAGAGCCAGGTCTGTGAGAGAGATCTGTTCCTCCCAGCAATCTAAAGTGACACTTCGGCTACCAGGCTTGTGGCAGGAGTCTGTCCGGGGGCACTTCACCCACTCTGACTAGAGTGGCGACGAACTGTAATTTGGTACTACTGAGAGCAGGATTGCTCGGTTCTTATCTAGGCCTGATACCGCAAAGTTCTCCCTCTTTCTTCATCAACCTTTTCTTCCTATTTGATGTTGGTGTTGGCCTGGAAATAAAGCATTGGAAAACCTCTATTCCGTGTCTGGACATTCGCTCACTACTCAACAACAAATCAGCGGCTCCTTCGGGGGTAGCGCTACATTAATAATTATGCTACCAAAATAAGCATGTGCTGTAAATTGCCTCCAGCATTGCTCCTGTTTATTCTTGCTGAAGGCTGTCATATATTGTATATAGTGTGGTCCCAGTTTTCTAGCGTAATTACACAGATTTGGCCATCTTTGCTGCTGATTCCTGATACAAAGTTAGGAGACATGGGTTGCTGGAGAGGTGAATGTGCTACCTCTTTCATTGCAGGGACACCAGTTTTGAAATATCCCAATCAGAATTGATGGTTTCTCTCCCCCCTCGAAGATTCTCTACAATGCCAATGAACATATATCCAGGAAGCCCTGGAGAGTAACACAACTATTATGATCTTTTGAGAGGTGTAAACTAGAGTTTCAAAATCTCTGATAAATATCATATTAGTTATTCAACCCAACTGGCCCACCCAAAACTGAAATACCAGTTTTAGGTAATGTGAAAGACCCAGCCAGGACAGGGGCTTTTTTTTGAGGGGACTGCAGGGTGGCCTCTTGCATACAGACTATGGGCCCTGGCTTTTAAGGGAACACTACTCTTTGGGAGGTGTGTTCCTTGGGGACCCTTGAAATGGTCTTGCTTTGGATTCAACTCCTTAAAACACACAGACTCTGGGAACTGGAGGTTTGAGGCCTCTATGCCTCAAACCAGCAATGACTGTAGCACTGTTTTCACTGACCATATGTGACCAGATTTAAAGTGTGACTGCCGTACCATGTTCCTAAGTTACCGGGCGGTCACACTTCACCCAGCCGGGCTTATAGAACTAATATCGGCCACCGTTGCTTCCACGCCCGGCTCATCTTTAAGCCTCGTACACATGGCCGGTTTTCCCAATTGGAAAACTGCAAGGAGAGCTTTTGGCCAGGAATCCCGGCCGTGTGTATGCTCCTTACAGTTTTTCCGACGGCAAAACTGCCCAAAAACCGCCAGACAAAAAAAGAGAACCAGCTCTCTTTTTTACCCCGCCGAGAAAGGCGGACTTTTTCCCAACGTTTTTTGGCAGTTTTGGGAAAAACTGCGATGGAGCATGACCAAAGCTCCATTGCAGTTTTCCTGTTGGGAAAACCGGCCGTATGTAGGGGAAAGACTAACCGAGCAGGTTCTCAGCTTTCCCCTCAGGATTTCTGACGTGAACTTTTCCCTGTCGGAAATCCCACACGTGTATACGGGGCATTACTGTTTGCATTATGTGTTTTCTAAGCACGTAGACCGGGGGCAGGGTGGGGGAGGGGGAGATTTTCTCCAGTGGTCCTTCTTGCTGATAAGGCTATCTACTCGCCCAGTTACTGATTGAATTATATGTTGCAAAGTTTGGATATACCTATTTCATGTTACTGGAAGCACAGTTTACTCCACCCTGTGTCATTATGCAAAGAAAGGGAGATTGTCCAAGAGTGTATATCTCTTTGTGCCTATGTTTTAATCAACAGCCTTATGTTTTTCACCACCCTACGCTGTGTCCCGACTAGTGATTGAGTGGGCTGCAAGATCTGGCATCGTTCTGTTACCATGCAAGAGAAACTTATACAGCGGACATCTGCTGACAGCAGAGGTGACACTTGTGGAGCATCAGTGGGTGCCATCGAAGTGGGAAAACTTCAGTGAATGCCAAGCCAGGGACCTAGCAGGACAGCAGAGGTGACGCTTGTGGAGCATCATTGGGTGCCAAGCCAAGGACCTAGCATGTCAGGGGGGGTGACACTTGAAGAATATCTGTAAGTGCCAAGCCAGGGACCCAGCAGGGAAGGGTGGTGACGCTTGAGGAAGATACTGAGCACTAAAGTGGAAGAGCGCAGGGGATCCAGTGGCTATTGGATCTGAAGTCTAGTGAAAGACTGGGAGTTCATTGATTAAAGACCCATAGTGAGTGACTGTGGAGTAAGCAGAGAACTGTTTGTGTTGCCAATAGTCCCTGGCCTGGCACTCACTGAAGTTTTCCCACTGGTGAGAAGACTGCTCTGGTACTGGCTTCAGCTTACTCACAGTGGTCTCCAGTAACAGGTCGGTTGGTCCCTTAGTGGCGACAGCTTCCCCTTCTACCTCCGACCACAGCTGGTTCACCGTCCAGTGGAACCACTACTTCTGATTGGAAAGGCCCTCAGGCAGCCTAGCAGCTAAACGTCCCCGGGATAGGACTCAGGCTTCCGGCCTATCAGCCCGGGGCAGCACATCACATGTCCACCCAGGCAGCCATCCGGGTGGCACAGAATCCCGATCACCTGACTCTACCCAAATAAATAGGCTCTCCCAGCAGGCCAAGAGACCAAAGAACATCCATACAAATTGGCTGAGACTCCCCATCCATTCATGTCCAAGCTTGCAAAGCCCCTGTTTTATCCAATGTCACTAGCATAGTATCACCCAGTGACAGATGAGAAAGAGTGCAACAAGTCCAGATTCCGAGCGGAATCAATTGATCTCCTAACAATTTGCCAAGGCAACTAAATTTGATAGCAACCCTGCCCAAACATCAGGGTGCTACAGAAGTTGAAGCAGGGTTCCACCCAAAAGTGGAACTTCAGCTCATCGGATTCACCCCTGCTCCGGTGCCACAATTGGCATCATTCGGGGGGAGGGGGGGCAAGATACCAGGTATCCTTTCCCACTTTCGGAAGAAAGGGCCAGTTGGGGCTCCCTCCTCCCCCCCTGGCCTGCTGGGCCAGTAGGAGAGAGAAGAGCGGGCCTCGCGCATGTGCAGTAGGGTTCCCAGGGTAAAGCCGAAAGGCTACAGGTGTGGGGGCTGACATCGCTGGAAGTGCCCATTTATTAAAATCCAGAAGCTGCAGTATGTGTAGGTGCTGGATTTAGGTTTTGGGGGCGAAACACTGCTTTAAAAAGTTGGACAGAGAAACTATTCTAAATAGTAAGAAGAAAAAAACAAATTCTCCTCTTGATTCCCGGGGCCCGTCACAGGCCTAGTTAGCCTTTTGAGTCTGAAATAATACTGAATCAAGTCCAGTTCAATTTATCCCATTGCCATGAATATTACATTAATGGGTTTAATTGCTCAGTACACAGAACAAAGGTTTGATAACGCCATCCTTTTTTTTTTTTTTTTGCATTGAAAACTATTTTAATCATTTATTCCTAGCGGATGTGAGCCACAGAGAAGTGAAGTCATGTCCACAGCATATTGAAGAGACACTGACTGTGCCAGTAGAAATCTATTTTCAGAGCTTGCTGTATAATCCGGAATAATTCTACATAAGAATGTTGTGAACAAGAATCGCTATTTAACCCGTCAATGTTCCCAGTGTCTGCAAATGCTTGTGTATCAGCAAGTCTCCAAACCAACAAATCACCAGAAAGAAGGAATATCATGCTAAAATGGGGAATTGCTTTGCAGAGAATTTCATACCTCCTATGACAGCAAGCAGTGAACTTCTTTGGATGCAAACCATAGTTATAATCCCTGTCTATAAATTGTTATGTATAACAGCGGTCGGTTGTGCTTGTACAAGATAGCTATGACTAAGGCTTTTTAGCCTGAGATGCATTGCATGGTTTACTGCTTGCTACTACCAGTGGAGCTTGACCCCTTACAATACATATGGCATATGGATCTGATCACCAAGACTACTTTTTAAATTGCATGTGTGCATATATTTTATATTTGTATGTAAAAATGGGGGCAGTCATATTTTTTCCTAAACTTGTAGGCTCTCTTTGCCTATAAGGTCGATTGAACATAGCTCAATAGCCCATAACCTCGTCATGTCTAGTGCTCATTGATGCGTAGATGCCCAGTCTGCATTTAGCAGCGTCAGTATGCATCAGTTAACATAAACCTAATTGGTTACGGTTTATATATGGTGAAAGCCTCAAATAAAAAAATAAATTAAAAAATGTCAAGCTAGTATAGATCCCACTAATTAAATATTGTAAACAGTATATTAGAAATAGAGATCTGGGTTATATTATAATATTAATAAACAAATTAAATTCAAATGTGCATTTAAAAAAAAAAAAAAATTATCAATATAAAATACGTAAAAAATGCAACAATTTCTCAACAAATAAAATAAAAAAATATTGTTACTTAAAAAAAATTTGTTGTTCAGTTGTCCTACCCAAATCATTTTTACATTTTTGATGGAAACAAGTTGATATTATTATTATTATTATTGTTATAATTATGTTTATTATTGTTATTATTAATATTTCAATTATTTTCGTTCTTTTATCTCCTCGTTTTTTTGTTGTTTTTTTTAATGGCCAGCCAGCTGCAGTTGCAAGGCACCGTTTACAGCTGTAAAGAGAAGGAATTTACGTGCTGTGGTCTGTAGAGTGATAGATGAAGCAGCCAGCGTGATACTCAGGTACAAAGTATGAAGGTATAGGAACACAAACGTGCAGCGCTACTTGCTTTAAGCATACATATTACGTATAAAGTGACTCATTTTATGACATATAAAATGACTAATTTCATGAACCACAAATAGCTATAGGTGACAACCAAATAAGTGCACGAATAAATGAGAAAAAAAATCTGAAATTAGCCAAATACATTCATGTACATAAAAGTGGAAGTCCCCAAAATTAATATGGTTAAATGTTATACATGTGGAAAAAAAGGTCTTTTGGTAGAAAAGTGTCAGCAGAAAAAGTTCAGGTCCATCCAAAAATCCCAGATTGAAAAGCATGCCACTCTGTGCAACAGTGGGAGGGGGGGGGGGTGCTTACCAAACCCTGTTAATCTCACAGTGGCAGCGGGTTAATGCCAAATGAATGGGTCTCAGACAACATTGGGCATGCAAACAAAGAGAACGAATCCCATAGATAAGTCCAGTTTGACTCAATAAAAGATTTATTAAAAGGTATTCCACTTACAATATTCCAGATAAAAGCGGGCATGTACAGCATACAAAGATAAGCCCCAAATACTCAATTACAAGATGGTCACGAGTATATATTGTACATGAGTGGTGCAACATACGCGCTTCGTCATATAGGACGTCATCAGGGGCCAGTTACAGCTGTAGCTGACAGATTTGTTTTCTCTACTTTCCTTTTTTGCTATTCAGATACAGCACAGTGCAGTAGGAATGTTTGATCCTGGTATAACTATTTCCGTATGAGGATGTGTGTGTGTATATATATATATATATATACACACACACACATATGCTAGATGGGAAGTGGTTAAGCATAGCAACTGAGCCACTTTAAAGGAGAAGTGTGGACTTTGAATAAACCAAACACACATACTCACATCCATACTGCAGCTATCCCACATCAACATTAAAGCGGAGGTTCACCCAAAAAACAAGTATATAACATTACATTCTGTATACCTCAAACATGTACAGTATGCTGTTTTAAATTTTTTTGGGGGGGTGTACATACAGTATTATCGCTATTTTTCACCTGGCTTCCGGGTACTAGCTCCTGCGGGAGTAGACGTTCCTATGCAGTGGCGCAATGTCCTCTGGGACTTTGCCCAGATGATTGACGTGCCTGACAAAAACTTCTCCCCGGCGGATAAGGCGCGTCACAAGTTTCCGTAACTAGCCGAACTGCGAGTCGGCTCTATACGGCGCCTGCGCAGTCAGCTCTACACGGCTCCTAGTCGGTGCGCAGGCGCCGTATAGAGCTGACTCGCAGTTCGGCTAGTTTTCGGAAACTCGTGGCACGCCTTATCCGCTGGGGGGAAGTTTTTGTCAGGCACGTCAATCATCTGGGCGAAGTCCCAGAGGACATTGCGCCACTGCATAGGAACGCCTACTCCCGCGGGAGCTAGTACCCGGAAGCCAGGTGAAAAATAGCGATAATACCGTATGTACACCCCCCCCAAAAAAAAACAGCATGAGGTATACAGAATGTAATGTTATATACTTGTTTTTTGGGTGAACCTCCACTTTAAGTAACATTACTGCTCATTGCTCAACTCTCCGTCTGCTGAAATCAGAGAGCAGTGACTGTCAGTCAACTTTCTCTGCTCTGCCCTTCAAGTGCTCAGGCCCTGTTTACACTTGGGTGATTAGGAATTGCGGGCAGAATCTGTATAGTTTTTCCCACGATTTCAAATTGCAAGAAAACACGCAATTCTCGCTTGGGTTGCATTCATCCTGAATGGAACCCCAAAACGCGGTGTGCGATTTTGCCGAAATTGGCCCATGACAAAACGCACAAGAATCACAGCAAAACATGCATATAAAAATGTGTCTGGCTCAGGGCCAACATTTGATCCCTGAGCTTCTCTGGCATGATAAACACACAGGGCCAGATTCAGAAAGATCAGCGGATCTTTCTGCTGGCGTAACGTATCTCATTTACGTTACGCCGCCGCAAGTTTTTCAGGCAAGTGCTTTATTCACAAAGCACTTGCCTGTAAAGTTGCGGTGGCGTAGCGTAAATCACCCGGCGGAATTCAAATTTGGCGGGTATCGGGCGTGTATCATTTAAATGAAGCGCGTCTCCGCACCGAACGAACACGCGCCGGCCGCGACTGAATCCCAGTGCGCATGCTCCAAATGACGTCGGCAAATCGTCATGCTTTCGACGTGAACGTAAATTACGTCCATCCGTATTCGCGAACGACTTACGCAAATGACGTAAAATTTCAAAACTCGGCGCGGGAACAACAGCCATACTTAACATTAGCTACGCCTCATATAGCAGGGGTAACTATACGCCGGAAAAATCCGAACGCAAACGACGTAAAAAAAAAACGCCGGGCGGTCGTTTCTGAATCGGCGTAAATCCTCATTTGCATATTCCTCACGTAAAACATACGGAAGCGCCACCTAGCGGCCAGCCTGAAATTGCAGCCTAAGACACTTACACCTGGCGGATCTTAGGGATATCTATGCGTAACCTGATTCTCTGAATCAGTCGCATAGATACGACCGGCCGGACTCAGAGATACGACGGCGTATCAGGAGATACGCCGTCGTATCTCTTTCTGAATCCGGAACACAGAGTTAACTCGCATGTATATGTTTACATATCCAGGTAAACGGTTTACTATATAATTTTTTAATTTATGACAATTAATCGTTATGCAGATCTCATGTGAATATTAGTATAATTTTTTATTTTTGAAATTTGCGCATTTATGAGCATTTAAATGTATGTATTTATGTATATTCATATGTTGTTTTTTTTTTTTTTCTATAAATATTTTTTATACGTACCGGTACATAAATAGCACTATACCAGCATTATCTTGTTAGGCCTGTAGAAGGAGCTGATGCTCCGAGCACGTAGCCTTGTTCATCCAGCTGTTCTTCCCCCAATGTTTCTCTGCTTTCGGTGACGTCATTTCCCTGCATTCCACACTGGCCCAGGCCGACTTCCTGGTGGCCACAGAACAGATTGCGGCTCCCCCAAACATCTGCCATACTTGTGGATGTTCGTCTCTGATGCCAGACCACATCTACATCATATCCCCATACAGATGAGCCTGTTTTTACCTTGTTTCCAGTAAGAGCATTACTTACTAAGTTAATAAACTGTACTAAACATACTACACTCAGGTGGCGCTTCCTGTGTCTCCCCTCACACATAGTTAACTGGCTGGTTCGAGGGAGGGAACTCATGTTCTTGCTATGTGAAATGTAAACAAGGCCTCATTGGAGTGCTGAACAGAGGTTTTGGTAGGTGAAGCTGGATCCGTCTCCGCTGGATCTGTCTCCTCTCACCAGTGTGCTGAGAGGCAGAGCCAGCTGCCAATCAGGCAGGTTGGTGGGTGGATCTTGACAATATTGTTGAGATCCTTTCAGAACCTGGAGTGGCTCTGCCATGTCATCTGATAGCAGGTAATAGCCGGCTATTAGTTGACTCTGAGTGAGAGAAGTATGACCAAAAAAGCTTTGCTTATCCTTTCCTTTTAGGTAGTTAAAATACACAACAAAACAGACAGATAAAACCTCAGCAGAAATCAAAACATTAGAGTATCCCCTTTAAAGGCATATAAAACGTTGTGACTGGGAAAATGGTAACGTATATGGGGGGCTCAGGGCCATCTTTAAGGCAGGCAAAAGGGGTAGCTGCCCTGGTCCCTGAGATTGTTTTGGGGCCAAAAGAAGCTGCCTCATACTTTTTTTTTTAAGTGTATTTTGTGCGTGTACTCGAGAGAGGGGAGCCGGACTGCAGGAGTTGGGAGTAGGCAGGCCTCCCCCAGAGGCAATCTGCCACCTTTCTCCATGCCCCGGGTGGCAATGGCGGGTGTGTGAGGGGGTTCTCCCACACAGCCCGCCCTACCTGCTCCGCTTTGAAGCCCAACAGGGCAGAGGGACTCCCTATAAGGGAGTGAGAGGATTTGCCCGCTCAACCAGCCCCGTTAGTCCTTTGCCTCTCTTTTTTAGAGACCGCATGGTCAAAGTGCGTGCATGTTAACCCAATTTGCAAGTGTGGTGGTTTTTTGTGGGAGGGGGGTGGGGTACTAAGCGCAGGCTTACCTCGCATAGCACACCCACCGGGAGCCAGGCTGAGACCACCAAACTCAATTCACATGTAGCCGAGACCGGGATCCGAACCCCTAGCTGCAGAGGTGAATGGCTTGTCAGCGCAGTGCCAATCGCGTTGAGCCACCACAGCTCCCGTAGCTGCCTCATACTTGCCAACTATCCCAGTTTAAATGTCCTTATCCCTTGAATTTTTAGTCATGTGTTGTGTCCTAATATCTCAGTGTGAAGTGCTGCTACTAATGTTGCCCAGCTCTGCCCTATTGTGTACAGGTAACTCATGCGCAGACCCTGTGTTTACATGTAAATAACCGGCATTCATATGTAAATAAGGGGAGCATTCATATGTAAACAGTGACACCATTCATATGTAGATAAGGGGGCATTCATATGTAAATAGTGGCAACATTCATATGTAAATAAGGGGAGCATTCTTATGTAAATAGCTGAGGCCAGCAGCACTCATGTGTAAATAAAGGCGGCATTCATATGTATATTATGCCCCTCTGCAGTGAGGAGATGATGTGATGTAACCTCTAGACACCTAATCAGTGAGCAGTATTACTATACAGTAATCTCTAGCAACCAATCAACAAGAAGAAATCATGTGCTGTAACCTCTAGCAACTAATTAGTGAGCCGTACTGTGTGCTGTAACCTCTAGCAACCAGTCAGTAAGTGGTAATGATATGCTGTAACCTTTGGCAACCAATCGCAATCACCGCCTGAACTGATACAGATTTTAAGTCTAGCTGATATTTATTGTATGTCTGAGATCAAGCAGAGAGCATAATTGGGTGGGTCCAATCAACATTAAAGATGGCCCTGGGGGGTTTAACCTGTTAACGCCTGCCGCATGTACATATACGTCCACAGAATGGCACATACAGGCATATGGGCGTACATGTACGTCCCCCGCCTTTCCACGGGTCGGGGGACCCCCCCCGGTACATGCGGCGGTCGGTAACCCGCGGGGAGTGATCCGGGACGAGGGCGCGGCTATTCGTTTCTAGCCGCCCCCTCGCGATCGCTTCCCGGAGCTGAGGAACGGGGAGAGCCGTATGTAAACACAGCTTCCCCTTTGCTTCACTGTGGCAGCTGCATCGATCAAGTGATCCCTTTTATACGGAGACTCGATCGATGATGTCAGTCCTACAGCCACACCCCCCTACAGTTGTAAACACACACTAGGTGCACCCTAACTCCTTCAGCGCCCCCTGTGGGTAACTCCCAAACTGCAACTGTCATTTTCACAATAAACAATGCAATTTAAATGCATTTTTTGCTGTGAAAATGACAATGGTCCCAAAAATGTGTCAAAATTGTCTGAAGTGTCCGCCATAATGTCGCAGTCATGAAAAAAATCGCTGATGGCCGCCATTAGTAGTAAAAAAAAAAAAAAAAAACTATCCCCTATTTTGTAAACGCTATAAATTTTGCGCAAACCAATCGATAAACGCTTATTGCTATTTTTTTCACAAAAAATAGGTAGAAGAATACGTATCGGCCTGAACTGAGGAAAAAAAATGTTAATATATGTTTTTGGGGGATATTTATTATAGCAAAAATTAAAAAATATTGAATTTTTTTCAAAATTGTCACTCTATTTTTGTTTATAGCGCAAAAAATAAAAACCGCAGAGGTGATCAAATACCACCAAAAGAAAGCTGTATTTGTGGGGAAAAAAGGACGCCAATTTTGTTTGGGAGCCACGTCGCACGACTGATTCGCAAAACCTGGCCTGGGCATTTAGCTGCCTAAAGGTCCGGGGCTTAAGTGGTTAACAAACATATACTGGGGGGGGGGGAACGAAAAGGCTGTCCCTGAGGCGGTGTATATATATCCTCCAGACACAATAAGGAAAACATTTTATTTTAGCTTTGTACATTTAACCCAGCATTAGTATCAGGCTGTGTAACGAAACACTTGGCAGCTCTCTTATAATGTCAGAGATTCAGACTTGAAAAAAACTTGGTGTCAGTAGACCGTTTTCAACTGGCTTCGGCACACATCCAACAAATGAAGCCCGTCAAACCAGCAAAAAAGATTTTGCAATGAATTTTTCCATCCCAGCAGGGACCCCATTGAGAAGCTGTGAAGGCCTTTATATCAGCCTTTATTACCCACCTGCCGTGCGCCTATCAAACAACACCCACCTTTCTTTTTTATTTTTTTTACTTTTTTTCACTTTTTGGGGATAAAAGGCCGGTTTGAGCTTAATTTCTCCTCAGACAGCAAGCTGACACAAACTGAAGACTGACTTAAACAGGAGTTGAAAGTCAGGTTCATCACAAGTTAAAGACATCAACCTCTTCACACCGGGGTGTGGATCTGAGGGCCCTCGCTCTGGAAAGACTCAAAAGCCTTTAGGTGAAGGAGAAACAGCTGGCGAGACAACGTTTTGTGGAATTCTTCTGCCATAGGAATCACCGCTGCTCTCTTAAAATGTAAACTATATTGACACGGGATTGTAAAGGTAAAAGTTTTTTTACCTTAATGCATCCTATGCATTAAGGTAAAAAAACATCTGACAGCACCTCCCCCCCTCGAGCCCCCGTTTTACTTACCTCACCGTTTGAAAGTCCCGGGCGTGTGCTTGTCATCTTGTTTGGTTCCCAGCCTGGCCGTTGATTGGCTAGGCTGGGCGGATTAATAGCAGCGCAGCCATTGGCTGGCGCTGCTGTCAATCACAGCGGATGACGCGGCGCGCCGGGGGGCGGGGCCGAGTGATACAGTCGGCGGCTATGGCCGCCGATGTATCACATGAGCGCGCTCGCAAAAGCTTTCCACCATGTGAGGGAGCTCGCATGCACGTGGAAAGCTTTTGCGAGGAGGAGCAGAGACAGCCGCCGAGGGACCCCAGAAGACACGGATCCGGGTCACTCTGTGCAAAACGAACTGCACAGCGGAGGTAAGTATAACATGTTTGTTATTTAAAAAAAAAAAAATCTGCCTTTAGTGCCTTTAACCACTTGCCGACCGCGCACCGCAGTTATACGTCCACAAGGTGGCTCTGCTGGGCGAGAGCACGTAATATGACATCCTCTCTCCCAGCCGCCACTAGGGGGCGCGCGCCGCCGGAGGCGCGTGCCCCCCGCTCGCCCCCGACTCCCGTGCGTGTGCCCGGCGGGCGCGATCGCCGCCGGGCACACGCAATCGCTCGGTACAGAGCGGGGACCGGGAGCTGTGTGTGTAAACACACAGCTCCCGGTCCTGTCAGGGGGGGAAATGCTGATCTTCGGTTCATACAATGTATGAACCGAGGATCAGTGTTTCCCCTAGTGAGGCCACCCCCCCTACAGTAAGAACACACCCAGGCATACTTAACCCCTTCCCCGCCCCCTAGTGTTAACCCCTTCACTGCCAGTGGCATTTTTATAGTAATCCAATGCATTTTTATAGCACTGATCGCTATAAAAATGCCAATGGTCCCAAAAATGTGTCAAAAGTGTCCGAAGTGTCCGCCATAATGTCGCAGTACCGAAAAAAAAATCGCTGATCGCTGCCATTACTAGTAAAAAAAATATAATAAAAATGACATAAAAATACCCCCTATTTTGTAAACGCTATAACTTTTGCGCAAACCAATCAATAAACGCTTATTGCGATTTTTTTACGAAAAATATGTAGAAGAAAACGTATCGGCCTAAACTGAGGAAAAAAAATGTTTTTTTATATATTTTTTGGGGGATATTTATTATAGCAAAATGTAAAAAATATTCATTTTTTTCAAAATTGTCGCTCTATTTTTGTTTATAGCGCAAAAACTAAAAACCGCAGAGGTGATCAAATACCACCAAAAGAAAGCTATATTTGTGGGAAAAAAAGGACGCCAATTTTGTTTGGGAGCCACGTCGCACGACCGCGCAATTGTCTGTTAAAGCGACGCAGTCCCAAATCGCAAAAAGTACTCTGGTCTTTGGGCAGCAATATGGTCCGGGGGGTAAGTGGTTAAGCCTCGTACACACGATCAGTCCATCCGATGAGAACGGTCCGAAGGACTGTTGTCATAGGTTAACCGATGAAGCTGACTGATGGTCCGTCGTGCCTACACACCATAGGTTAAATAACCGATCGTGTCAGACCACGGTGACGTAAAACACAACGACGTGCTGAAAAAAACGAAGTTCAATGCTTCCATGCATGCGTCGACTTGATTCTGAGCATGCATGGATTTTTAACCGAGGGTCGTGCCTACTAACGATCGGTTTTGACCTATCGGTTAGGAATCCATAGGTTAATTTTAAAGCAAGTTGGCTTTTTTTTAACCTATGGGGCCTACACACGATCGGTTTTGACCGATAAAAACGGTCCATCACCTATCGTGTGTACGAGGCCTAACACAACCAAAAACGGTCAACGTTCTAGTTATGGTCTTTGCCTTTAGCAATCTCATTTTAAGAATCTACTAAAGGCGAGTAGCAAAATAAACTTGTGAAATAAATATGTTGGAACTGGTTTACTTGCTTCAGGATTTGTACAGTAATTCTGTTCTAGGAATTTCGGTACCTCTGTCAGACAGCCCAGCTCTGGTTCAGCTTGGTCAAGAATGCACCCAACCTGTTGCTAGGACTATGAAGGAGCTCAGCTGTAGCACATAGACTAGGTCAGCCATCTTTTTTTTCTTTCAATGAGCTTGTTTACTGTGGGGACAGGTGCACTGCTGCAGGATCTGATTGGTCCTTAGTGCTGTTCACCATTTTTTACTACCTGCATGAAATACAGCTCTAAACAGGAACCTTGAGCATATAGGGTAAAAGCGAGGGAAGGGTGCTGATGAATGGATGGGTTCCTTATGGGTCTCTGGTAATAATAGCAAATATTTACATTGAGGAGAATCATTTACATGATTTCTCGTCAGCTTTTGGGCAGGGCCAGCTGTCAAAAGTGTCAGTTAGTGTCCAAATTGTCTGCCACAATATCACAGTTCCACTATAAGTCGCTAATCGCAGACATTACTAGTAAGAAGAAATTATAAAAATATCTCATAGTCTGTAGACGCTGTAACTTTTTCGCAAACCAATAAATAACTATTAGCCGTCCAGCTGCAATTTTACGGCGGCAGGTCGGCTCGGCTGCGCAAAATCACGTAATATTACGTCATTTCGCATTTCAGCCACTAGGGACGTGGGTGCGTGCCCCCTGCTCGCCCCTGGTGCCACATGCGTGCTCTGTGGGCCCGATCACCGCCGGGCACCCGCATTTGCTCGTTACAGAGCGTGAACCGGGAGCTGTGTGTGTAAACACACAGCTCCCGGTCCTGTCAGGGGAAGAAATGACTGATCACATGTTCATACGATGTATGAACAGCGATCTGTCATTTCCCCTAGTCAGTCCCACCCCCCTTCAGTTAGAACACACCTAGGGAACATAATTAACCCCTTCCTCGCCCCCTAGTGTTAACCCCTTCCCTGCCAGTGAAATTTGTTACAGTAATCAATGCATTTTTATAGCACTGATCGCTATAAAAATGCCAATGGTCCCAAAAATGTGTCAAAAGTGTCTGAAGTGTCCGCCATAATGTCGCAGTACCGATAAAAATCGCAGATCGCCCCTATTACTAGTAATAAAAAAGATATTAATAAAAATGCCATAAAACTATCCCCTATTTTGTAGACGCTATAACTTTTGTGCAAACCAATCAATAAACGCTTATTGCGGGTTTTTTTCTGAAAAATATGTAGAAGAATAAGTATTGGCCTAAACTGAGGAAAACAATTTTTTTTATATATTTTTGGGGGATATTTATTATGGCAAAAAGTTAAAAATATTCTTTTTTTTTTTTCAAAATTGTCGCTCTATTTTTGTTTATAGTGAAAAAAATAAAAACCACAGAGGTAATCAAATACCACCAAAAGAAAGATTTATTTGTGGGAAAAAAAGGACGCCAATTTTGTTTGGGAGCCTCGTCGCACGACCACGCAATTGTCAGTTAAAACGACGCAGTGCCGAATCACACAAAGTGGCCTGGTCATTGACCAGCAAAATGGTCCGGGGGGCTGAAGTGGTTAATTTGGATTTTTGTTGCCAAAAATATTTAGCAGAATACATATTGGTCTAAATTTATGAAGAAATTTGAATTTTTATTATTTTTTAGGGGATATATTTTATAGCAGAAAGTGAAAAAAAAAATCCTCTAAATTGTCTGTGTTTATAGCGCAAAAAATAAGAAGATGCAGAGATTATCAAATACCACCATAATAAAGCTTTGGGGGGAAAAAATTACATACATTTTATTTGGATACAGCGTCGCACGACCACAAATTGTCAGTTAAAATAATGCAGTGCCGTATCACAAAAAATGGCCTGGTCATGAAGGGGGCTAAATATTCCAGAGGTCAAGTGGTTATAATTGATATGTTTTCTGTCAGTAATCTGTTGATGACCCATACCTAGATAATAATTGTTATTCTAAGTTTAACAGTTGACAACCAACAGTGCAGGTTCTTGTGTTTTTTTTTGTTATTATTATTTTTTAATATTGTTATTATCACATACAGTTGCAACATAAAAAAGATGATTAATCTATTAATTAAAAAAATTACATATACTGCATATATATATATATATATAATATATATATATATATATATATATATATATATATATATATAATATATATACAAATCTAATACACAGGTACCAAATAAAAATCATTTAAGTACGAAAATTAAAGATACTGTCAAAGTAACTGTCATATCTGGGTATCTAGTCTTCAGTGACTTCTGGTCATCATGATTATGTATTCACTATATTCATCTATAAAATAAAATGAACTGAAAGCAAAATTGTTTTTGTAAGTGTCTATATATAAAAAAAAAAAAATTTTTTTTCTAATCTAATTTTTATTGCAGTTTATTTTAATCCCTTTCATTAATTCACCTCTCTTCAACTGTGTTGGTTTCTGGCAGAGCTCACAGTCACTGACCTTCCAAAACACAGTTACTTAATTTTTTGGCACCGATCTACTCGACTCTTTGGCTGCACCAATTGGGGCACGGCTCCCGTTTAGTTGGCCCCGAACAACCATGTTGTTTATTTTTGCTCTAATTGGTGCCAGATTCATTAGCGTTAACATATTTGTTGTGGATATAGATTGGAGCTTGGGTTTCGAACACAAAGCAGGCCTAAACTGTAAAAATTTAACTGCATTTATTTTTTTATTTCTATATTGTAATTATATGTGAATATCAGCGTGGAAAAAGTTGACATTGCTTGTAAAGTGAAAAACTACAAAAAGCCTGCGCTTATGCTACTACTGTGGCATTCCTACTCATTGAAGACTGCTAGCACTGTGAACCATATACCCCCTTATCTAAGTGGATACATACTGTAAATGAAGGGCCTCCGTTAAAAGGAAAAAAATAACTATTTATGTGACACTCCAGTTTGCCCAGTTCTGTCTGAACATCAGTCCTTCAGGATCCTATTAGAAAAACAACATGACTAGTGCATAGCTCACATTTAACCTCCCTGGCGGTATGATTATGTCTGGAATTTTGTACCAAAAGCGGTACAATTTTTTGCAAGGAAATTTGGCGTTTTATATTTTAGGCCTGCAATTCTTAGGAATAACTCACTTAAATCTGAGAGTCTAGTAGACATCCCGGGTATGATAAAGTTTGAAACACAAAATCATAAATTATAATATAATAAATAACTATAAATAATTCTAACAAATAATAATGTAATTATAATAAAAAATATTCAATAATGTAATCAACTCAAAATCACTGAAATTTTCTCGGTTGCAGAATTGTCGCTGTTATAACTTTTATTGTTTGATGACGAATTTCCCCACAAATCGCTATCGCTCAATTATGCAAGTGATTATAATTTATTATCGCTGTTTTCTAGCTGGTCTAAAAGCACTTTTGATGTAAAGGGAAACTTTTTGGTTGCTATGGACAATCTCCAGTTTCCAGGCAGAAAGAACAGTTTTTATTATATAAAACTCCATGCAGAACACTGGGCAGACCACTAGGGACAAAGGGTGTGTGAATTTATTTCACACAGTACTGTAATCTTACAGATTACAGAATACTGTATGTGTATTGTGTTTTTCACTTTTTGAATTTGGTGCGAAACTCCATCCCTGTGCGTCGTAACGTCGCAGGGAACGGAGCTCGGTGGCACTGTGAATCAAGCGAGCAGACACAGCGGAGGAGCCCGCACACACAGCGGGGACACATCGCAGGATCCAGGGACAAGGTAAGTAACTTCCCCCTGTATCCTGCAATACAATCCCGAGTCTGGCTTTTTGGTATAAAAAAGTCACCCCGAGCCTGACTCGGGCTTACCGCTAAGGAGGTTAAAGTAATATAAGTGTTCATTAAACTGATTAACCAGTTGAAGACCGTGTCACGCACATATACTGCAGCACAATGGCACGGGTGGGTGAAAACCTGTACGGGTATGTCCTACCCATTTTTGGGCACCAGAGGGCGTGCTTGCGCCGCTGCACGGCAGGGGACCCCATGCGCGTGTCCGGCGGGCATGATCGCTGCCAGCCACGCGCGATCGCATGCACGAGCTGCAGCATGAGGATTTGTGTGTGTAAACACACAAATCCCTGTGCTGTCAGAGGAGAGGAGCCCTATCGTTTCTTCCTACGAAGTAGGATAAACGATAGGCCTTCTCTCCTAATCACTCACATCCCCACACAGTTAGAACATGCAGAGGGAACACATATGTTACCCCTTAATCGCCCCCTAGTATTAACTCCTCCCCAAAAAATAGGAAAACTAAAGCACACATTGGAAAATGCACAAATACAAATAACACTAAATGATTAAAAAAAAAAAAAAAAAACACCACATGAATTAAACACAACCTCTAAATAAAATATAAATAAATGGATTTTTCAAACAAACTTTGCCAGTAAGCAAAATTGAGAGCTTTGATTTCAGAGACATTTGGATAATTAAGAAACTGATAATTTTGTAGCAAAATATTATTCCTAGAATTCACTGCACTCATGCCGAATGGCTACTAAATAAGCATTTGATAAACAAAAAAAAAAACTAGGATTAAAGGTTAAAGTGAGCAGAATTCAGAGGTTCACTACTCATGACCCTGCTACTACAGCAAAGTTTGCCAGGCCAGGCATACCTGGTAAATAAAAGAAGGGGGAAATATATACCTCTCCAGCTGCCCACTGCAATGATCCTGATGCCTCGTACACACGACCGTTTTCCCGTCGGGAAAACTGCCATGACAGCTTTTGGGTGGGAAAACCAGCCGTGTGTAAGAATAGTACCCCAGTGTTTTTGTCAGTGAAAGGAATAGTGCTCCAACTTTGATGTCAATGGAAGGAATTCTACCCCATCATTTATGTCAATGGAAGGAATAGTCCCCCATTGTTGGTGTCAATGAACGGAATAGCACCCCAAGGACCGCATAAAGGCAAGCAAAAATTTGTAGTTTGGAGACCGCTGCTTTACAGGACAACCGACCCTACCCACATGACACCTACCAAGACACATACCGAGTCTCACACTTACCCATCAACATTTTCCAAAGAACTTTGCTGTCGGAAACAGCTTCTTTCATGCATGTGCTTCGTGACATCTGTTCACTCTATGGAAAGGTCATCTATTTTTTGTCCCAGTGGTGAGTGACCTTTCCATAGGAATGAATAGAAATCAAAAAGTTTTTATTATTATAATTTATTATTAATTTGTTCCGTTCTATTTGTTTAGATGCAGCATTTGTTATTTCAGGTAATTTGTAACTTCGGATATATTCGTATTCGTTCCGTTCACTAACAGCCAAATTTAAAAGGAAATTCCAATACCTATAGTATACCGTACATACTCGAGTATAAGCCGAGTTTTTCAGCACATTTTTTTGTACTGAAAATGCCCCCCTTGGCTTATACTCGAGTCACCTTTTTGCGCCTGATCTCCCGGATTTTTGGGGACCCGGTACTGGCCCAAATTTAGCACACATGTAGCCCCACTCTTCCTCTACAAGTGTGCAAAGTTTGTTGTCCGGGGGCCCCTTCCATAGACTCCTATGTTAAACGGTCATTTCTCCGTTGACTTTGGGGACCCGGTACCGGCCGGTCGTAATTCCCCTGGACCCGGAACTTGGGGACCTACGGCTGGGGAGCACCAATTTTTCAAAGCCGGACACCCCTTCCATAGACTCCCATGTTAAATGTCAGTCTAGTCATGGACACAGTGAGGCATGGGCACAGTGAGGCATGGACACAGTGAGGCATGCACAGGGACACAGTGAGGCAAAGTGAGTCATGCAGATGGACACCCTAGGCTTATACTCGAGTCAATACGCTTTCCCAGTTTTTTGTGGTAAAATTAGGTTTCCTCTGCTTATATTCGGGTCGGCTTATACTCGAGTATATACGGTAATAGTTAGTAATAGTATAATAGTTAGTAATAGTTAAGTTATTATTAGTTAGTTATTATTTCTGATTTTTGAATTTTCGGGTTTTCGGATTCTCGAATTTCGCATTTCCAAATTTCAGAAATTCTGAATGTAAGAATGTACGAATTTACAAATTTACGAATGTACAAATTTATGAATTGTGATCATAACAAATGACCTGAAAAACAAAAACAAATGAAACGAAAACAAACACATTTTTTGGTAGTGCACATGTCTGTCTAGCCACAATTTACCGAGACAGAAAGGGTCCATATAAACATCTTTAGCCGGATTCAGTAAGACTTACGATGACGTATCAGTAGATACGCCGTCGTAAGTCCGAATGCGCGCCGTCGTATATTTAAGCGTATTCTGGAAACCAGATACGCTTAAATTTGGCCAAGATACGACCGGTGTAAGTCTCCTACATCGTCGTATCTTGGCTGCATATTTACGCTGGCCGCTAGGGGCGTGTACGTGGATTTACGCGTTGAATATGCAAATGACCTAGATACGCCGATTCACAAATGTACTTGCGCCCAATATGCTGTTTACGTAAGTCGTTTTTCCGGCGAAAGATAAACCACCAAAGAGATGGCGCAGCCCATGCAAGGTATGGACGACGGAACAGCCGTCGTATTTTACGTTGTTTGCGTAAGAGTACGTGAATGGGGCTGGGCGTAGGTGACATTCACGTCGAAAGCAATGAGTATTTGCGACGTGATTCTGAGCATGCGCGCGCATGCGCCGTACCAACGGCCCTCATTTACATGGGGTCACGGTTAATTTAAATGAAGCCCGCCCACTACATGCCTACTTTGAATTAGGCGGGGTTACGCCGGGCCATTTGCACTACGCCGATGTAACTTAGGGAGCAAGTGCTTTGTGAATACAGTACTTGCCTCACTATGTTACGTCGGCGTAGTGCAAATGGGATGCGCTACGCCGGCATAAAGATACAACGCCATACGTGAATCTGGCTACTTGTCTTTTACTTGGCTCATAATGCTGGTTGGTTACACCTTTTCTTAACTCTATAAAAGAATTTCCTGCCCTACAAACCAATCTGCAATAAACTTCCAAAAATATGCTAGTAAAACAATACAATACAAACAGTTTTGGCTCTTTTTCACACATTTCCCTGTGTATCGAATTTACTATTTTAATTATTCTGCGGGCTTGCCAGTGCTTTAGGCATTATCTCCTTTCAGATTACAAGAAAACGTATTAGCATTCTGTGGTATACTACAACTCAGTGGAAATAAATACCTATAGGAAAAGAAACTGAGTGGGTATTAAGAGCTGACAGAGTATTGAGCGTCAAATTCTGTGCCGATAACCTGCTAAAAAATGTTTGTTCAGCTTCTGCTTAACAATAGCAAAATGTGAATTTGAAAAGTACCCTGAAAAGTGGAGAACAGACAATGAAAGCCTCGTACACACGACCGAGGAACTCGACGGGCGAAACACATCGTTTTCCTCGTCGAGTTCCTTGTCGGGCTGTTGAGGAACTCGACAAGGCAAGTTTCTCCATTCCCGTCGAGGAAATAGAGAACTTGCTCTCTTTTTGGCTCGTCGAGTTTCTCGACAGTTTCCTCGACGAAAATGTACACACGACCGGTTTCCTCTGCAAAAAAATATCTCCCAGCAAGTTTCTTGCTGGTTTTTGCCGAGAAACTCGGTCGTGTGTACGAGGCCGAAAAGTTCTGCGAGGTTGGGTTTCAGCTCGGCAGGTGAAAACAGAAAAATAGCTTCTGGTTCATGGTGAGGATAGTCGCCCTCAACTAGAGCGGACATGTCAGACATCAGATGAAAGAGTGTGCTGAATCGGTAGGACTAATGGCCAGATTCACGTACTGCGGCTTAAAGTTGTGCGGGCGTAGCGTATGTAATTTACGTTACGCCCCCGCAAGTTAGAGAGGCAAGTGCTGTATTCACAAAGCACTTGCGTCCTAAGTTACGGCGGCGTAGCGTAAATGTGCCGGCGTAAGCGCGCCTAATTCAAATTGTGAAGAGGTGGGCGTGTTTTATGTAATTAAAGCATGACCCCACGTAAATGACGTTTTGAACGAACATCACATGCGCCGTCCGTGGACGTATCCCAGTGTGCATGCTCCAAATCACGTCGAAAATAGTCAATGCGTTCGACGTGAACGTAACCTACGCCCAGCCCTATTCTGAATTGACTTACGCAAACGACGTGAAATTCGACGGCGGTTCCGATGTCTATACTTAACATTGGCTGCGCCATCTTTTTGGTGGTTTATCTTTATGCCTGAAAACGCCTTACGTAAACGGCGTATCTTTACTGCGATGGGCCAGCGTATGTTCGTGAATAGGCGCATCTTGCTGATTTACATATTCTAGGCGTAAATCAGCGTACACGCCCCTAGCGGCCAGCGTAAATAGACAGCTAAGATACGACAACGTAGGAAGATCTTAGCAACATTTAAGCGTATCTCAGTGTGAGCATACGCTTAAATGTAGGACAGCGCGGATTCAGAGTTACGACGGCGTATCTTCTGATACGCCGGCGTAACTATACCTGAATCTGCCTATTTATCTTTAGGAGGAACCGCATTATCTATTGCCAGGCAGTTTATAAAAATAATACACCAAATGTCCTCACTGATCAGGCTGCTTGCAGCTGAACTACCACTGTATAAAGATGGCCACAGGCATTGCAATCTGATTTATAAACTCTATGGAATCATTTATAATTTACAAGTGTCAGCATCTATACAAGCAATCTGTTCATTATCTACCCCATCGGGTAGGCCCTACATCATTTTTAGTAGATCTACAAAATCATATCATTTGCAATCATATCGTGTGACCACAGTTGCTCCAGAGCTTAGTAAATGAGCAGAAGCTCTGCTGACTTCCATCATCCAATCATCTGCAAGCTAAATTTTCCTTGCATGTAATTGGGTATTCTTTTTAAAGTGAAGCTCTACCTCATTTACTAAGCTCTGGAGCAACTGCACTTGCAAAGGGCAACAGCCTTTAGTAAATCAACCCATGTGCCCATGCCCACATAGGGCCAGATTCTAAAAAAAGCGCCTATCTATAGGCGGGCGTAGCGTATCTCAGATACACTACGCCGCCGTAACTTAGTGAGGCAGGTCCCGTATTCTCAAAGAACTTGCGGCCAAAGTTACGGCGGCGTAGTGTAACTGTGCCAGCGTAAGCCCGCGTAATTCAAAGTAGGCTAGTGTGGGCGTGTTTTATGTTAATGTATCGTGACCCGACGTGATTGAAGTTTTTAACGAACGGCGCATTCGCGCGCATTCTCAGTATCACGTCGAATTTTCAAATTAAATTACGCCCGCTCAATGCTTAGTCGACGTGAACGTAACTTATGTCCAGCCCCATTCACGGACGACTTACGCAAACAACGTAAAATACGACGCTGTTCGTACGTTTCCGATGTCCATACCTAACATGACTTACCCCTGCTTTATGAGGGGTAACTTTACGCCGGTGTATGTCTTACGTAAACAATGTATCTTGATACGCCGTGCGCACGTACATTCTTGAATCGGCGTATCTAGCTAATTTACATATTCGACGCGGAAATCTACGGAAGCGCCATTTAGCGGCCAGCGTAAATATGCAACTAAGATACGACGGCATAAGATACTTATGCCACTCGTATCTTAGTCGAATTTATGCGTAACTGATTCTAAGAATCAGCCGCATAGATACGACGGCTCTCATTCGGACTTACGACGGCGTACATGGCGCTACGCCATCGTAAGTCCTTTGAGAATCTGGGCCATAGGCTTTTACCAGAGTTTAGGAGCAGCAGAGTTCGACCCCCTCCCCACCCACTCTATAGCTGAAAGATGGCTACAGCGCAAGCTTACAATGCCGGGAGGGCGTCCATTGACATCCTCCTGTGCGCACGCCCTGTGGCACACAGGCGGCACTGTGCTATTGGGGTAAAGAGTCAATGACAGGAGCCTTTTACCAAGTGATCATCTGTGAGCTGATCACTCAATGTAAATAGAAGCCGGTTATCGACAGAGGGAGGAGAAAAGGGGAAAGTCAATAATCAGCTTCTGTTAAAGGGGCCCAAAATTGCCAACCAGTGCTACTTCACAGTGCCCACCAGTACTGCTAATCAGTGCCACCTATTAGTGCCCATCAGTACTTCTAATTAGTGCCCAACAATGCCACCTATCAGTGCTCACCAGTGCTGCAAATTAGTGCCCATCAGTGCCTCCTCATCACTTCTCAGTGCTGCCTATCAGTGCAACCTACCAGTGCCCATCAGTATTGCCTATCAGTGCCCATCAGTGCCACCAGTGAATATCAGTGCCATCTCTCAATGCCCTTCAGTGTCGCCTATCATTCTCCATCGGTGCCACTTATCAGTGTCCCTTAGTGCAGTGTTTCCCAACTCCAGTCCTCAAGGCACACCAACAGGTCATGTTTTCAGGCTTTCAGGCAGAGAGGGAGGGGGAGAGGTGAACTTCCTTCCGGTGACGTGGTGCCCCGGGAGGAAGTGGGAGCTGGAACCCTCTAAAATAAGGTGACCAGATTTTTTAAATTAAATCCGGGGACATATTTTTTTTTTACTAGTAATGGCAACAATCAGCGACTCTCTGCCCGTCGTCGCCCGCCTCACAGCCTCTCAAGTCTTACTCTTTGAACCCCGGCTACTACTGGATGGGGAGTGGAGGAAGATCACTCTGCCAGGGAAGGCAAGGAGATAGGCAGGTGGCTGGCCAGGATTTGAGGCAAGGCAGAAGAACATGCGAGCGAAGCTGAAGAAATATTCCCTCCGCTCCGACCAGCACATGATCATCAGAAAGGGGCACAGATAATGGGAAAAATATAATCCCCCTATGGTAGTAGGCACAGCGGGGGGGGGGGGGGGGGGTCCAATTCTATTTTTTTTATTTTAATTCTGCACTGATTGTCTTTGAAATTGCCTCTACCCCCTATTAAATCCAATCTGGGGACAAAACCAGGGACGGACTTGGTCTGGGGACAGTGTCCTCAATCAGGGGACTCTCCCCTGAAACTGGGGATGTCTGGTCACCCTACTCTAAAAAGAGGGTTTGCACCCGCCCCCCCCCCCCCCACCCAAAAAAATGACATGCCAAATGTGGCTTGTCAGGGGCTCACCTGAACTTAAAGCGGAAGTCCTATTTTTGGGTGGAACTCCGCTTTAAGGACTCTGGCTCCTGGTTTTGGCACACACTTTGCTGCAAGAATAGCAACAAACCTAGAATTGGACCTAGAATTGTGAGACCTACCTGGGGATCTGCAATGAGATGTTTGCACAGAATGAAAATGCCACTTTGCCAGGGTGTAAGTTGCCACCAAGAGAAAGCATCTGCCCAGGGGCGGACTGACCCTTGAGGCTCTCGGGCACTGCCCGGGGGCCCCATCAGGGTTGCCAGGCTCAATAAAACCAGGGACATTATGTAAAATTCTGTGGTTTTTTTACATCTGTCGCTGATATGTCCGAAACCGACATGCTTTTGATGTGAAATTCCTGAGATTTTAGCTGCCCTGCCTCTGCACTGCCTCCTAGCGTGGTGGCCATCTGTAAGCCCGGGGGCCCTATTATCTTCTATTGCCCGGGGGCCCCATGAGTTGTCAGTCCGCCCCTGCTTCTGCCTCTGCTGTATGGACATCCCTGTGAACCACAGGTTACAAGTATGTGTACATGAAACAGTTTGAGTTCTCCTTAAATTTTTAGGCTGGTGTCTGTAAAACAAATACATTTTGGGTTGGCAACCTGAGTGGGCATCTTTTCTGTGCACTGGAAGAAATTGTTCTTTTGGAAGTTGAAATATGCAAACTATGAGGTTGTCTTTTTTTGTCCCCCTTTGGTTTTACACGCCTGTGATCTGCTGATTTACACCCCAGCACCTCCCTTTGCTGCAGGGACTTGAGCTGCTGAAGGATGACTGCTAGATGTGCGCCCTGAGTGGTTTTGCCAGGCAAAGGGCTAATCGTTGCTGTGTTTGCAATAAAATAATTGCAGAGATGTCAAGCTGCTTTGTCATGAGATAATGGATTGCAATTGTTTATTATATCATTGCAGACATTGAAATATGTAATTAAATGACCATTTTAATATGATGGAGAACATGTAATGATCAATAGGCGGCCTTCTGCTGAGTCCTACAATTCAGACATTTCTTCGTAATTGATATTGCTGGAGACAGACCATATTTAGATCTTTATTTTAAAGAGGACCAGTCATACTGTATTCAGCGATAGGCTTAATTTTTAACTTTGACATTTTTCATTTTACTTTCTTTGCCAAAATATCAATTTTCAAAGCTGTCTCTTTCCTTAACCAACAGGAGAGGAGGAGGGAGAGAGCAGCAAGCTTTAGCATCAAAATACATCCAAGTGGCACAGTTTGCAATGCTTGAATTTCTGATAAGCCCAACACTGCCTGCATGCTTGTAAGTGAATTCAGATGGTCCGATCTCTGTTATTTTCCAATGTAACCTTTTAATATAACCTTAGTGGGCAACCTGGTGCAGAAAGGTTGATAGATATGTTTAGAAAAGTGCTACTAACCTTTGCAAACCTTGTACATTGAAGCGTGGACTCACCAACAAACATCTAGATGTATGGATAACCCATAAATACAGGTGCAGGTAATTTAATATTACTCTTCAGAGAAGTTTTATTGTTTACAATTAAGCGTCTCTATGCAATTGGATGAATTTACCATTGTCATTCCCAGTATTGCACTGAGGTCTGTTGGGTAATGGTCCTGCAGGCTGCATTTTGGATGCATTGACCTATATTTTGCTATTCAAACCAGTTCAAACAGAGATTTTCAAATTGGCAATATGCCTGTTCACACATGCCATCTGGTGTAAATGGAGTTTAAAAATATAAAAATGTCAATTAGCCTAATACCAGGTAAAAAAAACTGGTGAGTCTTGTCATTTGACCGATCCCTTAAAGATTGGACTAGCTGCCATTTAAGTGACCCATCTGCAGAACTACAGGTGATGTATTTACCAAATTATTCTGCAAGTGTGATTGTGCCTAGAAAGCTTTCTTTCACTCCTTCGTTCTTTCTTTCTTTTTTTCTCTTTCTTCTCACCCTCTCCCTTTCTTTCTCTCGGCCTCTCCCTCTTTCCACCCAAGTCTCTCACCCTCTCATTTTCTCTCTCCCTCTCTCTTTCTCCCGGTCTCTCCATCGCTCTCTCCCTCCCTCTCTCTCTCTCTTTTTCCCGGTCTCTCCATCTCTCTCTCTTCCCCCCTCTCTCTTTCTCCTGGTCTCTCCATCGCTCTCTCTCTCCCTCTCTCTTTCCCGGTCTCTCCATCTCTCTCTCTTCCTCCCTCTCTCTTTCTCCCGGTCTCTCCATCGCTCTCTCCCTCCCTCTTTCTCTCTTTTTCCTGGTCTCTCCATCTCTCTTCCTCCCTCTCTCTTTCTCATGGTCTCTCCATCTCTCTCTCTCTCTCTCTCTCTCCTTCCCTCTCTCTTTCTCCTGGTCTCTCCCTCTCTCTTTCTCCTGGTCTTTCCCGGTCTCTCTCTCTCTCTCCCTCCCTCCCTTTCTCTTTCTCACAGTCTCTCCATCTCTCCCTCCCTCTTTCTTTCTCCCAGTCTCTCCATCTCTCTCTCTCTATCTCTCTTTCCACCTCTACCTCTCACCCTCTCTGTTTTTCTCTCTTTTTCCCCTTTGGTCTCTCATCCTCTCTCTGTCTCTCCTTCTGTCTTTCTTTAACCTCTGACTCTCGCCCTCACCTGTATCTCTCTCTCTCTCTCTCTTTCTCTCTCCCTGTTTCTCTCCCTCTCTCTCTTTCCACCTCGGTCTCTCACCCTCTCCGTGTCTCTTTCTCTCTCTCTCCATTTCTCTCTCTCTCGCTCTCTCTATTTCTCTCCTCCTCTCTCCGTTTCTCTCTCTCCCTCGCTCTATTTCTCCCTCTCTCTCCCTTTATCACTCTCCCTCTATCCTTTTCTCCCTCTCTCTGTTTCCCTCTCTCCCTCTCTCCATTTGTCTCTCTCCATTTCTCTCTCCGTTTCCCTCTCTCCATTTTTCTCTCTCCCTCTCTCTTTCCCCCTCGGTCTCTCACCCTCTCCGTATCTCTTTCTCTCTCTTTCTCTCTCTCTCTCTCAGTTTCTCCCTCTCTCTATCTCAGTTTCTCCCTCTCCCTCTCTCTGTTTCTCCCTCTCCCTCTCTCTGTTTCTCCCTCTCTGTTTCTCTCTCCATTTATCACTCTCCCTCTATACGTTTCTCCCTCTCTCCGTTTCTGTCTTTCCCTCTCTCTGTTTCTCTCTCTCTCCCTCTCTCTGTTTCTCTCTCTCTCCCTCTCTCTGTTTCTCTCTCTCTCCCTCTCTCTGTTTCTCCTCCTCCCTTTCTCCGTTTCTCTCTCTCTCTCTCTCCCTCGCTCTGTTTCTCTCTCTCCCTCTCTCTGTTTCTCCCTCTCCCTCTCTCTGTTTCTCTCTCCGTTTATCACTCTCCCTCTCTCCGTTTCTCCTCCTCCCTCTCCCTCTCTCCCTCTCTCTGTTTCTCCTCCTCCCTCTCTTCGTTTCTCTCTCTCCCTCTCTCTGTTTCTCCCTCTCCCTCTCTCTATTTCTCCCTCTCTCTGTTTCTCTCTCTCTCCGTTTATCACTCTCCCTCCATCCGTTTCTCCCTCTCTTCGTTTCTCTCTCTCCCTCTCTCTGTTTCTCTCTCTCTCCGTTTATCACTCTCCCTCTATCCGTTTCTTCCTCTCTCTGTTTCTCTCTCTCCCTCTCTCTGTTTCTCCCTCTCCCTCTCTCTATTTCTCCCTCTCTCTGTTTCTCTCTCCGTTTATCCCTCTCCCTCTATCCGTTTCTCCCTCTCTCCGTCTCTCTCTCTCCCTCTCTCTGTTTCTCTCTCCCTCTCTCTTCCTCTCATGCTATTTTCTGGCTTTATAGAGGGATTTAGCTGAAACCAAAATCCGCTCTGTTCCATAATGAAAACAGCAAGTTTTCAGACCTCTATGCCTGTCTGATCCTGACAAATCCTCTAATCATTATCCTCTCTACATTGTACGTTTATACTGCGCAACGCCTGTCTCAAATTAAACTTTACAAGCTTGAATAAAGCTACAACGTGCAGGAAATTTGGGGAGGGGAGGAAATTTGTGGCGAAGAAAGCAGATGTGACAATGTGGTAGTGTTACTACTTTTTCCGGGATTCAGGATGAAGAGTTTGTAAGCAGTGCTAAAGAGACTTGAGTGGACAGTGCGGTCACTCAACTGTGACCAATCAGCTTCAGCCTTTTCACCTCATATGACATGGGAGGCATTCAAAATCCATTGGACAGTTGTTTTTGAAATTCTTTATTAAATATTATTATTATAAAAATTTCTGAATCAGGGATAAAACTCGCAGAGCAGTTCCTTGTAATAAATAAAGAGAAATGCTATGGCTATTAGGTACACATCTTCAACTAGATTTAACTACTTGTGCCGGGTACACACGATCGGAAATTCTGACAACAAAACCGTGGATTTTTTTCCGACGGAATGTTGGCTTAAACTTGTGTTGCATACACACGGTCACACAAATGTTGTTGAAAATTCCGACCATCAAGAATGCGGTCACGTACAACACTATGACAAGCCGAGAAAAATTACGTTTTAATGATTCCGAGCATGCGTCAAATTGATTCTGAGCATGTGTAGGATTTTTGTGCGTCAGAATTGCATACAGGCGATTGGAATTTCTGACAAGAACTTTTGCCATAGGAAAATTTGAGAACCAGCTCTCAAATTTTTGCTGTCGGAACTTCCGACAGAAAATGTCCGATGGAGCCTACACATGGTCGGAATTTCCGACCAAAAGCTCACATCGAACATTTCTTGTCGGAAATTCTGACCGTGTGTACGCGGCATTAGACTGTCAATAAAAATCTACTGTCAGATTTACCAAGCTTCTCAAATGACCTATAAATGGGTATGCAAGCTCCTGTTACATGATTCTGCACTGTGCACCTTCCTTACATACTGTATATATAGAGCAAAGACATATTTTTTTTTTTTATAACAAACATTATACCTACCTGCTCTGTGTTATGGTTTTGCACAGAACAGCCCAGATCCTCCTCTTCTCCGCTTTTTCGCTGGTACTCCTGGCTCCTCCTTCCTGCTGGGCACCCAAGCCATCGCACTCCCGAGCTGCAGCTCTGTGTTTCTATTCACACACTGAGCTGTGGCTTAGTCCTACCCCATCTATCTCTCCCGCTGCTGCCAAAATCCAATCAGGAGTGGGAGTCCCCAGAGAGGCAACAAGGCTCTTGTGGACATTGCTGGATCGAGAGGGGACTCAGATAAGTATTGGGGGGGGGGGGGCTGCTGCACACAGAAGGTTTTTTACCTTCATACATAGAATGCATGAAAGTAAAAAACATTGTGCCTTTACAACCACTTTAATTAACTTCTTGCTGACCATATTTCACAGAGGGTAGGTGTTAATGCCCACACATCGCACATATGCATCCATGACAGTTGAGGATTGTGTGCAGATAGTATTCTCCCAGCACAGTTACTGAGCTGTGGTCATGTGAAAGTTCCAGGGCCAGATTCACGAAAAATTACAACGGCGTAACGTATGTCCTTTACGTTACTCCGCCGCAAGTTTTCATCGTAAGTGCTTGATTCACAAAGCAATTGCGTGTAAACTTGCGGCGGCGTAGCGTAAAGCCGTCCGGCGCAAGCCCGCTTAATTCAAATGGGGCGGGGACCATTTAAATTAGGCGCGTTCACGCGCCGGACGTACTGCGCATGCTCCGTTTTGAAATTTCCCGCCGTGCTTTGCGCGAAATGACGTCGCCCCGACGTGATGTTTTGAATAACGACGTGCGTAACGTACTTTCGTATTCCCGGACGACTTACGCAAAAAAAAAAATTGAAATTCGACGCGGGAACGACGGCCATACTTTAACATGGGCTGTCTATTGTTACACCACCTAAATAGCAGCCCTAACTTTGCGACGCGAAAAGCTGGCTAGCGACGTCGTAAGAGAATGCGACAAATGCGCGTATCTTCGTGGATCGCCGTAAACAGCTAATTAGCATACCCGACGCGGAAAATGACGCGATCTCCACCCAGCGGCCGCCAAAGTATTGCATCCTAAGATCCGAAGGCGTACGGAGCCGTACGCCTGTCGGATCTTAACCAAATGCCGTCGTATCTTTGTTTGTGAATTACAAATAAAGATACAACGCGGCAAATTTGAAAGTACGCCGGAGTATCAGCAGATACTCCAGCGTACTTATTCTGTGAATTTGGCCCCCAGTACTTAGCGTCCTTTTGACTTAGAGGTTGAAACAGTAATTTTTGCTCATGAAAATCTGACCCATCAGAGGTGAAAGCATTTACCATCCACAGCCTTCTCTAGATATGCTTGTTTTGAAGGAGTAATTAAACTCCGAATATTCAAGTGGTTATCTTGTATGCTCTCTGCTGGGAATTGCTTACGTTTCTAAGAACGAAAAGCACTAGACCTTCTGTACTGCGCTATTGTTTACTTATAAATCAAGCTCATCAGCAGCAGAGCGTCGCGTTGGGGGAAACAGCAGCAATTTAGGAAGGATGGTAATGCAAGGAAATAGCAGTAAGTGTGCCAATTGTGACCCCAAATTTCCATTGAGATTGAAACAACAGAACTCAGCCAATCATTGGGAGGAAAGGAAAATATAAAAGGAAAAATTGTAAAACAGCCTAATATACCAATGTGGAGTAGGACATTTTGTGTGTATTGCATTGTAACCCAAAAAGACTCAGTATACACCACTATTAAAAATTAACTGTATTTTCAACAAGTGCAGATACTGAGCCACCATTGTAGCATTTAGCTGCAACACATTTTTGACACCATCATTTTACTTGCTGTTTGATATTTTGATTGTTGGAATTTTCGTTTTTTAATACACATATACACTTGTTCATTCCCCGACTTGTTCATTCCCCGACTTAGTTGGGGTAGACGGTACACTTTGGTGGGGGTGGGTCAGCCACGCCCTGTGACCTTTGACCTCTGGGAACCCGCCTTCTGACCTTTGACCTTTGGGGGAGGTCCCTGTTCCAATTCCTGTGTCCTAGCCATATTCTTCAATGGGAAACCCTAACCCTTTGACAGAGGTCCCTGTTCCAATTCCTGAGTCCTAGCCATATTCTTCAATGGGAAACCCTAACCCTAGTGGTCTCATATGTATGTTAAACGTTATCAAATTCGCAATGCTTTTTAATCATGTATCTGGTGAGGAGTTTTCCAAATTCTACTGCAGGTTTTTATCTGCATCTGTTGAGTAAATGATGAGCTATGAGGATTTGAATTGTTAATCTGCTTCCTGGTCTCCTAAGCTGAGATATCTGCCTATTTGACCATCTGGTAAAACAGTGGTCCATGTGTGGAGGTGAGAGTACCCATTCTTACTGGTGGAGGGATCACTTTAAGTTTGGCTTTGTCATCATCACCTGGTGAAGAATTCCAAGATTTGATTATCTGGATTTTCTACTTAATATTTGGACTTTATCACTTAATTTTATACTTTATTGATTTATATTTATACTTATTTCACATAATATATATATTCAATTGAATATGTTCTTATTGGTTTTGCGCTGCACTGCTTTCCTTTGTATTTTTGGCCCCTGCATTTTGCCCAAAGCAGCTGGTACTTAAGCCCACGCTGCCCTGAAATTGGGGGCCCCATGATGGCACTGAGACTGATGGATACACAGGGGAGGCAGGCTGGCAGTGGTGCGCTGTGCAGAACAATACCTATTATTTCAAAGCCAGCAGGGAGGGGCAGGGCCGGAGCGCCAATGATGCTCTGACCCCGCCCCATGCAGCTTGAATGCTCAGGACTCAAAGGCTGCCGGGTAGAAGCTGGAGTGGAAGCTGTTGAGTCGGCAGCAGTGAGAGCCCTCCTACGAAAGTAGCATTGTGGTGTCATGGTGAGACCAGCTGTCCAGCACTGTTTGCACCAAAAGGCTTGGATTGATCACTCCTTCTGCCTGCTTGATTGGTATAGGTGAGTGTAGTGCTGTATGTGGGCACAGAGCCAAAAGTTTACATGCACTGTATGTCCACTGGAAAAGGGGGTACTACGTGTCCATTGTAGGGGCCCCAGAGAATTACTTTGCCCAGGGGCCCATGATGCTATTAAGACGGCCCTGACTGTGACTCAAATACAGGGTGAATATACCTGTAGTCTATGACACATTCCAGGTGTCCTGTACAGCATAAATTTACAAATAAGACTCCTTTTCTTCTATCCTTTGACTTTTTTTTATTACTGATTCTCTTGTTATGTCGGAGCCCCCGATGAAAGGGGCAAAGTGTGGTCCCTTGACAGAATGGCATGGACAGGCAAATGGGCATACAGGTACATCCCCTTTAATTTTCCACTGTGTGGTCGCGCTCGTGACTGTGCACGCGGGACCCGCGGACACGATGTTCGCTGGTGTCCCGCGATCATGTCATGAAGCTTAAGAACAGGGATATGTCGGTGTAAACACAACATCTCCCTGTTCTTCCTAGTAACATGTCACTGATTTCAAAATGACACTGGTTTCAAAATGTTGTCAAAAGTGCCCGATGTGTCCAACATAATGTCGCAGTCACAATAAAAATCGCTGATCGCCGCCATTATTAGTAAAAAAAATGATTAATAAAAATGCCATAAAACTATC
The DNA here is from genome assembly GCF_905171775.1 of Rana temporaria. NCBI lineage: Eukaryota > Metazoa > Chordata > Amphibia > Anura > Ranidae > Rana > Rana temporaria. The sequence continues at coordinate 646,586,492 of NC_053489.1, read as the reverse complement.
CCCTATTTTGTAGACAATATAACTTTTGTGCAAACCAGTCAATAAACGCTTATTTCGATTTTACCAAAAATATGTAGAAGAATACGTATCGGCCTAAACTGAGGAAAAAAATTGTTTTTATTTATTTTTTGGGGAAATTTATTATAGCAAAAAGTAAAAAATATTGATTTTTTTTCAAAATTGTCACTCTAATTTTGTTTATAGTGCAAAAAAAAAAACGCAGAGGTGATAAAATACCACCAAAATAAAGCTCTATTTGTGGTAGGGCTGCAACTAACGATTATTTTCATAATCGATTAGTTGGCCGATTATTGTTTCGATTAATCGATTAATCGGATAATAGCCTTAAAAAAATAAAAAAAATAAGCATATTTGAATTTTTTTGGGCCAATTTGTTGTTGGGCAGATTACAAAACACAAATTACCGCAAAAACACATTACATGCTTTTCTGCAGATTCTCCATGGAAGTATAGTGAACCAAAAAAAAACAAATTAGCACCATTTTGCGTTAAAAAGTCCTCGCCCTTTCCAAATACGCAACAGCTGAAAAAAAATTATGGATGTGAACGTGTCCCATAGGAAAACATGTAAATGAACTGCAGTGTGTTTCTGCAAAAAGCACCAAAAAACAGGTGTGAACCCGGCCTGAGATGTTTAGTAACATAATGGGGTTAAAAAAAATAAAGTACAAAAAGCGCAAATAATCGCTACTGTAAGGGGTTCATTTTTTTTACTGTGGGACAGTGAAAGTTATATTTACAGTAGTGATTTGCTTTTTTGTACTATAAAGGGCTAGTTTTCGTTTTTTTAACCCCATTATGTTACTGGCCGATTAATCGATTATGAAAATTGTAATCGATTAATTTCATAATCGATTAGTTGTTTCGGCTCTAATTTGTGGGGAAAAAAAAGGATTTTTTGTTTTGGGTGACTAGTCGCAAGACCGCGCAATTGTCAGTTAAATCGAAGCGATCACAAAAAGTCTCCTGGTCTTTGGCCAGCCAAATGGTCTGGGGCTGAAGTGGTTAAATATTGTCTTCACATTTTGAGGTTCTTGGGGTTGGTCCTACAGAAGCATCCCACATATTACCCAGAGACACTATCATCAAAGCATTGATAAAATACATTTTCAGTATCAAAGCATTACTTAGCATTGTCCTAAGGTTCCAGCGCCATCAATTTACTACTCTAAGCAGTCCTTTTAAAAGCATCATTAAAGCTGTTATATATACATATATTTATAATGAATACATTATTAGGCAAAGGGGTGTTTTCCTTTATGTACTTGGTGTTCCACTTTAACGGAAAATTCCCCTTTTGTAGAACTAATATTTTACTCATACAGTAAATACTACCTAAGCCATTCTGTGTAATTTAATGTTATTAAAATGTCCCTTCTGCCTCAATGTACAGCCAGCTATAATTTGGTCACATTTAAATGTTTGCTCGTGACCATGGCAACGCCAGGGATGATCGGTATATGGTTGTAAATTATAACTTACCAACTGGATTTGTAAAATATTAGCCATTTCTTCTAAAACAACCTCACAAAACACCCCACGTACAAAACACCAAACAGCACCTAGAGAAGCCTCAAAACATCTGGAACTAAATAAACTGGAGTGATGAGTCCACCATTGAACTTTTTTGTCACAGCCATGAACACTATGATTATGACATAAAACATAGACCTATAGACAGAAGTGCACCATCCCTACTGTGAAGCATGGCGGTGGATCTCTCCTGTTTTGGTGGTGTGTGAGCTACAGAGGCAGAATGCATTATTAATACAGCATATTATCAGAAAATAATGGAAGTACATTTGCATTATTAGACTGTAAGCTGCACATAAAGGTGCACTTGGGCTTTCCAACACGATGATCCAAAACAAAAGGCCAAGTGAACCAGCAAGGTGCAGCAGAAAAAAGTAAGGATACTTTCACACTGAGGCGCTTTGCAGGCGCTATAGCGCAAAAAATAGCGCCTCTTCTCTCACTCCAGTGTGGAAAGCCCGAGAGCTTTCACACTGGAGTGGTGTGCTGGCAGGACGCTCAAAAATGTCCTGCCAGCCGCATCTTTGAGGCGCTGTAGGAGCAGTGTATAGCTCCTACAGCGCCCCTGCTTATTGAAATCAATTGGCAGCACCGCCGAACCGCTGGCAAAGCGCCGCTGCAGTGGTGCTTTACCAGCGGTTTTAACACTTTTTCGGCCGCTAGCGGGGATTAACAGTGCCCCACTAGCAGCCAAATAGTGCCGCAAAAACGATGGTAAAGCTCCGCTAAAAATAGGGACGCTTTACCGCCGACGGCACAACGCCCCAGTGTGAAAGTAGACTTAAGGTTATGGACTCCGAATTACCCACTAATTCGGGGTACTTTGTCGCAGTAAGTGGGCTTAGCACTATATGACCATATAGTGTGACCAAACCCCCGTATTTTTGAATATGTTCAGGTGTTTTTAACTAGCCTTGCAGGATAAATGTCATTTTTGCATGGGTGCGCTATAATCTGTTTTGTACTGTATTTGGTCTTATAGCAGCACCATCTTAGATGTATAGCATTTTTAGGGTGTGGAAAAATGGATATTACCGCGCTTATCAAAGGAGAGGAAACAGAGAGGGGAAGAAAGGGGGAGGGGAAATGAAAGTGATGAGAAGTGGAGGTACAGCTGCGGCACTGGAAGGTGTATCAAACCATAAGCAATTGAAAATGGGGAGGGTAGTGCTGCGCTAATCAGTGGTGAATGGATAAGTGAATAAACAGGTGGGGGAGGGGAATGAAAGTAGGTGTAATTGAAATGAGGAGCAATATAGCCCAAATGGCATCAGCATAAAAATAAATATAAATGATCAGTGAACAATAACAGTAATGGTGCAAATCATATAACTACACAGGTTCCTCTTAATGTGATGAAATACACTATAAGTAATGGTGCAAAAAAAAAATCCCAGGTAACTGTGCTAAGTGACACTCCTATATTGGTGATAAACAGTCCATCAACAGAGTTTGAAAAATATTAGCAAAAAGTATAAGTAAAATTTCAAAAGTCCAAGAAAGCAAAAGTGCAAGTGTAGGTCCGCAATATGGAGTGAGAGGAAAATGGGTATCCAGTGATCCTTTTAGGGTAAGTAAGGATGTCCCCTTACCTTACTGCTGTAAGGTAACAGCATATAGATCCAACCACATTAGATGGTTCACTCGATGGGCTCTGATCCAACAACGGCAGGTCCTCCTTGGAGTTCTCGTCCCAGATTGGTCAGTTTCTCGCCCCAAAGAAATAAAGCATCGATGGTGTGATACCGTTTTCAAAATTTTAATTCTCAAAGAAAATAGACAGGGGTACTCACATAATCCAAAATACAATTGAGCATGTAAAAAAGAGGGGCAATCTGTCGCCAACGTCACCTCCGATACCTCTCAGTGGACTCATGCGCATTCGTCACTATCATGTGACTTCCTCAGGATCACTGGATACCCATTTTCCTCTCACTCCATATTGCGGACCTACACTTGCACTTTTGCTTTCTTGGACTTTTGAAATTTTACTTATACTTTTTGCTAATATTTTTCAAACTCTGTTGATGGACCATTTTTAGGGTGTGCCCACCAAGTATCTTTTTGTAAGGTTATGGAATGACTACCCCAATCTGCTGAACTCAACATCATTGAGCTACTCACGAACACGCAGTCTACATCACATTAGCTCCCCATCATCCAGATCTTGTTTGGCAGACAAGAGTGAAGCTTTCACACAGCCTCCATAAATAATGGCAATAATGAGTCTAATATGTTTATTTCCTAAGATCATCAGCTCCATCTAGTGGCCAGAATGTAGTATTTTCTTGATTGAGATACTTAAAGGGTCACTAAAGGAATTATTTTTTTTAGCTAAATAGCTTCCTTTACCTTACTGCAGTACTGGTTTCATGTCCTCATTGTTTGTTTTTGCTTTGAAGTGGCTGTAATTCTGCTGTGATCTCCACACTTCCTGGTTGCCTGTTTCCTTATAACCATGGTACTGGGAGATTTTCACGGTGGTCTAAGCTGTCATTACTGTGTGTCTAAAACTCCTCAGAACCGAATCAGATTCATTTTAAAAACAAAACACTGCCCTGGATTTGTTTGTTTTTGTTCTGTGAGTCTTCCCGAATCACCTCTCACCCGGAACTTCATGTATGTACCTTGAAAGTGAAAGTGAAACTAGAGGCACATTATATGATAGATTAAATTCAATTTTTAATCATTTTTAAAAGGAATCAGTTAACTTTTATGTCTCTATACCCAATAAACAGTCATTTCAGCAAAAAAAAAAATTTCCTTTAGTGACCCTTTAACAACTTTAACCCCGGGAAGATTTGGTTGCACAATGACCAGGCCATTGTTTGTGACACAGCACTGCGGTGCTTTAACTGACAAATGCGCTGTAATGCGCCGCTGTACCCAAACAAAATTTATGTCCTTTTTTTTCCCCACAAATAAAGCTTTCTTTTGGTGTTTTTTATTCTTTGTGTTACAAACAAAAATAGAGCGACAATTTTGAAAAACAATATCTTTTACTTTTTGCTATAGTAAATACAGTATCTCAATTAAAAAAATGTAATGTTTTTTTCTCAGTTTAGGCCGATAGGTATTCTTCTACTTATTTTTGGTAAAAAAAACGCTATAAGCGTATATTGATTGGTTTGCGCAAAAGTTATAGCGTCTACAAACTATGGGAAAGATTTATGGCATGTATATGGCAATTTTATTATTATTATTATTTTTTTATTTTTTTTACTAGTAATGGCAATGATCTGCGATTTTTAGTGGTATTGCGATATTGCGGTGGACAGGTTCGGACACTTTTGACACATTTTTGGGACCATTGACATTTACAGAGCGATCAGTGCCTTAAATATGCACTGATTACTATGTAAATGTCACTGTCAGGGAAGGGGTTAACACTAGGGGGCAATCAAGGGATTAACTGTGTTCCCTATTGTGTGTTCTAACTGTGGGGGGAATGGGAGTGACTAGGAGAGATGACAGATCGATATTTCTACTTTGTAGAAACAGACGATCTGTGTTCTCTCCTCTGACAGCACAGGGGTTTGTTTACACACACAAACCCCCATGCTGCCGCTTGAGCACGCGATCGCATGGATCGTGCCCACCAGCCACGCACATCGGGTTCCCCGCTGTGCAGCACGCGTACACGCGTGCCTCCGGCAGCGCTCGCACTCCCTCTGGTGGCTCTCCTGGGCAAAGCCGTATATGTACAGGATTTCGCCCAGGAGAGCCATTCTGCGTATGTCTGCGTTAGCCGGTTGGGAACCAGTTAAAGAAAATACAGCATTATGGCCACTAGATGGAGCTGATAATAATGGAAAGTAAACTGATTAGACACAATATGGAGATTATTCAAGACGGATGTGTAAAAGCTTGAGGCACGTGCACAGAGATTTTTTTTATATACTGTATATAAATCCCTGTGTGCTTTTTCTCTATGGAACAGAAGCTGACCCAATATGCTGAGAGTGACCACGTTCCCAGTTCCATGCCTGTCTGACCCCCTGCCACTGCCATTGGGTCCACCTAGTCTGGTAAGAGTACCCAATCTTTCTTATCGGTGATGGATGCACAATCTACGGTGATTTCTTATTGGATGCTGGTTAATCCTTCTGATGTCGAATATACCTTCAATTTCATCATTGAACTTTATTCATTTTTTTTTTATCTAATTTCACTTCTTTGGACTGGTTTTTTTTTTTTTTTTTTTGCTTTTCCCCTCACAGGTTATTGCCAATTCACCATGTTATACACATTAATGGACTATTTTGTGTTTTCATATTTATAAATTGTATGTAGATTCTGTATTTGTTTTTTGTACCTAGCACTAGACATGTGCGCTGCCGAAAAACGTGTTTGTTTTAGTTTGATTCATTTTTGTTTTGTTTTTCATTTTTTGGGTCATTTGTTATGATCGTAAATTTGACAATCCAAAAATAAGAAAGAAAATCCGAACATTCTAAAGAACGAAAACCTGAACATTCTTTTTTTTTTTTTTTTTTTTTTTTTTTCACTTCAGACTATACCTCATAGAGTGCTTCTTTGATGCTCATGATCTGCGTACCAGCCCATTGCATCTCTAATTTGGTTGTGCATCATCAGTGTCGCTTTTCTACATGTGTTTTCTTTTTTTTTTTTTCTCTTTCCTTTTTTTTTATATATATATATAAGTGTAAATATATCGTGTATGTTTCCACTATCTGCTTAAGCATAACAGAGTAATGAAGACCTCACAAAGTATATCCTTCTCAATTTTTACCCCCCCTTCCCCTCCCTCCCCCCCCCCCCCTCCCCCCCCCGTCTCACCCTAGACGTGCTCGAAGACCTCTAATTCTTTCTGATTTCTTCTAGAGATTCTTTTAGGCTTCTTCCCTTAACTTTTCTGCATAACTCCATGATCTCTTAAAGGTCCTCCAGTTATCCCATTTTATACTTTGTAGTATGTTATTTCCCTCTAAGCTTTCTTTCAGTTCTTCCATTTTGTATGTTTCTTCGACCGCATCGATCCATTCCCAGGTTTGGGGGCACTCTGTATCCTGCCATCTCCTTGGGATTAATCTCTTGGCGGCGTTTAAGAGATGCGGTGTAAGTGTTTCCCTATACCTTTTTATGCCTTCTTCTCCCCCATGGAATAGGACCACCCATGGGTCTCTCTTTATCTTTTCCATTGTAATCTCTTCCACACAGCCCAGTATGTTTTCCCAATACTTTTTTATCTTTGGGCATTCCCACCAAAGGTGAGCCATATTTCCTAGTGATCCACAACCCCTCCAGCATTCCCCTGTCTGCTCTTCATCAAATTTTTTTAATTTGTCTGGTGTCATGTACCACCCCGCGATACATTTAAAACTCATTTCAGCCGTGCGGCTATCTACCGCGGAGGAGTGTGTCAGAGTCAACATTCTCTCTATTGTAGCCTTATCTCTCTGTGAGCCTAATTCCCTTTCCCACTTTTCAATGAAAGGAGGTATACTTCGCTCTCCAATTTTCAATAGGATCTTGTATAGTGTAGAAATGGTTCCTTTAGTTCTTTCTGTCGTACAGATTTTTTCCAAATCCGACAACTGATCCTCTGATCTCAATGGATGTGGGAGATCTTGAATGAAATGGTTTAGCTGCTGATACCTCCATTCATTAATTTCCATTAAATTTTTATTGAATTTTAACTCCTGCAGTGTTTTAATGTGATCCCCATTCATTATATCCCTTAATTGTGCCGTGTCTTTTTTAATCCAGTACCCCCCTATTTGTGTCTTACCCGGTGCGAAGTAATCGTTATCTTTCAGTGCTAAAAGGGGTGAGTTATATTCCTTCACCGTTTTTTTATAGACTATATCCCATATTTTGAGTGCATTTTTTGTTATCTCATGTGCATTAATATCTAGTGTCCTAAATTGGGGAGGGTTCCATATAATCTTATCCAACCTTACCTGTGTTATTTCGTTTTCTAAGCTTACCCACCTCTTTTCTGTGTTGACTCTGGCCCACTCCACCACTCTTGTTAACATAACCGCCTCGTAGTATCTCCTAACATCCGGAGCAGCAAGCCCTCCCTTTTTTTTTGGTTGTCTTAATGTCTGAAGTGATATCCTATGTTTCCTATTTTTCCATATATAATTCATAATTAATTTATTGAGGGCTGACAGCAGCGTTCTTGGTAGCGCTATAGGGATCATCTGAAATTTGTATAAGATCTTGGGCATGATAACCATTTTACAGTAATTAATTCGTCCTATCCACGATATTGCTCTATTTTCCACCCTTTTTGTTTCTTTCCTAACTTCATTTAACAATGGGATAAAGTTTATCGCATAAGTTTTTTTAATTGATTTAGCTAGTAGAATCCCCAGATACTTCAGTTCCCTTACCCAAGCAAAGCGATAATTCTCTTTCAAGAGTTTTTCTTCTGTCTTTCTTATGTTTATACTCATGATCTCTGTTTTAGTGATATTTAATTTAAAATTTGAGAATTCCCCGTATTCATTACATAAATTCAATAGGTTAGGGATTGATGTTTTGGGTTCAGTTAGAAAGAAGAGGACATCGTCCGCGAATGCTGCGAGCTTATGTTCCTCCGCTCCTATTTTAGTCCCTTTTATTGTTTGGCAATTTCGGACCTTAGCTAGAAATGGTTCCATTGATATCACGAACAGTAGTGGTGACAGGGGACACCCCTGCCTCGTTCCATTTCTCATTTGGAATGCTTGCGAAAGGCTACCGTTTATTTTTATTTTGGCCCTAGGGGACTGATATAGGGTATCCACCCAGTTCCTCATCCCCTGGCCAAACCCCATGTCCTTTAGGGTAGCTAGCATAAATCCCCAGTCTACCCTGTCGAACGCTTTCTCTGCGTCTATCGACAGGAGTAGACCTGGGGATCTCATTTCTCTCAGTCTCCGGATTATCAAAAGTGTTCTTACTCCGTTGTCTCTCCCCTCTCGCCCTTGAACAAAACCCGTCTGATCTGGGTGTACCAGTTTAGTCATTACCTCCCTGACTCTCCCGGCCAATACCCTTGCAAACAATTTTATGTCCGTATTAAGCAAGGATATCGGTCGGTAGCCCGAGCAGCTCTCAATGTCCTTGCCTTCTTTTGGGATCACAGTGATAGTTGCTTCCGAGGCCTCCTTACTTAGTTTGTATTTTTTCCCTAGGCCATTAAAGTACTGGCATATCCTTGGTAGTAATATCTCCTTACATTTTTTGTAATACATTATTGTAAAGCCATCTGGGCCTGGGCTTTTGCCTGAGGCTGAGCTTGTCAATGCTCTTTTAATTTCGTTTTCCGTGATTGGTCTATCTATCTCTTCGGCCTCTAATTGACTAATTTTTGGCAGTTTTGCCTCTTTTAAAAAAGTTTCAATCTTTTTTTCTTTCTCTCCTTTCTGCCAGTTCTTTTGTTTTACTGAGTATAATTTTTCGTAATATAGTCTAAATGTTTCGGCGATATCTTTTGTTGTATGTAATACCTCCCCTTTATCATTTTTAATTTTGTCAATATAATTCCTTGATTTTTTTTTTTTTACCATCCGAGCCAGATGTTTGCTCGTTTTATTTCCCCATCTGTATCTCTCCCTTGCTATTAAATTAAATTCCTTTCTTGTTTCTTGGTCTATGAGATCTTTAAGTTCGTTTCGTTTATTGACCAGGCGCAGGTATAGGTCTTGTTGCTTTCCATCTTTCTTATGCTTCTGCTCTAAGTTAAAGATCTCATCTAATAGTTTTACTTTTTTGCTAATCGCTTCCTTTTTTCTCCTTGCTCCTTCCGAAATCAAGATCCCTCTAATCACTGCCTTGTGGGCATCCCATAGGGTTGCTGCCGAGATTTCTTCTGTCTCATTTATCTTAAAATATTCTTCAAGTTCTTTTTTAACCCTAGTTATACTTTTCTCTTCAATCAGCAGATCTTCATTTAATCTCCAGTTTTGGTAGGACCTATGATTGCATGCTATGTTTATCGATATACTAATGGGCGCGTGGTCAGAAATCGTCAAGGGTTCTATTCTCGTCTCGACCACATCCTCAAGCATTCTATGGTCAACCAAGATGTGGTCGATTCGGGAATAGCTGCCATGTACCTGGGAAAAAAAGGTGTAGTCTCGCTGGTTTGGATTGAAGATCCTCCATGTGTCTACTAACTGACTTCTATGTAGACTTTCTTTAACTTTTCTTAATTGTGTACCCTGCGTTTCTAATGTTATATGTGACTTATCGACTTTCGGATCCATGACGAAATTTAGGTCTCCTCCTAATATTATCTTTCCCCTACTGAAATCTTTTAATTTCTCCAATATTCCCAAAAAGTATTTAAACGGGGAAGTGTTGGGCGCATAGACGTTTGCGAGGGTATACTCTTCCTCCTCCAACTTCCCCCTCAAAAAGAGGAATCTCCCATCCGGATCTGTTAGTCTATCCGTTGGTACAAATCTAGTTCCTTTAGCTAGCCCGATTGCTACTCCTCTAGCCCTCTTGGATATGGTATCTCCATAGAACCAGATGGGGAAGTCAGGTGAATATATTCTTACATTAGATCCCAATGTAAGATGGGTTTCTTGTAGGAAAGCGATATCTGTCCTATAGTATTTTAACTCCTTTAACACTTTATGTCTCTTAGAAGGGCTATTTAAACCTTTTACATTTGTATGAGAGGCATTTTATTACTGGCATCTTCGTGGATTATAATATCTCCTTCCAATGTCCCAAGAACTGAGTCTACAATTTTCTTTTCTATTAGTTACACTTTCTTCTGGTTGTCTGGGTGAGACGGGGTATCGACCTTTCCCCCCCCCTCTTCCCCCCTCTAACCCTCCCCCCCCCCTCCTCCCCCCCCCCTCCCCCCCCCCCCCCCTTCCCCCTTCCCCATTTGGCCTATAAAAGGCCCCTGAACCAACTACTATGTCTTGGTTCAAAGCACTCTGGGTGAGGTTTTTTTGGGATTTTCCTCCCCCTCCCCTATCTTTTAGACAGAGGGGGCGGAGGGTCGGTTACCCTCCTCTCCCCCCCCCACTCCCGGGAACCCTCTCGGGGCCCGAAGGCAGAAAGGGGGAGAAAAGAAAAGAAGGAAAAAAAAAAGATAAACAAGAGAGAACCAAAAAGAAGGACAGACATAATGCCTGACCGGGGGGGGCCATCTGGCACTAAGCGAAATAGGGTCTGAAAGGAAAAAAAAAAAAGAAAAGAACAAGAAAGTATTGTTGTACCGAAAGACCGGCCAGGCCGGAAGAAGTAGGGGGGAGAGTGGGAGAGGAGCTCTAAGTAGAGCCCCCTCTTTCGCTCCACTCCCCTCCTTAACTCCAGCCCGGAAGGTCGGGCACCCGAATATCCAGTTTCCTACAGAACTCATGTAAATCTTCGGGGAATCTCAGTGTTGCGGTTCTTCCCTCCCTTGTCCCAATTAAACAGGCGGGGAACCCCCAAGTGTATTTGATATCCAGGTCTATCATCTGTTTCAAGAGCGGTTTTAACAGCCATCTTCTAGCCAGGGTTTCAGGGGCCACGTCAGTGAAGATCTGAAGATTAACCCCTTCAAAGACTAAAGGGGGATATCCCCTCAGCTTCTTCCAGATTTCTTCCCTGTCTTCATAATATCGGAACCTTATTATGACATCTCTACTCCGCTCTGGGGGCGTTCTTTTCGGGTTTCCAACTCGGTGGATCCTTTCGATCATAAGTGGGTTGTCTGCCGGTCTTCCCAATAGTAAATTAAATATCGTCTGGAGTATTGTCTTGAGGTCCTCTCCTTTCTTCTCTGGTAGTGATCTTATCCTCAGATTTTGCCTCCGATTTCTGTTCTCCTGGTCTTCCAGTTTATAGAGTGTTTGCCTCTGTTGTAGCTGTATCTGTGTGATCTAATCTTTTAATAAGTTTAAGTCTTGCTCTTGTTTCTCTACTTGTTCCTCTACTGATTCAAGTCTGGAGAGCATGTGGCCGAGGTCAGTCCGCAGGTTCTGTATTTCGCCCGTTATTATGTTTTCCATTTTTTTCAGCATCTCTGCCATGTCTCCCCTTGAGAGAGGCCGAGCGTCTGACCTTTGTTCCTCCCTCTCACTGTCCTCTAGTCCTCCTCCTGGGGACCCTTCGTCTCTAATCTCCAGAGATGTTTCTCTTGAGGTTTCACTCTGGGGCTTCTTATTTTAATTTTTTTTCGCTTTGTTTACTTGTTGTTGTTGTTTTGTTGCCCCCTGAGCTCCAAGGGCTCGTGGGCTTTCCCCTTTAGTCATGAATGGTCTTATTGAACTTGTTGCTGTTGTATTGCTTGGGGTGGCGGGGGGTCCCCCTTTTGTAGATCTACTTGTCATTCTGCTCATGTCAATTTTTTTCCTTCTGATTCTCTTCCCCAGCTTGACCCTTTGTTTCCCCGCAGAAAGACAGCGGTCTTAATGTGTATGAGGGTAACCCATATGGGATCCTGGGTGCTAGGTCCAATCTCCCCTGAGAGTTTTGTGAAGTAATTTTCCCCTCTCTCTCCTCTCCCTCCTCTCCCTCCCTCCTCTTCCTTCTCACCGCCCTTCAATGTGTCCTTCTTTCCCTTTAAGAGGCGGGAAGGCAGGAAGAAAGAAAAGAAAAAAAAACAGATTATGAACTCTTGGTCCTGCTTCGAGGGGGGGGAGGGGACCCCTGGGTCTCTCTGGGGGCGGGATATTTGAGGGAGTTCTTCGGTCAACAGCTTCTTGGGGTGTGCAACAGGGGACTCCCACTTTAAAGCGTGATATATGGGTTGATATATAGTATAGGGCAGTAGAAACAAGATATATTGAGAAAAAAAAAAAAAAATGTAAGGTACTGAGAATTTTCAATGATAGGACCCCGTGTGTCTCCCCTTTGTCACACGGCTCCCAGGGAAGAGAAAAAAAAAAAAAAAAAAAGGAACATTTGCATATAGCCCCTCCAAGTCTTCACACCGCATTTTTAGTCACCATTCTAATAGTATACCTCATGTCTCTCATACCTCTTATATCCTTCGGAGGAGGTGCAGGCGTTTTACCAGAGCTCAGCAGGGTACTGCTGGCTCTCCATACTCACGTCCTTTCTTTAAAGTATAGTATAGCCTGGCGGGGGGGGTGTAATCGGTGGGTGCCTTCCTCCCTGCGTCCTCCGCTGTCCTTCTCCGTTTGCTGCTCTGTCTTACATTTCCCCATCAGCTGCAGTACAGCACCGGATGACGACCAGCTGTTCTCGGCTCTCCATGTGGCAGGGGTTGAGCGATCCCAACTGCTCCCGGGTCTCAGCAGATCAGCTGTACGGCGCGTACGAAAGCCTGTGGGTAACGCTCCGCTGGTCAGCTGTGCAGCGTGTGTAGCAGCCTGGGGATGACACTCGGCGGGTCGGCTGTGCGGCGTGTGCGGAAGCCTGGGGGGGTGACGCCGCCGCCTCACCTGTCCTGGGCCGTCCCTCCTCTCGACTCTCCCATAGCTCTCTCACCTCACCCGAGAGCGCACCGCGACCTCACGTTCTCACGTGCACGTGCACGCAAGCATCGCGTATGGTGTGTGTTCTGAAACCTGAACATTCTAAAGAATAACTAACTGACTAACAAATAATAACTATTAAATTGTAGGTATTTTAAATTTGGCTGTTAGTGAACATAACAAATACGAATTTATCCAAAGTTACGAATCATCCGAAATAACGAATGCTGCTTCTAATCAAACTAAACAAATGAATTATAAATAATAATAATAAAACGTTTTCATTATTATTATAAATTCATTACATTCTATTTGTTCAGATACGGCATCCGTTATTTTGGATAATTCGTAACTTCGGAAAAATTTGTATTCATTACATCCACTTACATCCAAATTTTACTTTGCATAAATGAATTATAAATAATAATAATAAAACGTTTTTATTATTATTATTATTGTTATTTATTATTAATTCATTACATTCCATTTGTTTAGATACGGCATCCGTTTTTTCGGATAATTCGTAACTTCGGATAAATTTGTATTCATTACATTCACGAACATCCAAATTTGAAAGTAAATTCCAATTCCTATAATTTAATAGTTAGTTATTATCTCAGATTTTCGAATTTAAGAATTTACAAATTTTCCAATATTAAAATGTTCAAATATTCAGAAAAATTTGTTAAATGGGTTTTTGTTCATTCGGATGTTTCCAAATTAACGAATTTGTCGAAATTTGTAAAAAATATAGGGCCAGATTCACATAGAAATATGTTACGCTGCTGCGGCGTAACGTATCCCATTTACGTTACACCGCCTCAAGTTTACAGCGTAAGTGCTTGATTCACAAAGCACTTACCTGTAGACTTGCGGCGGCGTATCGTAAATCTGCCCGGCGCAAGCCCGCCTAATTCAAATGGGGCGGGGACCATTTAAATTAGGCGCGTTCCCGCGCCGAACGTACTGCACATGCTCCGTCCCTAAAATTTCCTAACGTGCATTGCGCTAAATGACGTCGCAAGGACGTCATTGGTTTTGACGTTAATGTAAATGGCGTCCAGCGCCATTCACGGACGACTTACGCAAACGACGTGAAATTTAAAAATTCGACGCGGGAACGACGGCCATACTTAACATTGGTTAGGCCACCTAGAGGGCATGCTTAGTTTTACGCGACGTATCTCTACGGAAACGACGTAAATTTAGAGCGACGGGCAAAGCGGACGTTCGTGAATCGGCGTAACTAGTCATTTGCATATTCTACGCCGACCTGGCGGCCGGCCTAGAATTGCAGCCTAAGATCCGACGGTGTAAGTCACTTACACCTGTCGGATCTTAGGGCTATCTATGCGTAACCTGATTCTATGAATCAGGCGCATTGATACGACAATCGTATCTCAGAGATACGACGGCGTAAAAGGAGACGCCGTCCTATCTCTTTTGTGAATCTGGCCATAATTTGGAACAAAACAAATTGCACATGTCTACTTAGACCTTTATCATTTTCAGTTTACACATATAATATGGATTAATGCCGCACTTGAATATTCTTATTATCTACCCAATTTGTCTGGTTGTAGTGCTTTCAGCTTTTCTTAATTTATTGAGTAGCGCAGTGTTTATTTTGAAATTTAGATTTACTGTCTGTTAGCCTTGATCAAGGAGGGGCTCGGTGTGGAGCAGCGGCAGCAAATCAGCAAAACTACGCCATACAGGTTGACTTTAATTGACTGTAGGAATTCAGACATTGAATTATTTAAAGGACAACTATAACAAGGTTGTAAGGCAAAAAGAAAAAGAAAAGAAAAAGCCACATTTCCTATTAAATGTAAAATGTTAAATTGTTCTCTTCACCCATACTGTATGTACGGTGCAAGCTTGAAATGTTATACATTATCTAAATAAACTAGAGCCAAAAGAGTAGATTTATTGTACTCACCAAAAAGTTTACTTCTGCCAAAATACCCTCCTTAAAAAATTCCAGTACAATATTACGTTGGACAGATATTTTTTTAACCACTTAAGGAACATTAAAGATTTGTTTTTTATTAGATCAATTGATTGCTGTAAGCTAGAGCATTTAAATATCACTTACCTCGTTTTTCCATTTGACCTCCAAAATACAGTAATCCAGGATTGAAAATGCCATTTCCTGTCTCTCCTCTTCTTGCTTTCCACCAGCATCTGAGCCGTTTTGCATGGTGGAAAGCAGAATGTGCTCACCCCCTCCCTATGACTACCGCCCTGCGTGAAGATGCTCTCTTATCCCTCACAGGCATGGAGGCTAAGCCTAATGGGAACTGTAGTTCCCATTAGGCTGTGATGTAGCAAGAATGAATGCGCACCGCAAACCAGGAAGTCAGTGAGAATAATGATTCAGGAGTGCTGGAGGTGAATAAAACGTCTCGATTTCAACAGGTATCAAACTAGTTATAATGCAAAACATTACTTTTTACTTTATCAGCTACTGTCAGACTTTAATTTAAGAGGAACATATTTTTGTCTTTACAACCCCTTTAATATATACTTTTTTCTACATATATGCATTTTTTAGAAATATAAATTTTAGCTTGCACATGATTGGATGATAAAATCAGCAGAGCTTCCCCTCATTTCAGATCTTGCCCCTCAGATTTACCGCAACTGCACTTCCAAGTGCACGTTGAATGCAATTTCAAGTGCACTTTGCACTTGCAGATTGCACTTGTAGTGCAAAGTGGATTTGCCTTTAGTAAATAACCCCCATCGTGTGTCATACTAAACTTTACGGCTACTTCAACAAGATACCTTCCACTGTCCATTGTTATTACAGAGGCTGATTCTGCAACTATGTTTATTGCTGTATACTTTCTCTTAAAACTCAATAATAATTGATTGGAAAAAAAAAAAACTTCTGGTTTCTTTAAACCATCAGTAATTGGAGATTGCGACAAATTTCTGTTTTGCTGTTTGGACACAACGAATAGTCCAGTGCGCAATATTATGAGCGAAGATTGTTACTCCGCTCCAATACTAGCCAACAAAATAACCACCTCCTAGGCAGCGACAACTTTGTCCTCATTAGCCGCTGTGCTCTCAAAACAGGTACATTTTCCCGTACAGAACTGTATTCAGTTGCTGGTGTTGTGTCCAAACAGCAATTTGTCAAAATCTCAAATTTCGGATGGTTTAACCACTTAAGCCCCAGACCATTTCTTTGGCCAAAGACCAGGCCACTTTTTGTGATTCGGCAACTGACAATTGCGCGGTCGTGCGACGTGGCTCCCAAACAAAATTGACGTCCTTTTTTTCCCACAAATAGAGCTTTCTTTTGGTGGTATTTGATCACCTCTGCGGTTTTAATTTTTTGCGCTATACACAAAAATAGAGCGACAATTTTGAAAAAAATTCAATATTTTTTACTTTTTGCTATAATAAATATCCCCCCAAAAATATATAAAAAAAGTTTTTTTCCCTCAGTTTAGGCCGATACGTATTCTTTTACATATTTTTGGTTAAAAAATAAAAAAGTGCAATAAGTGTTTATTAATTGATTTGCGTAAAAGTTATAACATCTCCAAAATAGGGGATAGTTTTATGGCATTTTTATTAATAATTTTTTTTTCACTAGTAATGGCGTCGATCGACGATTTTTATCATGACTGCGATATTGTGGCAGACTCATCGGACACTTTTTACACCATTTTGGGACCATTGTCATTTTAACAGCGAACAGTGCTATAAAAATGCACTGATTACTGTAAAAATGACACTGGCAGTGAAGGGGTTAACCTGTAGGGGGTGCTGAAGGGGTTAAGTGTGACCTAGGGAGTGATTGTAACTGTTAGGGGGCGTGGCTTGCCGTGACATGTCACTGATCGCTGTTCCCGATGACAGGGAACCGACGACCAGTGAAGAATAGGGAGATGTTGTGGTTACACTGACATCTCGCCGTTCTTCAGCTATGTGACCCGATCGCGGGACACTAGCGGACATCGCGCAGGACCATGCGGCGACAAATTAAAGGGGATGTATATATATGCACATTTGCGCAGCCGTGCCATTCTGTCGACATAAAAACTTGTGCGGCAAGTGGTTAAAGAAACCGGAAGTGACGTGGCTGGAGTTTCTGATGGGTTGGCTAATTCGACAGAACACAGGTTGAAGGTGGAAGCCCCCCGTTACCGACTGGAGCACTGACAGCACAATCCATTATGGTTAAAAACTCTAGTGGACCAATCTTCAATTCTTCTTTTGCAGAGGCGTAATTCTGCTTTAACCGGCACAGACTGATGCTGCTAAGTTTGGTGTGGACATGAAGGCATCGTTGACCTTTGGCCATGATTGTGTTGAATGCATTTCTGTTTGTTGCCAAAGGATTTAATCCACTGTGTACAGCCGTCCTTCATACAAAAAATTCTAAAATTACTCTGAAGAAGGCAAGTTAATTTATTCATGTTGTCCCCCCTCTCCCCCCTTTCTAACAAAGGTCAATAAATGAGTAGCATGTGCGAGCAACCCTCTGTACCAATTTGTAATATATTTACCGACGGTGACAGTAATTAATGTACTTAGAATAAAAGAGAGCGGAATTACCTGGGAGTGTGTGGAAGTTCAAGGCGCACACATTAAAAACTACCTTTGTATAAATAAAAATAATGCTCTTCTTTTTATTAGACCACTTTGAAGGCGAATTTCTTAGATGACGGCGGGGAAGACAGTGGGAGGTTTGAGCAACGCTGTGCATTTTCTCAGGGAACAAAGCCGTTTCACACTAAGTGACTCCGGACGGACGCGCCTTGTTTTTTATTTTCCAAGGCAGGAGCAGTAAATCATTATTTCCTGGAAGCAGCCAGGTGGCCTATTGATAACTGATTAGTGACCCTCGTCAGCTTTAACCCTGGGTCCTATTAATCAAATCAGAAATACCCATTGACAGGTCCAACAGAGAGCACAGATATGAAAAGCCACTTATTGGCGCAGAAATAGAATTTATTAGCAACCATAGGACTGGCGTCTCCTGGATCAATGCTCTTTGTACAGAATAACCGGTGGCTACAGTTTTAAGTGGACTCTATGCAAATGTTTTCTTAAAGGGTCAGGCCACCCAAATCTGGATAGGGTATGTATAAAGCCAAAACCTTTTTTTCCCTTTTTTTTTTTGTGTACCCCCTCTTGCCCCAACTGGGAAGAATGGAAAACCTCAGAAGAGGGGGTGGGTTGAGATTACCCCAGGATGGATCTATTGCCATAGTGGAGAATTATAATAACGAAGAGCTCCAATCACTTTAGTCTTTTTCAGATATTTAATTTTTCCAGCTCACTGGTAGTGAGGGCTAGGGCTTCAGATAAGTCAAAAAGCCAGGATTCCGCGCCACATTTCTCCTCCATCCCATGGAGTACCAGGATCCTTTCAGGGTAGACCCCTCCAGCAGGACTTTTTCCTCTGGCTCTCCACCTTGGGTGCTGTACCCACTTTGACCAGGCAAGGCAGTATGAGGATCCTGGGGAAGGCTAAAATGTTTTAAACTTGACAGCTTTAATGATGGTTTAAAACAGTGGTTCTCAATTCCAGGACTTGAGAACCACTGCTTTAAAAGAACTGCTTAGAGTTGTAAATTGATGGCCCTGGAACTTTCGGACAATGGTAAGTGATGTTTTGATACTTAAAGTGTATTTTACCAATGCTGTGTTGATAGTGTCTCCAGTGCCGATCCTGACCTTCCTGGGGCCCTAAGCAAAATGACATGTCACATTAAAGTTGAGAAACGGAGGGGGGGCGCTGCCGACAGTGGAACGTCACATTAAAGATTAAAGTTGAGAAGCGGGGGTGTTCTGCTGTCGGAAATTACATCTGAGGTCCCGTACACACGGCCGAGAAACTCGACGAGCAAAACACATCGTTTTGCTCGTCGAGTTCCTTGTGAAACCGCCGAGGATCTCGGCGAGCCAAGTTTCCCCGTTGACTAACGAGGAAATAGAGAACATGTTCTCTATTTGGCCTGACAAGATCCTCGTCGGTTTCCTCGGCCGAAAGTGTACACACGGCCGGGTTTCTCGGCAGAATACGACTCCGATCGAGTTTCTGGCTGAATTCTGCCGAGAAACAACTCGGTCGTGTGTACGGGGCCTGACAAAGTGAGAAGCGGGGGTGCTGACTTCTTACCTCTTCTCCCATGCAGCCAGCGAGTTAAGAAGCCGGGTCATGGACCGAAAATTACTTCTCACCAGGCGGGGCTTGTAGTAATTTGGGGGGCCCTCCGTAGCTTTGCGGGGCCCTATGTGGCTTGCATAGTGAGCCTATAGGGCGGATCGGCCCTGAGTGTCTCTAAGGGGCATCTGAGTAATATGTGGGCTGCTTTTGTACACCAAGGACCAAACCCAAGAACCTCAGAATGTGAAGACAATATCTAAATTTGAGATTAAAGCACCAAACTGGTCCATAGATACAATGGAGTGAACATAGCCAAGCTGGGACAGCATGTGTGTTATTTGCATGATTACCAGGTGGAGATTGCATGAAAAAAAATGAATGGGGCCACCACACCAAAATGTTACTTTTGCGACAAGACATAGTCAAGGGAAAATCTTCCAATGGTAACGCTTGGTTTGTTGACAACTGTCTAAATGGTATTAGTAAAATTTGGCTATACATTTAATATACTAAATATACTAAGCATGCTACCTCCATATACTTATCTAGCTATCTATACGAAGACTACAGATTTAATTTTTTGGTAATTGTTGGGTTGATTTTGTGATGATGTGAGTTTGTACAGATCTCCAGGGTTCCACCGCTATTACAAGAAAAAAGGAACATGACTATGTGCATTGAATGTATATTCAGACTTGGCAATGGAGAGATCCAATACAATTTCATGTAAACAGATAAAGGTTAGGAACTTTTCTCCTTACGGGAAATCACATTTGATTAAATGGCTCCCACATCTTCAGCACAAAATGTAAAAGACTTTTTTCCAATACAGTTCCTGGTACCCTTCAACTAAATTACTAGAAAAGAATCAATATTGGTTTAATATATTACTGTCTGCCACAGCATGTTCTCCCCTCCTGTCCGCAGAGCTATGACCAACGCTTGTGTCTATAGCATGCAGCACACCATGTTTTCCCTGACTGCAACTAATATTCATCAAGCAGGGATCTGTGTTTTGCTTCTAAGCTCCTTTTTTGCATTCTACACTTGTATTGTAAGTTTCCCATTTGTTTTAATATCCCTGGGACAATGTATATTTAAAAAAAAAGACTTTGATTTTTACATTTCTTCAAATGTCAAGGAATGATCAAATGTAAAACAATGATCGTCCACATTGCCAGTAGTAGGTCCTCCTATGCGATGCATTTTGGTCAGATGCTGAGTCACCTAGTCACCTGTTCCTCATCTTTCCAGGGTTCCTTCTGGGAATGTAGCCTAACCCTCCCTACTAGATTTTACATTTTATGTTTAGAGAATGTATAGGTGGATTAGCTCAATGTAAGGTAATGGACCTGAAATGGAATGGACACCCTACTCTGTCAGGCCGTGATGACTGTCATTATGGACAGAAGTAGAAAGGCTGACCAGTAACATCGCAGCCTATGTCCCAAGGGCCAGGCCAATGGATATTTAAAAACAGACTTGGATTTTTTAAGTTCTTCAAATTTCAAGGAGTGATCAAATGTCAAGGAATGGTTTTCCACGTTGCCAGTAGTAGGTCCTCCTATGTGTTGCATTTTGGTCAGATGCCATGTTACATCCTGCTCCTCATCTTTCCAGCAGGGTGTCATTTTCTGTGCTTTTATTTCATGCCCAACATGGCAAACGGTTAACTCAAGGTAGATAGAAATAGGTTGGTGAAAGGAGAATTTTGCAGATTCAGGCCTATGGATAAATGGAAGCAGTCCTGCCTCCAATGGGACTTTAACTCACGTCGCCACCCCAGCCGGGGTGGGTAAAGTGTACCTGGACAGGCCTCTCACACCGACCTGGCAGCCAGAGTATCACTTAGAACTTCTGGGAAAGGAACAAGTCTCTGCCACCGACTTGGCTCTAGTAGAACTTAGAATTTGTAGTGAGACCTCTGCCACAGGCCCTTTACTCAGGAACATGAACAGTAGAGCGAATCCTCCCACTTGAATACAATTTGCCTGAACCTCCCTCAGGTAGACTTCTTAGGTTGGGGTCACCGACTGACAAGTTGCAGCATACAACTTCCTAGTGTCCGGTCACCCAGATCCCCGATGGATCGTCTAAGCCCTGTTGGATCACCAGCCTCCAGGCTCACCTCAGACCGACTCCCCACCAAACACCATAACTCGCTTGGGATCTTCCTCATGAAGTGTAGGGACCCAGTAAGTCACTGGGGCCCCTCTGCAGCTTTAGTTGCTCCGGGCCATAAGGGGCCGGGACCAGGAACTCTGCATAGCACGTGCGCCCAGGCCTGGTAGGCCATCTCGCCGGGGCCCGTGAAATGCGCACACCCTAAAGGGGGGTGCCGCACCTGGAACCAGGAACGGGTGAAAACCCCCAAACACGGCGTCTGCCACAGAAATACCCTCCCCCAGCATTCCCCACGAGGGAAAAACTCCTCTGATTGGCTGCTGGAGAAAAGGCGCCTCTGCCTGGGCCCTCTGGCGCCACCTGCTTTCCAAAGATGGAAACGTATCTTTGGAACACAAAATGAAACCACAGGGTAACCCAGCCTGGCAGAAACCCAATTTAACAAATCATCATGAATGAGAGCAAAGTAACTCTCTCATTCCCCTCTAAATTTGACATAGCACCTGTACACAGGCGCTACATAAGTTTAGCTTGAGCTTAAATGGCTAAGCTAATTTCGGAAAGTCGTGACGCGCAGTATGCGCCGGTCGGAGGAACGTCAATCAACTAGGAACGCCTAGCCCCGCTAGAATCGCACCCGGAAGTCGAGGGATGAAACACCGCTAACAAGGTATGTATGAAAAAAAAAAAACAGCATCCTCGCAGTATAACCGGTCAGCCCACGGCCATTGCAAACCACAGGTATTAATTGAAGTATTATTTATTTATTGATTGAAATATTTTTAGTAGTGCTGTCAAGCGATTAAAATTTTTAATCGCGATTAATCGCATTAATGTCATAGTTAACTCACGATTAATCGCGCCAAAAATTTTTTTTTGTTTTCTTATTTATTTTTTTATAATATTAAATTGTGTTTTTTTAATTTTTTTACATTTTGATCACTTTTATTGCTGTCACAAGGAATGTAAACATCCCTTGTGACAGCAATAGGTGGTGACAGGTACTCTTTATGGAGGGATCGGGGGTCTAAAAGACCTCCGAGCCCTCCTTTGCACTTCAAAGTATTCAGATCGCCGAAAACGGCGATTCTGAATACTGTGTACTTTTTTAAATCCGGCGCCATTGGCAGCCGAGAAACCCGGAAGTGACGTCATGACGTCGCTTCCGTGGTTTCAATGCAGAGACTGAATCAAAGCAGGTACGGCTTAGTGTCAGTCTCCGCTTGGACACAGAAGGCGCCGGATGGAGGATCGGGTCTCCCGGCGGGACGGGAGGCCCGGTCAGAGCGGCGAAAGGCGGCGGGAGGGGGGGATGTCCCCTCCCGCTCCTCCGGCATAACAACCGAGCGGCTTTTAGCCGCATCGGTTGTTATGTTTGGATAGCCGATCGCCCGCTCTAAACAACGGTACCGGGATGATGCCTGCGGCTGCAGGCATCATCCCGGTATAACCCCCGAACGCCGCCTCGTTAATCGCGCGATAAAAAAATTGACGGCGTTAACGTGGGTTTGCGTTAACGCCGTTAATAGCGCGTTTAACTGACAGCACTAATTTTTAGTAATTCTTAAAAAGTTATGACTACGGTCCCATTAAATGTAACCATATTACTACACTTATAGGCGCCTCTCTTCTCTTTTATACTCTGTAGCTCCTGCTGGATTTTGCTTCTAATCCCCTTGTGGAGGCTTCCATTTGTGGATGGACATTTTATGGTAACCACCTGGCCTTCAGGAGAAAGATCAAGACCCATCTCTTCTGAGGGCCCAGGGAATAGATACCAAGCGCCCAGAGGCGATTCAGTTCACATGTGTTGCGCTATATAAGTTTCTCACTCACTATCACATTGCTATAAATCTTTTTATATGGACTATAAACTGAAGGACTTATAAATAAATGGTTGTGGAATTAATCATCTGGGTTTTTATTATTTCTTATGGGGAAATTCGCTTTAATATACAAGTGCTTTGGATTACAAGCATGTTCTGGAATGAATTATGCTTGTAATTCAAGGTTTTACTGTATTTTACTGACCTTTGCTCTTTTAGGAGTTTGCATTCTCTACTGCTCCAAAAAGCAACAAAACAAAAGAGTTTGGATACACTTTCACCCAACATATACCTATAATCTATTTACCTTTAGTCATTTTATTTTTGACATTTACATTGAAAATGCTTATTTATTTTTAATTTATGCCATTTTATTGCTGATTTTTTTTTACTGATTTATAGAGGGTTCACCAGATTGCCTAACAGATTGCCCAGCTTTACATTTTTTTTTTTGCTGTATTGTAAATCTGGAGACGATCTGCTTCTTTCCATTGTCAAACTTTATTCAACATTAGGTACTTCTGGAAGACCCATGTCTGCCTGTAATCTGATTTGGCCTCATGACTGTAAACTAGGGTTTCATTCATAGACATTGCCTTGATTATGCGGTGCTCCTGAGTGCACCTTTCTGACAAAGAGAGTTTATGATAACGTACTGTATGGAGTTGTCTCATTAGGCTGGCCCGCGATTAGGTCAGTAGCCTTACACCACCCGATCTATAATGCAGAGCTGCCAGAACACAGGCTTTCTGCTGGATCAGCACAGCTCCACTGTCACCACAGAAGGATGTTCTTCCCATTCAAATAGCATTAGATGTATTTTCATTCATTCATCAACCTTGTCACTGATGATGGAGATTTATGACCAGGAGAATAGGAGTGATAGACCATTATGGGGAATGTCATTTAATGTGATGTAGGACAACGTGACTGCTCTTTACTATATCAAGCAGGCCACCCAAAAGAGGCAAACCACATACACAGCAACATGGTACAGAAACACACATTGCATTCAGATTGGACAGGGTCAGACTTCTGAAGATCTTTCAACGCTGACTCAATGGAATTTGCACTTTGCAAGTGAATTGCCCCTTAGCTATATGTGGACAAGTCCCCCTGAACGGCTCCACATCGCCAACACTCAGAAGAACGCTCAGGATTTATCATCCAAAGTCTGGATCTTGGATCATACAGTCTCTCAAGGACCAACCAGGGCTCAAGTCCTGCAGGAACGCGTGGGAACTGAGTTTCTGCACTATTTTTACAGCAGGAACGCAGTTCCCTTTGCAGGACTAGAGCAGCCGAGAGCAGCCAAGCCACCCGAGCCAATCCTTCACTAAGCGGCGATGCCCAGCTCGAGTCACTGTCAGGGGCAGGCGAACCTTAGTAATCCTTTATGTTACTGGCAGCTTCCTGTATATGGATTCATCGGGTAGTGTGCGGGTATTCCGTCACGTCCTCGATGCCGCAATGTCTCCTGGGAGCTTTTGTCATTGTTCCCAGGAGACATTGCGGAGGTCTGCCGCGAGTTATCACAGGATTTAGAAAGAAGCAACATTGCGGGCAGTAAAATAAAGGATTAAAGGTACAGTGGATCAAAAAAAAAAAACATGCGGTTTAGTAATTATGAATATGAGCGTATCATATTTTTTTTTTTGGTGGGGGAGTGGATCTTGGGTGGGAGTTCCCACACTTTTTTCCCCAGGACTTGACCCCTGGGACCAACCAAAGCAGTTTTACTGCTACAGGGCGAGACCTGTGCGCCGGATCACGTGTATATATACATGATCCGACAATTCTCTGTAGGGGGCGAGTTGGCTCACTTCTGCTGTGATTACACACAGCAGAAGCTGATTGACGGGTGCACAGTACCCGATGTCCTCCGGGCCCGCCGATCACCAGGCAGAGACACAGAACGGCGATCTGGCTAGGTAGAGAAGGGATGGAATTTGTGCCCCTACAAAGCGTGAAATAAATTCCATCTATTCCCCTAGTTAACCACTTGCCGACCAGCTGCCACACATATACGTACTGCGGCAGGTCGGCTCTCCTGCTCGAACTGACGTACCCGTACGTCAGTCGTTGCATGTGAGATTGCGGGCTGCTCATGTTGGGAGCAAGACCGCGGGTCCACCGGCCTCCATATCCGCCGGCCTCCCGTGATCGCTGTACACATCGGCAGAACGGGGATCTGCCTTTGTAAACAAGATGGATCCCTGTTCTGACAGGGGATATGTCAGTGATCTGCTGTTCCCAGTGATCGGGAACCGCGATCTCTATCATGTCCCTGGCAGCCCATCTCCCCTACAGTAAGAACACGCTGAGGGAACACATTTAACCTCTTGATCGCCCCCTAGTGTTAACCCCTTCCCTGCCAGTGTCATTTATAGATTGATCAGTGCATTTTTATAGCACTGATCAATGTATTAATGTCACTGGTCCACATAAAGTGTCATTTAGGGTCAGATTTGTCCGCCGCAATGTCGTAGTCCCGCTAAAAATCGCAGATCACCACCAATACCACTAAAAACAATAAAAAAGTCCCTAAATCTATCCCATAGTTTGTAGAAGTGATAACCTTTGGCACAAACCAATCAATATACGCCTATTGTGATTTTTTTTTTTACCAAAAATATGTAGAAGAATATACAGTATATCGGCCTAAACTGATGAATAAATTCATTTTTTTAAATATATTTGTTTGGATATGTATTATAGCAGAAAGAAAAATAAAATATATATTTTTTCAAAATTGTCGCTCTTTCTTTGTTTATAGCGCACAAAATTAAAACCGCAAAGGTGATCAAACACCACCAAAAGAAAGCTCTATTTATTTCTAAAAAGGGACATCAATTTTGTTTGGGTACAGCGTCGCACGACCACACATTTTTCAGTTAAAGTGACGCAGTGCCATATCCCAAAACATTGCCTGGTTATTAAGGGGGCAAATCTTTCCGGGACTGAAGTGGTTAAAGCACCTCACACAGTATAGTAAAACACTGGCTAGGCACACAGTTAACCCTTTGATCACCCCTGATATTAGCCCCTTCCCAGCCAGTGTTATTAGTACAGTGACAGTGCATATTTCTGCCCTGATCACTGTATTAGTGTCACTGTTTCCCCAAAAGTGTCAGTTAGTGTCAATGGGGGTAATCCTCAAAAGAGATACGCAGGCGGATCTGCTGTTCCGCCTGCGTATCCCTGTTTCTATCTTTGGAACTGATCCACAGAATCAGTTTCCAAGAGATAGACAGAAGATCCGGCAGGTGTAATAGTTTTACACTGATCTTAAGATGCAGTACCGCGACCGCCGCTGGGGGCATTCATCGTCGAAATTACGCGTCGGGTATGCTAATGAGGAGTTACGTCGATCCTCAAAGCTTTTTCGCGTTCGCTACGTTGCCGCTACGTTAGTTTCCCGTCGCTTAGTTACACTTTTGTAAAGCAGCCCTACTTTTACACAGCAGGCGTACTGCTGTGTAAAGTATGGGCGTCTTTCCCGCGTCAAATTTTTAAATTTTCCGTCGATTGCGTAAGCCGCACGGGAATACGGAAATACGCTACGCGCCGCGCCGATCAAAAAATGACGTCACGTCGTGCAAAGCACGTCGGGAAATTTGCGTCACAAGCATGCGCAGTACGTCCGGCGCGGGAGCGCGCCTATTTTAAATGGGACTCGCCCCATTAGATTAGGAACGCCTTGCGCCGGACAGATTTGAGTTACACCGCCGCAAATTTCCAGGTAAGTGTGTTGTGGATCCATACCTAACTTTGGAAATTTGCGGCAGTGTAACTTAAATCTGTTAAGTTACGTTGCGCTGCGGGGCTGTGGATCTGGCCCAAAATGTTTTTTGCCACACTATCACAGTCCCGCTATGTCGCTGATCGCCATCATTACCAGTAAAACATAAATATATCCCATAGTGTGTAGACGCTATAACTTTTGTGAAAACCAATCAATATACTCTCATCTGTATTTTTTTTATCAAAAATATGTAGCAGAATACATATTAGCCTAAATTTATTAAAAAAATATATATATTTTTTTTATGGGATATGTTTTTTTTTGTTGTTTATAGCACAAGAAATAAAAAACACAGAGGAAATTTTCTGAGATACTGAATTTTGGGTTATCACTAGCTGTAAGCCATGATCATCCAAATTAAAATAAAGAAATCCTTGAAATATATCACTCGGCGTGTAAAGCATCTATATAAAATACACAAGTTTCAAGTTTTGATTTAAATTACTGAAACAAATGAACTTTTTGATGATATTCTAGTTTTATGAGATGCACTTGTATATATAGAGAGAAAGAGACAGAGGAGGGGAATTATTATTTTTTTCCCGAAAGATAAAATAAAGTGCAAATGTAACACATCATAATCCTACAGATTACATCAACTTAAATTGTTTATTTCTGGGTATCTGGCTTTATTGAACTGAATTATTCTAATCTGAGTCTGATGAGATGCATTTCTTTATCTCTTTGTACACAGAGGCAGGTGTCTACTTTCTGTCTACTTTATGTGCTGATGTTTGTGTATTGTACTGCAGGCTGCCAGGAGTCAGGAAGGGGTCAGGCCCCGTACACACGACAGAGGAACTCGACGTGCTTGGCACGTCGAGTTCCTCGTCTCGTTTTGGGATGAAGCCGCCGAGGAGCTCGGCGGGCCGCCTTCTCCTATAGAACAACGCGGCCAACGAGAAAATAGAGAACATGTTCTCTATTTTCTCGTCGAGCTCCTCGGCGGCTCCATCGAGCCAAAACTGTACAGACGACAGAGATTCTCGGCAGAATCCGGGTTTTGACCGAGTTTCTCGGCGAATTCTGCCGAGAATCTCTGTCGTGTGTACGAGGCCTTAGTGTGTTGGTCCCTAGGTGTGTTCATAGCTCTGCCCCCTTGTGGTGGGCTATAAATGCAATGGGAGACAACCCAGCAGGATCCTTGGATGGACCACCCCAAAGTCACTCATCCATGTCTTTATGGACCTTGCTTTGTGCACTGGTGCGCAGTCATGTTGGAACAGGAAGGGACCATCCCCAAACTGTTCCCACAAAGTTGGGAGCGTGAAATTGTCCAAAATGTCTTGGTATGCTGACGCCTTAAGAGTTCTCTTCACTGGAACTAAGGGGCCAAACCCAACCCCTGAAACACAACCCCTAACCATAATCCCCAATTAACCCAATGATTTGCAGAGGTGGTCCAATGCTTTTTGCAATATAGTGTGGATGAGCAAGCTTGTGGTGGAGGAACTTGACTGGCCTGACCTCAACCCAATAGAACACTTTTGGGATGAATTAGAGTGGAGACTGCAAGCCAGGCCAGGCCTTTTCGTCCAACATCAGTGCCTGATCTCAGAAATGTGCTTCCGGAAGAATGGTCAACCCTTCTCATAGACACACTCCTAAACCTTGTGGACAGCTGTTATAGCGGCAAAGGGTGGGCCAACTCAATATTGAACCCTACGGACTAAGGCTGGGATGACATTAAAGTTCATGTAAGTGTAAAGGCAGGCATCCCAATACTTTTGGCAATATAGTGTATATTGGACATAGAGGCTCCATGTACCGATATTAACATAAAAAGAAAAGAGCACTCTCTATAGTGTAAATTGGTTAAAACTAGCAAGATTTAATAAAATGATTGCACTTACAAGCTGTGTATTATAAACAGTCATACAGATCAACTTAGGTCCTTCCCCGAAGCAACATGGCCATCGCTAGTTGGGGCATGCACAGTGGCGTGTACAGGGCCATTTGAAGGAATTTGGGGGCCCCAAGCAAAATGGACAACGACAGGGCGGGGTTGAGAAGCTTGGGGATGTGCTGCTGTCGGAAATGACATCTGAGTCTTTTCAAGTTCAGAAGCGGGGGTGGGGGGTTCGGCCGCTACCGAAAATGGCTTCTTAGTTCTTCCTCCTCCCTCATCCTCCTTCCTCCTCCCGTGAAAGCGAGCGAGTTGCAAGGGAAGGAGGTCCCAGCATGCCAGCTCGGGGCCCCAGGCCAGCTCTGGAGCCCCAAGCAATTGCTTGGTTTGCCTGTCCTGTCGCAACGGCCCTGGGCGTGTATTCCAGCTCCACCCTACTCGTTTTGTCACCGGGTACCCTGAACGGCCAGCTTCTGTCAGACCGACTGAGGTTCACATGGGCCCACTGTTAGTCAGTATCTGTTGAGCCGGCCGATGCCCCCAACATTCGACCCATGTTCTAGGCTTTAGATTATAGAAGAGCTTCTTAAAACCAACATAGAAAACTTGTGCAGCCTGTTGACATCTATCTTACAAATGAAATAAAAAATACGATATGTTAATTGTTACGGCTTACACACGATACTCTTGGGGTTGTCCTCTTTTGATACAGGCCGAAAAAATAATACTCACCAAGACATGTTTGTACCTTGAACTAAACCCCTAGTACAGCTGGGGAGTTATGGAGACTCCACATTCATATTCTTAATACCCATTTGTCCTATTTTACTTCCTTTCTTTAATCACACGACTATACATATTAATTATGTTTATACTGTAACTGATGTTCTTACAAATAATTTGTACAAATAACATAAGTCACAAACATCCAACGCCCAGTGCGTCATCTTAGGATTAAACACACTCACTCAACGGAGGAGGCAAACTGCAAACAATTCTTGTACCTAATCCCTAAAATCATTTAACATTTTATACAATTTATTGCTTTTGCCTTTTTGCATGTAGATTTTTTATTTTTTTAACAGCCTACAATTTTCCATAATTTATATGTAGCGCCCCCTTTGCTTTTAGCATGGGCACTACGCAAAAATTAGTGGGGAATGGGAGAGTTACTTTGCTCCCATTCAAGATTT
Organism: Rana temporaria; assembly: GCF_905171775.1. Lineage (NCBI taxonomy): Eukaryota > Metazoa > Chordata > Amphibia > Anura > Ranidae > Rana > Rana temporaria. Next base: position 646,556,606 of record NC_053489.1, on the reverse strand, counting down.
GTTCAAATTCCGGACTTCTGTCATTCCAGAATTGTCCACTGGGTCGGTCTGTGGTCCAGGGGTGCGGTGCCATCCCTGGCCGGCAGTTGGCGCTAGAGAGGTTCTGGCAGAGCGGGCTTTCCCAGCGGGCAATTGGGGGAGTTTTCTCTCGCAAGGCATGTTGGGGGAGAGTATATCTGTGACAGGGGTCATGTGTTCTAAAACTTTTGCAAGGTCCCCGTTCCAGGTGCGGTACCCACCTTCAGGGTACGCGCATCCATGGACCCCGCCAGCGCGGCCCACCTGGCCAAGGCTCAATACTGCCTTAGACCTCATCGGGAGGAAAAGGTGGACTTCAGTGTTTCGCTGGACTCCAGGACCTATTGAAAGAATCCCAGTCTGAGATCGGGTGTTCGGATCACTGACAGGTATGCTTGCTGTCATCCGGAGGCCTGTTTAGGAAAAAGTCTACTGGGAGGAGTTGCTCTTTATTCACCTAAGTCCTTTATTTAAATTAGCCTGTGACCAAGTCCCTGGAGCTGGGTTCTATGAGACAGACCCGTTCCTCCCAGACGGTTCAGAGTGACACCTCGGCTGCCAGGCCTATCATAGGGGTCTGTCCGGGGGCACTTTACCCACTCCGAGTAGAGTGGCGACGAGTTGCAGAAGTTGGTACTATACAGAGTAGTATTGACTGCTCTATTGTTATCCAGGCCTGATACCGCAAGGTTTTCTCCTCCTATCCTTTCATCAACCTTGTCCTTCCAAACTGATGTTGATGTTGGCCGTGTTGGCCTTGAAATAAAGCATTGAAAACCCTTCAATTACTGTCTGGACCTTCGCTCACTATTTGTTCTACCACTGCACCCCTGGAGCCATGTCAGGGTAACTTAATTTGCCGATCCCAAATCAATCAGCGGCTCCTTCGGGGGTGAGCGCTACATATAGATTTGCATATTCATATTAATTAGCTTGGCTCAAATGAATAGTACTTCTAGTACTTGCTTGTTAAAGCCCTAAAAAAAAATTCACTTCTTATGCCGTGTACACACAACCGTTTTTCAGGTTGTAAAAAATGACATTTTTAATGGTCTAGAAAGAACAACGTTTTTTTCAACCCATTCGTTAAAACAGCCTTGCCTATACACGATCGTGAAAAAAAAAATGCTCTAGCAAAGCGCGGTGACGTACAACCCGTACGACGGCACTATAAAGGGGAAGTTCCATGCGGATGGCGCCACCCTTTGGGCTGCTTTTGCCGATTTCGTGTTAGTAAAAGACGATTCGCGCTTTTCTGTCTGTTACAGCGTGATGAATGTGCTTACTCCATTACGAATGCTAGTTTTACCAGAACGAGCGCTCCCGTCTCATAACTTGCTTCTGAGCATGTGCATTTTTTCACGTTGTTAAAGCCCACACACGACCATTTTTTACAACGTTAAAAACATCGTGAAAAATTAGAGCATGTTCTAAATTTTTAATGGCCATTTTTTAAGTCATGAAAAATGCTCTGGAGCCCACACACGATCGTTTTAAATGACATAAAAAAAAAATCATTTTTTACAACCCGAAAAACGGTCGTGTGTACGCGGCATTAGGCCTCATCAGTAGTGTTAGCTGTAGAATGAGTTATGCAGCATTTTTGCAGTAGCGATCTTCAGCATATTTTAGAAAAACAATACTCTTGGAAAAAGTTTTTGGCTGGCTCAAAAACGCAGATAAACGCAGATAAACGCTGAATAGCCATGTTTTTTTTGCTAGAAAATTACTCAGAACCCCCAAACATGATCTATGTTTTTTAGCAGACACCCTAGGGAATAAAATGGCGGTCTTTGCAACTTTTTATCTCACACGGTATTTGCGCAATCATTTTTCAAACGCCTTTTTTTTGGAAAAAAAAAACATTTCATGAATTAAAAAATAACAAAACAGTAAAGTTAGCCAAATTTTTTTGTATAATATGAAAGATGATGTTACGCTGAGTAAATAGATACCTAACATGTCATGCTTTAAAATTGCGCACACTCATGGAATGTCGCCAAATTTCAGTACTTAAAAATCTCCATAGAGGACGCTTATTTTTTTTTACAGGCTACCAGTTTAGAGTTACAGAGGAGGTCTAGTGCTAGAATTGTTGCTGGCGCTCTAACGCACGTGCGATACCTCACATGTGTGGTTTGAACGGCGTTTACATATGTGGGCGGGACTTGAGTGTGTGTTAGCTTCTGAGCACGAGCTACCGAGGACAGGGGCATTTTAAATATTTTAATTTAATTTAATTTTTTTATTTTACTTATTTATTTATTTTTTATTTTTTATTGTGACAGGTCCTTTTTATGGAGAGATGCGGGGTCAATAAGACCCCACATCTCTCCTCCAGGCTGGAAAGCATGAGAACATGAATAAAAATCACAGATCTCTTGCCGACAGCCGCGATTGCAGCTTTGTTTACTTCCGGGTACCCATAACGTCGCAACGGGGCCTCTGACAGCCATAGAGATGATCTGGTAACCAGAAATCTCTATGCTTCTCATCCGGCGCTGGCCGATCATTTCTCTGGGTCCCCGGTGGCACGGGAGAGCCCGGAGAAGCACCGCAAGGTGGCTGGAGGGGGGACATCCCCTCCCGTCACCTATAAGAACGATCAAGCGGCGGAACTGCCACCATGATCATTCTTATGGTGCACAGAATCGCTGGCTGAAAATAGTGATATCTGAAGGATGCCTGTAGCTGCCTCCATCATTCAGATAACGCCCCTGAAAGTCAAGGACGTCCAGGGACGTCTGTCCGGCATGAAGTGATTAAGCTTTTATCAGAGTAAGAGCATTTTTAAAGCTGAAAAATTTAAAACCCACCAGAAAACCCCTGCCAAAAAATGCTGATAACACCCTGTGTGTGCATGGGCACATAGTATAACATGCTGGGGCATTTATTGGCTGCAGAAGAAAACACCTGAAGCCAAAAGCAGCAGCTGTAAAAACGCCCAGTGTGCATGAGGCCATACCATCTGTTCCCTAATTGCTGGAAGGTGTTAAATGGCTTTATAAAGGTTCGTGTTTTTTCACCCTAATGCATCCTATACAATAAGGTGAAAAAAGCCCCCATTTTATTTACCTGAGCCAGTTCACCTGCTTGGCGTGTCCCTGCTGTCTTCCTCTCTACGGAGTCCCGGCTTTGATTGGATAGATTGATAGCAGAGCAGCCATTGGTTCCCGCTGCTGTCAATCAATTCCAATTATGCGGGCACCGGGGGCGGGGCAGAGTTATACACTCGACATCTATGGACGGCAAGTGTATGACTCAGGAGTGCGCCCGCAAGGTAACCCCCTCGGGAGAGAGCTTCCCCCGAGGTGGTTATCTAATGCGAGAGGAGCCGCAAGAGCCGCCGAGGGACCCCAGAAGAGGATGCAAATTTCACAGGAGTCCTGTGCATCTTCTGGTCCATTTCAGGTCTGAATTCAGCCAAAAATCCAGACCGAAATCGGACCTGAAGCGGTGAACAGGGACGCACCAAACCCCTGCTGTGAGCCGCTCTGTACAGCAGTGTGATCCCAGCCTTAAGTGCTTGTTATTAGTGTTGCTCACGAATATTCGCATTGCGAATATTCGACTCGAATATAGCATATTCGAGAAATCGCGCTATATTTCGAAATTCGCGGTGAATATTCGCAATTCCGAATATTCGATTTTTTACAATTTTTTTTTTGAACCAGATCACATCCTAGATATCTCCATCGACGTCTAAAAGCATTGCTGGTATCATTAGAGACCCTGGGCCGAGTAGCTGAAGCGTTCATTGAATTTTCCAGAAAGATCGCAATGCGATTATTCGGCAAACGCAATATCGCGCGATTACTTTCCTCGCCCCGATCTTCCGCATCAGAGCGATTTTTACAGTTTCATTTTTAAAACAGATCACATCCTAGTGATCTCCATAGACGTCTGAAAACATTGCTGGTATGATTAGAGCCATTGGGCCGAGTAGCTGAAGCGATTATTTTATATTGCCGAATATTCGCAATGCGAATATTCGGCAATAGGAATATTGCGCGATTATTTGCTCCGCCCTTTTGCATCAGAGCCAATCAGAGTTCTCCTTCCACACTCGTCACAGGTTAGCAACCAATAGGAACCTGCCTGCATGGACATTATATAAGCTCACTCCCAGCACCATTTCATTGCAGATTCAGAAGCTGGCTATAGAGTGTGGAGGCTGTTTCTGTGTTCCTGGTTTCCTGTGTCTTTGTTCTTGATTGATTTAGATCATCACCAGCATTGCTATTTAGTGATTCCAGTGGATCTTTTCCAGTATATCAACTGCTTTTTTCAAAGCAATAGACCCAAGAGCTTTTTTCAAAGCTACGTTTTGTGCTGTTTTTTTCATTTGTGTTACTGTTTGATCCTGCAATCCTCGCTGTTCAGTGATATTTGCTAGAGATTTCAGAACACATTTTGCTGAGCTTTATAAAAGAGCTTTTCTAAAAGCTAAGTTTTGTTCATCTTGTGTTACTGTTAGATCTTGCAGGTTCGCTGTTCAGTGATATTTGATAGGCATCTCAGTTCACATTTTGTTTAGTTTTTCCTAAAGAGCTTTTATAAAAGCTAAGTTTTGTGTTCAGTTTAGTTAAATTTTGTGTAGTAAGTGTACACACTGTTAGTGTACATTTATTTCATCTAGCTTAGCTTAGTGTGTGTTTAGTGTCTGTGTTTTGTGTTTAAAAAAAAAAAAAAAAAAAAAAAAAAGTTAGTGTTTGTTTAGTGCTTTTTTTTTTTTCTTTAATTTTGTAGTCCTTGTCTGGTGTACTACTTTTCTTATAGTTTAGTAGCTGTCTGTGTACGTCTTTGTCTGCGTGCCTGTCTTGTAAAAAATACACAAAAACACATTTTGTTCACATTTTCCCCCCCCAATAAAGTTTACCCCCCCCCACACACATATCAGCAATAATGAGCGGCATCCGTGGCCGTGGCAGCAGGGGTAGGGGAGTTACTCCCAGTGCTGGATCGCTGCCAGCACGGGGTACCTCTCGTGCCCCTACTAGTGGTAGAGGATCGGGTGCAAGGGGAGTACGCCTGATCCGGGAGTTCTTCCCATCGGGCAGCCGCCCGATATTGCCATCTCAGGCTCAAGTAGTGGTGGACTACATGGGGCACAGCAGTGCCACTGAGTCGTCGGTCCCGACTCACAGTAGTACCACCATTACACCGGTGCCTGTACTACCCCCCCCCAGCCCCCAAGAGTCCAGCATCTTACTGTTCGACAGCGACAGTGAGAGGGATCTCTTGGGGGAGGCCATGCATCAGGCAGACCTCCAGCTCTGTCCTGATGGTCAGGACCTTTTTGAAGGGATGGATGAGGAGGATGGGATACCTGCTGGCAGTATCCCAGAGACATCCCTTCAAACTGGTGCTGCTGTTTTGGTGCAGGAAACAGCAGCACCTAGTCAGACCCAGGCGTGGGTGAGGGGACAGCGGAGCCAGGCTAGAGGCTCCATGTCAGGTGGTTCCCTCAGACCAACACATTTCAGCCCTTGGTCTGACATCTCTGGGGGCGAAGAGGGTGACCCATCATGGTTGCCATCTGACGCGTCGGCTCACTACGTCAGTGACGACGGGGAAGGTAGGCACCCTGGTGAAACGGTGCGCCAGGTCACCACCAGGGAGACCATCGTCAGGGTCTCCACTGGTGATGGCAGCAGGAGGTGTCAGGAGGAGGAGCAGCAGCAGCAGCAGCAGCAGCAGGCAGCTCCACCTGTGCGCACCGAGTCCCAGCAGGTGCAAGTAAGCGTCACCCCATCTGACAGGAGGGCGGTGCTGAAGTCACCTGTCTGGAATTACTTTACCCTGGTGGCAGACAACCCTACCGTGGCCATCTGCCAGATTTGTAAAGTGAGGGTGAAGAGAGGGAAGTGTTTGGCTCGGGTGGGTACCACAGCCCTGAACCAGCACCTGAGGATAAACCACTGGGCGTTGTATGACGAGATGAAGCGTGGTGGTGGTAGCAGCGCCACCACCACAAGTGAGCAGGGTACAGCAGCCCCGGCCACATCTTCATCTCTTTCCAGCAGGTCATGCCCCCCCGCTCCCTCTAGCAGAGGTACTGGTACCGGCAGCCAGACCTCTACTTCCACAGCACCCTCCACGTCTGTGTCCCGCACTGCCGTCCGGCGCCAGGCGTCGATTTCAGACGCCTTTGACCGCACCACTCCCTTCCCCCCTGGAGACCGACGTGTGCGTTCCCTCAATGGGCTCCTGGCAAGGGTTATTGCCCAACATCTGCTGCCCTTCAACATAGTTGACAGCAACCCCTTCAGGCAGATGTTGGAGCAGGCCCAACCCCAATGGCGTGTCCCCAGCCGCCATTTCTTTGCCAGGACTGGTGTCCCTGCCCTACACCAGCACATTGTGCAGAATGTAACCCTGTCGCTGGATCACGCTGTCAGCGACAGGGTTCATCTGACAATGGATGGCTGGACCAGCAGGCATGGGCAGGGACGCTACATCAGCTTCACGGCCCATTGGGTTTCCCTCCGAGGCGTCGGTGAGGGATCGGCGGCAACCGATCTTGTGGTGCCGCCCCGGGGTGTCCAGGGGAGAACTGCTGGTCTCCCTCAAGCCACTGTCTCCGCAGCTGCTGAGCCTCCCAGCAAGCGCCCCCGTAGCTACTCAAGTGTGGGGCACGTGCGCTGTCAGGCCGTGCTCCAGCTTGTTAGTTTAGGGGACCGGAGACACACTGGAGAAGAAGTGCTGAAAGCACTTCAGGCTCAGGTCCAGAAGTGGCTGACACCCCGAAGGCTCCAGGCAGGTATGGTTGTCTGCGATAACGGCAGCAACCTACTCGCCGCCCTTAGTGCTGGCAGTCTGACCCACGTGCCCTGTCTGGCACATGTCCTCAACCTGGTGGTGCAGAAGTTCCTGCGCACTTATCCAGGGTTGAGTGACATTGTGGCAAAGGCGCGTAGGATTGCCAGCCACTTCAGGCGCTCCCCAACCGCTACCGCGTCCCTGTCCAAATTGCAGCGGAAGTACAATCTGCCCCTTCACAGGCTGATTGTGGACAGTGTGACGCGGTGGAACTCCACCCTCCACATGCTGAAGAGGTTGTGGGAGCAGCAAAGGGCGGTGAGGGAGTACCTGATGGAACTAGGCACTGAGAGGGCTTCACCACAACTCCCTTTCATCGCCTGTGCGCAGTGGGGGCAGATAAACCAGGTCTGCCAAGTGTTGTCCTCCTTCGAGCAGGCGACCAAGATGGTCAGCAGTGAGCAAATTGGCCTCAATAGCGTGCTGCCAATACTGTTCATGCTGGAGAGGACACTAGATCGCCTGCTCGAGGCTGGGGAGAGTGCCTTGGTGGAGCAGGAGGAGTCAGCAATGCTCCACCGAGACCAGGGCCAGGACGAGGAGGAGGAGGAGGAGGATGATGATGAAGAGGAGGAGGAGGTGGTTGCTGGTGTCTTCCCGGAGTCAGGGCCTGGTCAGGAGGGAGAGCCGGTGTTGGGGGCACCGATAGTCCGGGGGTTGGGCATGTCTGAGTTTGACCAGCAGCGCCTCAGGGATGAAGAGTCGCACCTCATTCACCTGGCCAGCATTGAGGAGTCACAGCGGGCTGTGCTCTTCCCCATGGCTGCCCACATGCTGAGATGCCTCAGGAGGGACCCCCGGGTTAAGACCATCAAGACGAGGGATGATTTCTGGATGGCCACCCTTTTGGATCCCAGGTGCAAGGGGAAACTGGAGCAGTTCATCCCAGCCAGCCGGAGGCAGCACCGGATGGAGGAACTGCAGGCAGCCATTGTCAGACGGTTGGAGCAGGCAACTCCCCGGCCTCCAGTTGTCCCCCCTCATCTCACCCAGCAGGTGGCTGCACCCAGCTGCAGCCGAGCAGGGGACCTAATGGAAGAGATGAGGATGTTCTTCCAAACCGAGCGACCCAGTACCACCACCAGCAGCAGCAGCAGCAGTCACCACCAGCGGCTGGCCCACATGGTGGCAGACTACATGGCGTCCGTCGGTGCTTCTGACAGTATGAGCACCGACGACCCCATGGAGTACTGGGTTGCCAGATTGGACACCTGCCGCGAGCTCGCTCAGTATGCGCTGGAGTTATTGTCTTGCCCCCCCTCCAGCGTACTATCTGAGCGGACATTCAGCGCGGCAGGTGGGGTGGTCACGGACAAGAGGACCCGTCTGTCCACAGACTCCGTGGACAGACTCACATTCATAAAGATGAATGAGTCCTGGATCGGCGGTGACTTTCTGGCACCCGTCGTCGGTTCAGGGCGCTGAAGGGTCCCTTGCCATGCATTCCCTGATGAAGCCCCGGACCTGATGTATTTACAGTGCTGAATATAACTATTTTAACATCAGAGAAAATCAATGTTAATATTTGGTACAGTAGGCTTTCTTTGCAATTACAGCGGTCAAACCTTTCTTGTAGTTTTACACCAGCTTTGCACACACTGGAGGAGGGATTTTGGCCCACTCCTCCACACAGATCTTCTCTACATCAGTCATGTTTCTGGGCTCTCGCTGAGAAACACGGAGTTTGAGCTCCCTCCAAAGATTCTCTATTGGGTTTAGGTCTGGAGACTGGCTAGGCCACGCCAGAACCTTGATATGCTCCTTACAGAGCCAATCCTTGGTTATCCTGGCTGTGTGCTTTGGGTCATTGTCATGTTGGAAGACCCAGCCTCGACCCATCTTCAAAGCTCTAACTCAGGGAAGGAGGTTGTTGCCCAAAATCTTGCAATACATGGCCCCGGTCATCCTCTCCTTAATACAGTGCAGTCACCCTGTCCCATGTGCAGAAAAACACCACCAAAGCATGATGCTACCACCCCCATGCTTCACATTAGGGATGGCGTTCTTGGCATGGTACTCATTATTCTTCCTCCGAACACGGTTAGTGAAATTATGATCAAAAAGTTATATTATAGTCTCATCTGACCACATGATTTTCTCCCATGACTCCTCTGGATCAGTCAAGACAATTATGTCAGCAGTTATTTCACACCCTATATACTCTTATTAATAATGCTGTTCATCATGGCACCTCCTGCCCATGTGATATGACTCTGTATCAACTACTACTGTTAATACTACTACTGCTGCTTCTGCTGCTGCTGCCGCCCAGTCAATACACCTATGTCAGCAGTTGTTTAACACTCTATATACTCTTATTCCTACTGCTGTTCATCATGGCACCTCCTGCCCATGTGATATGACTCTGTATCAACTACTACTGTTAATACTACTACTACTGCTTCTGCTGCTGCTGCCGCCCAGTCAATACACCTATGTCAGCAGTTATTTCACACTCTATATACTCTTATTAAGACTGCTGTACATCATGGCAACTCCTGCCCATGTGATATGACTCTGTATCAACTACTACTGTTAATACTACTACTGCTGCTTCTGCTGCTGCTGCCGCCCAGTCAATACACCTATGTCAGCAGTTATTTCACACTCTATATACTCTTATTAAGACTGCTGTACATCATGGCAACTCCTGCCCATGTGATATGACTCTGTATCAACTACTACTGTTAATACTACTACTGCTGCTTCTGCTGCTGCTGCCGCCCAGTCAATACACCTATGTCAGCAGTTATTTCACACTCTATATACTCTTATTAAGACTGCTGTACATCATGGCAACTCCTGCCCATGTGATATGACTCTGTATCAACTACTACTGTTAATACTACTACTGCTGCTTCTGCTGCTGCTGCCGCCCAGTCAATACACCTATGTCAGCAGTTATTTCACACTCTATATACTCTTATTAAGACTGCTGTACATCATGGCAACTCCTGCCCATGTGATATGACTCTGTATCAACTACTACTGTTAATACTACTACTGCTGCTTCTGCTGCTGCTGCCGCCCAGTCAATACACCTATGTCAGCAGTTGTTTAACACTCTATATACTCTTATTCCTACTGCTGTTCATCATGGCACCTCCTGCCCATGTGATATGACTCTGTATCAACTACTACTGTTAATACTACTACTGCTGCTTCTGCTGCTGCTGCCGCCCAGTCAATACACCTATGTCAGCAGTTGTTTAACACTCTATATACTCTTATTCCTACTGCTGTTCATCATGGCACCTCCTGCCCATGTGATATGACTCTGTATCAAGTACTACTGTTAATACTACTACTGCTGCTTCTGCTGCTGCTGCCGCCCAGTCAATACACCTATGTCAGCAGTTATTTCACACTCTATATACTCTTATTAAGACTGCTGTACATCATGGCAACTCCTGCCCATGTGATATGACTCTGTATCAACTACTACTGTTAATACTACTACTGCTGCTTCTGCTGCTGCTGCCGCCCAGTCAATACACCTATGTCAGCAGTTATTTCACACTCTATATACTCTTATTAAGACTGCTGTACATCATGGCAACTCCTGCCCATGTGATATGACTCTGTATCAACTACTACTGTTAATACTACTACTGCTGCTTCTGCTGCTGCTGCCGCCCAGTCAATACACCTATGTCAGCAGTTATTTCACACTCTATATACTCTTATTAAGACTGCTGTACATCATGGCAACTCCTGCCCATGTGATATGACTCTGTATCAACTACTACTGTTAATACTACTACTGCTGCTTCTGCTGCTGCTGCTGCCCAGTCAATACACCTATGTCAGCAGTTGTTTAACACTCTTTATACTCCTATTCCTACTGCTGTTCATCATGGCACCTCCTGCCCATGTGATATGACTCTGTATCAAGTACTACTGTTAATACTACTACTGCTGCTTCTGCTGCTGCTGCCGCCCAGTCAAGACACCTATGTCAGCAGTTATTTCACACCCTATATACTCTTATTAAGACTGCTGTTCATCATGGCACCTCTTGCACGAGTGATTTGACACTGTATTGTCAATGTCTACTACTACTATTACAGCTCAGTCAAGACACCTGTGTCCCAATTTTTTGGTACACTATTGACTACTATGACCACTACTGATGCTGTAAAGTATTCCCCAAGTGTTTTTATGCTATGTATTACTATTACCACTACTGCTTGTAAATCATGCCTGTGTGATACTTAGTGGGAATGCTTTAATAAGCATTCCTAGTATGGATACCCATAAATGTATTAATCTTAATTAGTGTGAATGCTTTAATAAACATTTCCAGTATTGATATCCGTAAATTTAGTAATCTTATTATTCCTTACGTTTTTTGGTTCTGCGTAACTTCGGCATACTTTCAGCTATTGAGACCATTCAACTGTAAAAATGTTCGTCTCTTTCAGCAAATGATGGGACTTCTTCAAGTTTTTTCCTACTTTTTACACTTTTATAAATTTTAAGCTTTTAGACCCTTTTTTTAACATTGAAGTCAATGAGAACATCCTTTTCCCCTTTGAATTCACATGCCCTGCCAAAAGTTTCAGCTACTTCATACTTTCACTTACAGACACTGAAAAAACTGTAAAGCGATCACAAAATATTTAGCTATCCGGCTATGACTTTTCAGATCGTTATCGTTTACAATTTTTTGGTGAAAACGCAATTTACGTTTTGCGAATTTTTCACAAAAATGCGATAGGTTATAATGTAATCCTATGGAGGGGATTTAGAGTCTGTCATGTGACCTTAACATTGGAGATCTTTGTAATTAAAAATATCTTTACAAAAAGGGGAAACAAATTGGTCTCACGCCCACAAGATCTACTTTTCATACACAATTTTTATATCAAAACGTAGCTATGCTTGTCTGGTTTATGGCAATGTGATCAATTCTGCGATACGTATTTTAGTTTTAGTTATTGGAGCAACAGCCAGAAATTATGTCTCATAGACTCTCATGTTAAATTATCTAAAAAATGTTGCTGCAGAACTCACAAAGACGCTCTTTTCTAAATCGCAGACATGGCCACATTTTTAAGTTTATCTACATAAATTTCATATCGATGCGTTTACAAGGGCCGTGTATTTCAAACGGTGTAGTCGTTGTATCAATTGCATGTACGTTTGAGGATTTATTAAGCTTTGTTTGGAGGCTTAAATCATGTATTAGATCTGTGAATTAAAAGCGTTTGTAATGTTATTTCTTTCCATAAATCACTTTCCTGACCTCAGTGCAATATTCCTCCTCACTGACCTGGGGGGGAGGGGAAACCTATTGAGGGGGGAGGGGCGACCAGGAAGTCAGCATACTCTATACTTTGCAGATAGAGAAAGAAGCTGTGTGTCCTAAAGATAGTGTAGTGGTTATGGTGAATGTCTTTGGCAAGGGGCTCACCAATTAAGCTATTCAGCATTCCCACTCGCATTTTCCTCAGGAAATGCATTGTCTAGTTATATTATATTTTAATACTCCTGCTGCTGCCTCCATGCTGAGTAAAGCTTCATGACCTCTCTGGCACAGCGGATCCACCAACAGCCTCCGCTACAAGCTACCAGACCGGATCTAAACAGCAAGTGTAACTATAACAATGAACCTTATGTTAAACCCTGTTTTGCGGCATTTATACTGCAACCATTGGGCTGTCTGCAAGAGCTCATCTGCATTCTCTCTCTTTCTTGCTCTCCCTCTCTCTCTCTTTGTATATATATATATATTGTTGCTTTTGTTATGTTCATTTTTCAACAGTTTATTTTGTGTTCGTCGTGTCTGTGTCGTGTGCTTTAGTTTGTCCTAGGTTACTGTTAAATAAAATAATAGTATAAAATGTTTTTGCTTATTATGAAGTTAAATGTGTTGATGTTGATTTGTTTGATGTGAAGTTAGATGTGTTGAAAAACCTACAAATCTATCTCAAAAAGAAATGAAACATTTCCAAAAAATAATATTTATTAATAAAAACATAATTTCAGATATAACTCTGATTGAGCTTCTGAAGGCGCTCCATCTTCTCTATATTTTTTAATTGCTGCTGCTCCAGCAGCACATTTTGCTGAATAAGGTAGCGGATCTGGCGCTGATTTGCCTGGATCCTCTGGTGGGTAGTCTTTATGAGCGCGTTCTGCCTCATCATCTTTCTTGATACTGTTAGGATATAATAAAAAAAAAATTTGGATTTAAAATAACGTTACCAAATAAATAAAAAATTTTTTTTGCTTATTAATCAATCATTATCATGTGTATACACTTGTTATGTGTCTAACACATCCCGGGAGTGCAGAATTATTAGGCAAATGAGTATTTGGACCACATCATCCTCTTTATACATGTTGTCTTACTCCAAGTTGTATAGGCTCGAAAGCCTACTACAGATTAGGCATATTAGGTAATGTACATCTCTGTAATGAGAAGGTGTGTGGTCTAATGACATCAACACTCTATATCAGGTGTGCATAATTATTAGTCAATTTCCTTTTCTTTGTCAAAATGGGCCAAAAGAAGGATTTGACAGACTCTGAAAAGTCCAAAATAGAGAGATATCTAGCAGAGGGATGCAGCACTCTTAAAGTTGCAAAGCTTCTGAAGCGTGATCATCAAACAAAAGAAGCGTGTGGAAAAACAAAGGTGCAAAATAACTGCCCATGAACTGAGAAAAGTTAAGCGTGCAGCTGCCAAGATGCCACTTGCCACAAGATTGGCCATATTTCAGAGCTGCAACATCACTGGGGTGCCCAAAAGCACAAGGTGTGCAATACCCAGAGACATGGCCAAGGTAAGAAAGGCTGAAAGACGATGACCACTGAACAAGACACACAAGCTGCAACGTCAAGACTGTGCCAATAAATATCTCAAGAAAGATTTTTCTAAGGTTTTATGGACTGCTGAAATGAGAGTGAGTCTTGATGGGCCAGATGGAAGAGCCTGTGGCTGGATTGGTAAAGGGCAGGGAGCTCCAGTCCGACTCAGACGCCAGCAAGGTGGTGGTGGAGTACTGGTTTGGGCTGGTATCATCAAAGATGAGCTTGTGGGGCCTTTTCGGATTGAGGATGGAGTCAAGCTCAACTCCCAGTCCTACTGCCAGATTATGGAAGAGACCTTCTTCAAGCAGTGGTACAGGAAAAAGTCACCACCCTTCAAGAAAAACATGATTTTCATGCAGGACAATGCTCCATCACACGTGTCAAAGTACTCCACAGCGTGGCTGGCAAGAAAGGGTATTAAATAAAAAAAAGTAATGACATGGCCTCCTTGTTCACCTGATCTGAACCCCATTGAGAACCTGTGGTCCATCATCAAATGTGGGATTTACAAGGAGGGAAAACAGTACACCTCTCTGAACAGTGTCTGGGAGGCTGTGGTTGCTGCTGCACGCAATGTTGATGGTGAACAGATCAAAACACTGACAGAATCCATGGATGTCAGGCTTTTGAGTGTCCTTGCAAAGAAAGGTGGCTATATTGGTCACTGATTTGTTTTTGTTTTGTTTTTAAATGTCAGAAATGTGTATTTGTGAATGTTGAGATGTTATATTGGTTTCACTTTTAAAAATAAATCATTGAAATGGGTATATATTTATTTTTTGGTTAAGTTGCCTAAAAATTCTGCACAGTAATAGTAGTCACCTGCACACACAGATATCCCCCGAAAATAACTAACACTAAAAACAAACTAAAAACTACTTCCAAAAAAATTCAGCTTTGATATTAATGAGTTTTTGGGGTTCATTGAGAACATGGTTGTTGTTCAATAATAAAATGAATCCTCAAAAATACAACTTGCCTAATAATTATGCACTACCTGTATACTTCTAGCATCAATACCATATTATGGTTCTACAATCTGACAGGTGCGCTTTATATGTTGTCCATTTTTATATCTACATTTTATTGTTGAAATGTTATTAATAATTGTGCACATATTTACCTTCCTGAACGAGGCTCACAGGACCGCTCTCTTCCTCCTGCTCTTCTGCTTCAGAAGTTGGGGTGGTGGGGGGGGGAAGCTCCTCAGCTTGCTCCTCAGCAGGAGCTGGGGTTGGGGAGTGGGAGGGCCCTGGCTGCTCCTCTTCATCCATCTCCTCCTCTGCCGCATCCTCCTCTGCCGCATCCTCCTCCTCCTCCTCATCGGCCTGGCGCCTTCTGCGCTTGGCGCGGACAACTGGCATTGGAGCTCCTATAATAACACAATGTTCATATATTATAAAAATGTTTTCTAATGACGTATGCAAATTCTGTGTACTCTGCTGTATTGTATATGAATACAAATTGATTTATATAGACAGTTAACCAATGGGACAATGTTATATTAAAGGGTCTTGTGGGCACTACAGGGGACTGAGCGTGAGCTGGGATGCAACCATGTTAAAATGAGCTGTTTTTGTCTCCTTTGTTTTGTTCAGACCATCTCATGTTAAAAAAAGGGCCTGATGGAGCACACGGGATTACTATAACAACCCCACTCCTAACACAGGAATTTAGTGGTAATCTATATATATAAAACTCAACGTGTGTGTGTGCATAAATGTATGTATGTATGTATGTATGTATGTATGTATGTATGTATGTTCCAGCATCACGTACAAACGGCTAAAGATATTTATATGAAACTTGGCACACAGGTTACTTATATGTCAGCCACAAACATAGGATAGGTGGTTTAAACCTTACCCACCCCCACTTGCCATGGTCAGGGTTTTTCTTTAAAGTCCCATGCAAAGCAATGGGAAAATTATGTTCCCACATAACTTCTGTGTTCCTGTCTGCTGTCCCATGTCTTTTTTCAACAGTACTATGAATACCTTGGCTGGTGCTGATATATGTTAGCACAACATGGCATCTTGGTTAACAACATCTGACCTTACATGAATTACATATGACCTTACATAACTGTCACCAAAGGAGCTGCGGTGGCTCCACGCGATTGCCACTGCACTGACAAGTGATTCACCTCTGCAGCTAGGGGTTCGGATCCCGCTCTCGGCTACCTGTGAATTGCGTTTGGTGGTCTCAGCCCCGCCCCTGGTGGGTGTGCTATGCGAGGTTGGGTTGGGAGGACCCCCTCACACCCGCCATTGCCAACCGGGGCATGGAGAAAGGTGGCAGATTGTCTCTGGGGGAGGCCTCCCAACTCCTGCAGGCCGGCTCCTCTCTCTTTCGAGTTCACGCACAAAATACACTTTTTAAAAAAAAAACATAACTGTCAACAATAACTTACCTGGATGATATTTAGCCCGAAGACGTCTGACCTGATCCATTTGGCGCCTCTTCAGGTCAGACCACTTCTTGACAATTGCATTGTGGTCGTGTTGGCCGCCAAAGTCAGCGATTAGGGCGCTGACCACAGCCCTTTTCTCTGGCTGCCTCCGCAGCTTATCGTATCCTGTTTCCAGGAACTTCTGCAAGATGAAGAACAAAGTATATTGTAATACTTCTGTTGACAGCCTTATGGATATATGACGTAAATGTATGCTATTCAACAATTGGAAGCATTCTCGCCTTATTAATCAATGACAGGGGTAACATGAAAGATTTTATATCCTGCCATTTCGGTTGCCACCTTTTTTGCATAAATATAGCAGCCATTATCATTTGCATAATTATGAATATATTATTAACAACACAGGATACACGTATAGGGGAGATATGCGTTGCTAACTCTTTTCCCTGTCAGGAGCCTAACGCCCCGGGGGTCAGAGACGGGACCTTTTCGGAGGGCCACTGACGTATGTACCCGTCGCAGTTTTTTGTGATGTCACTCTTTAGGTGTGTGCACATTTTTCACTGCATCCGGGTGGAGTTTTTGGGTTGTGTTTTGCACGCCACAGGCTTTTCAACAGGAAAAAAACAGCTGGAGGCAGAATGGTTGCAAAACACTACGGGTTTGTTACCTAACTCTGGGTTTCAAGACCAGTCCACCTCCAGCTGTTGCAAAACTACTACTCCCATCAGCCACGGTCTGTCAGTGCATGCTAAGAATTTTACTTTTGCTGCATCTAGGGTGCCACAGTTTAGAGACCCGTGCATAAAGGCCTGAAAAATGGGGGCCTGCAGAACTTACAATACTAGAAGTGCCAGCATTCCCAGGCATGCTGGAAGTTGTAGTTCTGCAACATCTAAAGGGCAATATGTATTCGAACGTCCTTGGGCCTTGAGGACACTGAAGTCAGGACGTTCGCATACGTCCTATGTCCAATAAAATGTTAAATTCATTATGCTAAATAACAAGGAAAAGTGCCTAAATACACATTTGCCAACCAGGGTGTCTGCAGCTGTCCAGGCATGCTGGGACTTGTAGTTTTGTAAAAGCAGGAGACACATTTTTTGTGAAATACTAATATCTGATCATATATACTAACTTTTAAACTAGACTAAAATGCAGTTGAAGATAATGAAATAACAGTGGTCAAAATACTTACACAAATCAGCATCTTTTCCTCAGATACAGTGAAATTACTTCCAACCATCTTGCTCTGCGATTGCGTTGCGATCATAAAGTTGGAAACTGGCAAGGGTCCAGGAAATGGTCGCGTGTTGTTCGCGTGCTGATTGCGCTGCTTGGACCGAGATGGGTCCATATGGCTTCGGCTGTATGGACCACAGTAACTCTTTTCCCTGTCAGGAGCCTAACGCCCCGGGGGGTCAGAGACGGGACCTTTTCGGAGGACCACTGACGTATGCAACCGTCGCAGTTTTTTGTGATGTCACTCTTTAGGTGTGTGCAAATTTTTCCTTGCACCGGGTGGAGTTTTTGGGTTGTGTTTTGCACGCCACAGGCTTTTCAACAGAAAATAACCAGCTGGAGGCAGAATGGTTGCAAAACACTACGGGTTTGTTACCTAACTCTGGGTTTCAAGACCAGTCCAACTCCAGCTGTTGCAAAACTACTACTCCCATCAGCCACGGTCTGTCAGTGCATGCTAAGAATTTTACTTTTGCTGCATCTAGGGTGCCACAGTTTAGAGACCCGTGCATAAAGGCCTGAAAAATGGGGGCCTGCAGAACTTACAATACTAGAAGTGCCAGCATTCCCAGGCATGCTGGAAGTTGTAGTTCTGCAACATCTAAAGGGCAATATGTATTCGAACGTCCTTGGGCCTTGAGGACACTGAAGTCAGGACGTTCGCATACGTCCTATGTCCAATAAAATGTTAAATTCATTATGCTAAATAACAAGGAAAAGTGCCTAAATACACATTTGCCAACCAGGGTGTCTGCAGCTGTCCAGGCATGCTGGGACTTGTAGTTTTGTAAAAGCAGGAGACACATTTTTTGTGAAATACTAATATCTGATCATATATACTAACTTTTAAACTAGACTAAAATGCAGTTGAAGATGATGAAATAACAGTGGTCAAAATACTTACACAAATCAGCAACTTTTCCTCAGACTTAGTGAAATTGCTTCCAACCATGTTGCTGTGTGATTGCGCTGCGATCATAAGTTGGAAACTGGCAAGGCTCCAGGAAATGGTCGCGTGTTGTTCGCGCAATTGCGCATGCGCGATCGAAAAATCGCAATCGCAATATGTTTTTTGGTTAAAATATCATACATATTCGATTTCAGAGTGCTGCTACAGCAGTTTTCGAAATATCTGCAATCAATTTCGCATTCGCATGTTGCGATATTTCGATAAAATATCAGGAATATTCTGAGCCAATCAGAGCGCTCCTCCAGCATATCTCGAAATTGCGCAATAAATATCGCATTCGCATGTTGCGATATTTCGATAAAATATCAGGAATATTCTGAGCCAATCAGAGCGCTCCTCCAGCATATCTCGAAATTCCGCAATAAATATCGCATTCGCATGTTGCGATATTTCGATAAAATATCACAAATATTCTGAGCCAATCAGAGCGCTCCTCCAGCATATCTCGAAATTCCGCAATAAATATCGCATTCGCATGTTGCGATATTTCGATAAAATATCACGAATATTCTAAGCCAATCAGAGCGCTCCTCCAGCATATCTCGAAATTCCGCAATAAATATCGCATTCGCATGTTGCGATATTTCGATAAAATATCACGAATATTCTAAGCCAATCAGAGCGCTCCTACCGCAGTTATTAAAAAATCGCAATTATTTTCGCATTCGCAATAGCGAAAAATCGCAATCAATTAATTTCGATAAAATATCACGAATATTCGAATTTAGCGAATATATCTCGAATATTCGAATATATATTCGAGATATATCGCGAAATCGAATATGGCATATTCTGCTCAACACTACTTGTTATCAGATAGGTTTCCATTATGTTGGCTTCTCAAAAATAACAAATGCAATCATTTAGAGGTTGGATACAATTTTACATTCAATAAAACCATTATGGTGGCTAACTAGTTCATTTAGTTATGGAGGTTTATACATCAGACCAAAAAGAGAGGAAGAATAAAAAAACATTTACTTTTGTCTGAAGTTAGGCTTTAAAGAGGAAGTAATCCCCTCTTGTGTGTTTGTACCTATAGGTAAGCCTATAATAAGGCTTACCTATAGGTACTCTAAAAAGCTCCTAAACATGCACCGTTTAGGAGATATTTGCTGTATCCTGCGCCGATTACGCTATTGGCGCATGCAATCTGAAGAAACGGCTATCCGTGCTGTTTCTTCAGGGCCTTTGTCGAGGCCGGCGGCTCCCGCGTGCATACATGGGATTGACGTTGTTGCGGTTCCAGCCAATCACAGTGCCAGAGCCTGTGAACCCGGAAAGAAACACTGGGGAAGATGTCGGCCGTCTCAGCAGTGTGCGGGCACTGCTACAGGTCTTCGTTCTAAGGTAAGTATTTTATAATGAGCTAGTATGCAATGTCATTATGCCTTTGTTTTACAGGTTTTTTTTATCTGGGTTTTAGGGGTCTACAGACCATTCTTTCTTTACCCTTTTACCCTAAATATTATACACTGCTCAAGAAAATTAAAAGAACAGAAGAAAAAAAAATCAGATCTCAGTGGGGAAAAATATTATGCTGGATATTTATACTGATATGGACTGGGTAATGTCTTAGGAAGGAAAGTATGTCACATAGTTTGATGGAAATTAAAATTATCCACCAGAGAACTGAATTTAAACATACCCCGAAAATCTAAGTGAAAAAATGATGCAGCAAGCTATTCCAATTTGCTAAAAGTTTATTGCAACAACTCAAACTGGTACTCAGTCTGTATGGCCCCCCAAGTGCATGTATGCATGCCTGACAACATCAGGGCATGCTCCTAATGAGACGACGGATGGTGTCCTGGGGTTTTTCCTCCCAGATCTGGACCAGAGCATCACTGAGCTCCTGAACAGACTGAGGTGCAACCTGGCGGCGTCAGAAGTACCAGAACATAATATCCTAGAGGTATTCTATTGGATTTAGGTCATTCAATGGTATCAATTCCTTCATCCTCCAGGAACTGGCTGCATGCTCTTGCCACATGAGGCCGGGCATTGTCGTGCACCAGGGGGAACCCAGGACCCACTGCACCAGCATATGGTCTGACTATGTGTCCAAGGATTTCATCCCGATACCTAATGGCAGTCAGGGTGCCATTGTCTAGCCTGTAGAGGTCTGTGTGTCCCTTCATGGATATGCCTCCCCAGACCATAACTGACCCACCACCAAACTGGTCATGCTGAATGATGTTACAGGCAGCATAACGTTCTCCCAAGGATTCTCCAGACCCCTTCACGTCTCTCACACGTGTTTAGGGTGAACCTGCGCTCATTTGTGAAAAGTACAGGGTGCCAGTGGCGGACCTGCCAATCCTGGTGTTCAACAGCAAATGCTAATCGAGCTTCATGGTGACAGGCAGTGAGCACAGAGCCCATTGGAGGATGTCGGGCCCTCATGAAGTCTGTTTCTGATTGTTTGGTCAGAGACATTCACACCAGTGGCCTGCTGGAGGTCATTTTGTAGGGCTCTGGCAGTGCTCATCCTGTTCCTCCTTGCACAAAGGAGCAGATACCGGTCCTGCTGATGGGTTAAGGACCTTCTACGGCCCTGACCAGCTCTCCTAGAGTAACTGCCTGTCTCTTGGAATCTCCTCTATGCTCTGTGCTGGGAGCCACAGCAAACTTTCTGGCAATGGCCCATATTGATGTACCATCCTGGAGGAGTTGGACTGCCTGTGCAACCTTTATAGGGTCCAGGTATCGCCTCATATTATCAGTAGTGACACTGACCCTAACCAAATGCAAAACTAGTTGTCTCATTGTTGCCCATCTAGTGCACCTGTTGTTAATTTCATTAACACCAAAGCAGCTGAAAATGATTAACAACCCCCTCTGTATGCACCCCTCCCCCCTCTGCTACTGAACTGGTCAGATTAATATCCCAGGAGTTTAATTGACTTGATGCTATGCTCTGATTAAAAAGTGTTCCTTTATTTTTTTCTTAGCAGTGCACATACTACTCACTAAACTTACCAAGACCCGCAACAAAATACCCTTGTACATTGGTGGTCAATGGAGAAATGCTTCCTGGTCAGTGTGAGGCCCCTTTACATTTGTGGTCAGTAGGGAAGTACCCCTTTGCATTGATGGTGTAAGTGGTGTAGTGCCTCCTTAAGTTTATGACCAGTGCACTACCCTCTTACACTGGTGATCAGGGAAAAAATGTCACCTTACATTGTAGATCAATGTACTGCACCCTTTTATTGGTGGCAGTAAAGTGCCGTATTATGTTGGTGGTCAATGATAAAGTGTTACCTCACTATAGGGGCAGTAGGGAAGTTCTCCCTTACATTTGAGGTCAGTAGTAAAGTTCCTTTTTTGGTGGTCAGCAGTGAAGTGCCCTCCTAAATTGGTAATTAGTAGAAAAGAGCCCAATTACACTGGATATCAGTGTAATGCTCCCTATCATTGGTGGCCAGTAAAATGTCCCTGTACAATGTACATTGATGTTCAGTGGAGAAGGTCCCCCACATACTAGTGGACAGTAGAAAAGTTCCCCCTTGTATTTCAGGTATGTATATTCCCCCCTTATTTTGGCGGTCAGCATATAAATGACACCACACATTGGATGTCAGTGGGAGATTTCCAGTTACATTCTGGTTAGTGAAGGTAGAAGATCAGTCCACCAAGGAACCACTAGCAACCCCCGGAGGAGCCCTAGATCTCCATGGAAATCTGGTTGAGTAAGGATTCTACAGACTGTCTGACATGTATTCCTTTTAACATGCCTGCTGTTCCACAGCTTACCCTTCATGTCTATGGACCATGCTTACAGTATGTGCATGCGGTGAAATTACTGGAAAAAAAATCAAATTTTTCCAGCTTCATTTTCTCACTAAATGTAACATTTGAAGAAATGCCTCTGGCTCTAAGAAACCTTTTTAATGTAATGTAAACCCGAATGGATTCTTATTAGCTTATTTTTAACCACTTTCATACCATAATTCTGCTTCGGTGACTAATACATATCCGTCATTCCACAAAATTAGAAATCAAACATGCGAATCATTCACCGTGCAGTCCTTGTCATCCATCCCACTTAAGGATGAAATCAAGCAGGCTCATTTAACAAACGCTGCAATTAATTGATGCTTACCTGTGTCGGAAAAGAAGGGGTTAATCAGTTTCCGCTCCAGAAAGCAGTCTTCCAGTAGGTGACTGGTGCCAATGGAACCGGGAGCGCAGAGAGGGCTGTTTGCGGATGTATAATTATATTTTGAAAGCTGAAAATTAGATGCGTCTCCTCAAGCAGAAACGTAAGCCACCTTTTAGCCCGACTAATGGCAGCACGGTCTGAAAAAGCATTAACGCGCACTTCCCAGATGCGCTGTCTCCAGCGCAGGCGGGAAAAAAGTTGCTTGAGATTACTGGAGCATGGACCTGGAAATGACTCAAGCAAACTTGCCATAAGAAGAGAGAAAGTGTTCAAACGTTCCAAGGAATAAAATAGAAAGGTGTGTTATACAGGGGAAAAGGTGAATGAAATTCCAATTTCGAATTGAAAAGCAATTTTACAAATAGGAGTCACATGCTTATAATGCATAATATACTCTGCAATATCTTACATACATATTTCTCTGCAAAGGTATAAATCCCAATTCCAGGATCCCTCCTTCCAGTGGCTGTCCTTGAGCCTCCTGCCAACGGTATTTTGTGCTTTTTCTAACTTTCCTTCTTCTGATGTGTTCTGATTGCACTGGGTCCTTTTCCTATTAAGTCTTCTCCTAACTTAATAACATGGATCCACACAGTAAGTGCTTAGGGTGAGGCCATGAAGCCCTGCACTAACATTCTTTCATATGCTGCATACACACGCTCGGAATTTCCGACAACAAAGGTTCGATGTGAGCTTGTTGTCGTAAATTCCGACCTTGTGAAGGGTCCATAGAAGATTTACTGTCGGAATTACCGACAACAAAAATTTGAGAGCTGGTTCTCAAATTTTCCAACAGCAAAACTTGTTGTCGGAAATTCTGAGCCTGTGTACACAATTCCGACGCACAAAATTCCACGCATGCTCGGAATCAAGCAGAAGAGCTGCACTGGCTATTGAACTTCATTTTTCTCGGCTCGTCGTACGTGTTGTACGTCACCGCCTTCTTGACATACGCAATTTCCGCCAACATTTGTGTGATCGTGTGTATGCAAGACAAGTTTGAGCCAACATCCGTCGGAAAAAAATCCACAGTTTTGTTGTCGGAATGTCCGATCGGCTGTACATGGCATAAGTCTTACATTTTGAGTAATGTTGGGTGATCAACCAGGAAAACTAAGTACATATTGTATTATGGCAAAGAAATTTGTACTGCAAGGACAACTCCAAAGTATTTTTTAAGGGGCCCAGAGTTAGAATTTAAAGAAAATGTGAACGGTCCTTTTGATATGTCACCCTTCCTTCGACTGATACTTAACTTCCTCACACTACCTTGTTCAACCATTTTCTTTCTGGAGCCTTCAGAAGTACCCTATACTTTCGGTAATAATGCAAAGCAGTGTTTGGAACTGGTGTGACCAATCAGCAGGTCCGAACACTGTCATATGTGAATAGGGGGAACATCCTTAGTCCTGTGTTAGCTGTGACACAGATGGTCTCAAGGCATTTTCTACTCAAGACTTTGGTCGGCAGAGCATGGGGAGGCAAGTAATAGTGGGAGGGGAAATATCGAGTCCAAACCGATCGAGTCCAACGCAAGTTTTAAAATTTTTGACCGAAGGATAACTGACCGATGGGGCCCACACACCATTGGTTGGGATCGATTAAACGGTCCTTCAGTCCATTTGAATTGGTTTTGACCGACCGTGTGTACGCGGCCTTAGAAGTTACCATCTGGCGAGTGCTTCCTTTCTCGCTATGAGAAATTAAGCAGCTTATGACCAGAATAGGGTCAACTTATACTATAATTGGACTTATAAGTGGACTTTTACCACAGATCTGCTTCTTTGAAAGAAATAACACGTAATGCCGCGTACACATGGTCGGAAATTCCCTCAACAAATGTTTGATGTGAACTTTTTGTCGGAAATTCCAACCGTGTGTAGGCTCCATTGGACATTTGCTGTTGGAATTTTCGACAAGAAAAATTTGAGAGCTGGTTCTCAATTTTTCTGACAGCAAAAGTTCTTGTCGGAAATTCCGATCATCTGTATGCAATTCCCACGCACAAAAATCCTACGCATGCTCGGAATCAATTCAACGCATGCTCGAAATCATTGAACTTAATTTTTCTTGGCTCGTCGTAGTGTTGTACGTCACCGCGTTCTTGACGTTCGGAATTTTCGACAACATTTGTGTGACCGTGTGTTTGAGACAAGATTCCGTCAGAAAAAAATCCATGGTTTTGTTGTGGGATTTTCCGATCAACTTTCACCTTTTTTTCCCTTCCCAGTATAAACAAAAATGTTTGCCGCACTCCAATTAAATCAGTCTTTAAGTTTACTATTCCAGAACTATGTAGATAACAGAAGAGTCCACCCAGATTAAGCCTCACTCTGGGCAAAATCTCCTGTGATCTAGTCATGTTATAATAAGGGTCCCTTTTACACAGGCTATCCAATCAGGTCTTCCTGTCCATTTTTCAGGCAGACCTGTTGTCCATGGATTCCTATGGACTGGCGGGTATAAATGGACTTGTGTCTATTACCACCCGCCTACCTTCAACCTGATCCCCCAAAAAAACGGAAGGGGATCTGTTCCCCTTCATCAAGGCGTATCAGATTGGAGGACAGCCGGTCCGTTTACACCAGACCCCTCCAAGGAGCACAGGAGGCTGTAGCCATGTCCACTCTACAGAAACAGAGTCATCCGCCTGCTTTACTCTACTCAGCAGGGGATCGCCAGACTGATCGCCTGCTCAGCAAAGCGGATTCTACCTTTTGTAAAATCGGACTTGTTTATTTAATGTGGGGAGCGTTGACGAGCTCCATCGATAGGAGCTCTAAACCACAGAGATGGATGGATTTGGGGCTTTAAAGTGGAGTTCCACCCATAAATATAACATTACATCAGTAGTTTTAAAAAAAATTCATTAGTCCTTTACGAATTTTTTTTTTTTTTTAGATGCCTTCAAAGTGTTGTTGCTAGGCAGAATAGTTAATCTTCCCACTTCCTGCACCTAGGTGCCTAATGCACCGCACAGACTCCTGGGAATGTAGTGGGTGTAACTTACCAGGAGTCTGTGGACTCCCCAGTCTCAAAGAATCATGTGACTTGGACAGCACAGGTGCTGAAACCTGATCTGACACTGCTTGTGCAGCACTGAGCATGTGCGAGATCTGCAAGGCTGAAATCCAGGAAGTCATACAGTCTGGCTTCATGATGCCCACACTTAAGATGGCCCCAGTCAATTTCTATTTTATAAAGTGTCTAAATGCTGTAACAACCTAACAAAACGGACCTTAGTTTACAGACTAACTTTACTAGAATACATTAAGCTTGTGTATTACAGGGGTATTTATATTTAAAAAGTGAAATTGTGTCCGGAACTCCGCTTTAAGTGGCAGTTTTAAGTAGAGATTCTTCTCCCTTCCCTCGTGTTTCCATGACAAGAAGTAAGGTACAATCTTTTAATAACACATAGATTGCCAAATAATTCCTCTCTACTCTTAAAAAAAAAAAAGTTGTGGTTTTAGATACTGTAAAACCAGTTACGCTTGATATTTTGAACATTACAGAACTGTAATTTAGACAAATTTCAATAACAATAGGTAATTATGGACCAGTGCCAAATATATTCAAGAGAAAAATACAAGTTGTGAAATAAGTGGGGCCCGCAACAATGTTGCTCTTAAGCTTTTTTGTTATTGTTTGTTATTTGTTGTTCATGTAATTAGGGCCTATTTACCGTTTCATCTTGGCACATTAATAAAAGATTTCCATTTGATAAAATTATGTTTAATAATATGTTTGTTGTATAAGTGTGAAAAGAAGGCTGGTCGCGTTTAAGAAATATACTCTCCTAATTAAAGCCAAACTCCAAGGCAAACAGCCTAATGCCGCGTATACACGATCGGTCAATCCGATGAGAACGGTCTGATGGACCGTTTTCATCAGACCAAAACGATCGTGTGTGGGCCCCATTGGTTATTTATCCATCGGTTAAAAAATGTGAAACTTGTTTTGATTATTGATTAAACAACAGTTTTTGGAGAAGGGGTACAATAAGGTGCATCTGGATAAACTTATAAAACAAGTGGGGGAAAGTTCAGAGGCAGTACTACTGGAACCTAGAGAACGTCCGCCTAATCAAATACATGAATGGGGCTTCATATCCAGTTACCACGAACAATATTGTGAGATAGAGTCTATATTTAAAAACCACTGGAATATACTCGCAATGGACAAAGTACTTAAGCCAGTGTTACCAGATGTCCCACCTTTCATCTACAGGAAAACAGTTGTTGCGCTAAAATAAAAAATCTAAACAGTAAAATTTGAAGAAAAATAAAATTATGGAGCCAGTAACCCAAATCAATGCGAGACTAAAAAAGAGGATATTTTCAGTCCTAATGCATCCACAAAAATAAAGTTCATATAGGAGTAGCAATGTTGAGGAGCAAATGAAGAAAAACACCTTGAACCAGTAAGAATTGGAGGCTTACCAGATGGCAAGCAGTGTGTGCTTGCGACTGCAAACCCCAGTCAGGGCCTTTAAATTGATCCTCGCAGGGGAAGATGGAAAAGGAAGAGGATTCTTGAAGTCTCCACCGGAAGCCAAATAATTGAGCCGTATTATAGGAAAAAATATTTCAATGGTGAAGTACGTTTGATCAGCACACATATATGATAAAAAGTGACTTTAAGTACCACCATCACCAGCACCCTATAAATAGGAGGCTTACCAGAACAAATATGAACAACAGCAAGTGGCTAAAACCCTAGCCTGGGCCTTTGATTCCTGGGCTGTAATGTTAGTCCTACGTGTCCTCCGTGTTCAATGGGTACATAGAGGGAGTGATAGAGCCCACATAGTGAAGTTCGTTAAACAATGCGTTTAATAATTAAAAAATTGCACTTACAGAGTCAATGGAAATAAAAACAGAGAGAAGCCGGCCGGCTCGGAACAAACGCCCGTCCACTCTACACAACACGTCCTGCGTCAGCACGCTACCTTCCCGACGCGCGTTTCGTCATAAAATGACGTCATCTGGGGCACGGGCGACGTGCTGACACATCGCAATAAATACATACCAACAGAGCCAAGCCTCGATCTGATTCAATGGGCTAATTAACCGCTCATGGTGGCTGCGCTGGGACAAAATAGGTTTGGAAAAATCCAAATAACACAGGCCCTCTTGTGGTTGAATAAGATAAAGCAACCAGAGCCTGTATAGGATTAAACTAGACTTATATATAAAAAATTAGCAAGCCATCTTGTGGACAAAATGGATATGACAACAAGAGCCTCTAAACAGTATAATTATGAAATATCACCATAAAAAAAGGGGGGGGCGTTTATCTTAAAACAAGATCATTTAGCCTT
Organism: Rana temporaria; assembly: GCF_905171775.1. Classification (NCBI taxonomy): domain Eukaryota; kingdom Metazoa; phylum Chordata; class Amphibia; order Anura; family Ranidae; genus Rana; species Rana temporaria. The sequence goes on along the minus strand of NC_053489.1, from coordinate 646,528,831 downwards.
TCCAAAAATACTGAGTCTCTTCTCATATAATTAGAGGAGAATATATACATGCTCTAAAACTTAAAATAGGGCATAGAAAATTACAAAAATATAAACTCAAACCCCTCCGTGAAACTAATGAATATAAGGAGAAATCCCAAACATTATCTAATTACCTAGAAAAAGAGGACAGAGATCAAAAAATTAAAAAAAAGAAAAAATATAATAGAGATTTAATTGATTATCATGATCAAGTTGTTTTTGCTTGGCAAAGGAAAATCCTAGCCGAGAATTTGGCTGAGACTATGGAGACTAATCAGCCAGAGGCTCCTCCTCTGGTTGGTCAGACTACATATTCCCATCCCCAGATTAAAAGCACACAGGCATCTCATACCAGACCTAGGGATGGCTCACCCTTTAGAACCTCACGAGGTAATAAGGGTGGTGTACCGTCCCAGCAACAGTATCCTCCTCCCCAGAGAACTGTAAAACCCAAATTTAATAGCGGGAGAGGTCGCAACTCCTCTGGCTATTCTAATTCCAACTCAGCTAGGACCCCCCAATTGAGAACACAGGGATATCCTAATAATATGGGAGTTCCGCCACCTTTTATACCGCCTTATCGGGGTGTACCGTTCCCTTACCCTCCACCATATGGATACGGTCCGGGCCCTACCCATTTTGAACCTCCTCCTGAAGGCTCTAGGGACATTGAATATCAGATAGATACTCAGAATAGATTCTACCCTCTCCGGGATAAAGAAGGTCCTGCTGACCTTTTTGGTAAAGAGATTACCCCATATCATGGTAACATGAGGGGAGTTAATCCATCACCCCAGGTTCCACCTCCTAATGGCCAATACCCATATGGTGGTCCAGGCTCTTTTGGTCAGGACCCCCAACAGTGGGGTTTTCACAGACCCAGCCAGGGCATCAAACGAGCCGGAGACCTCCTAGAGGAGTCAGAGGGGGAAGAAGGTTACGATCAAAAAAGACAAAGAATCTAACCCCCTCAGGTATTTTTAATCTTAGCACTGTTATCCTCAATAAAGCTGAGCAATCTATTCTAGACAAAGGGTTGAAGTTTGTGTTGCCACGTAAACTAAATAAATTTGAAACTTACATGGACACGCATAAGTTTATTCGCAAACTAAATATTAAAAGATATATGCTATCTAACCCCATTGCCTATGATCAATCTACTACTAGTGGCTTCTTACATACAGGCCTCTCTAATGCCTCTTTATATAATCCTCCAGGCACTATGGCTCCTTCTATCAAAGTCTTTAGGGACATTGTCCTCAAGGACTTGGACAGGCTTCCCATTAAAAGGATACAGTCTAACCATATCCTTAAAACTGGCCTTGACTCCTTATGTGATAACAAGCAGATCGTCATTAGACCTGCGGATAAGGGAGGAGGCATTGTTATCCTCAATAGGACAGACTATCTTTTTGAGATGTATAAAATATTGGGTGATAGGGATACCTATACACCTCTAGCTTGCGACCCAAAACATTCCTATCTTAAACAACTTGATAAACTTATCTCCAAGGGTTATAAAGAGGGTATTCTTAATAAAAAAGAGAAACTCTATCTTATACCAAAGGCTCCAAGAACACCAGTCATATATTATTTACCGAAAATCCACAAAAATCTTACCTGCCCCCCGGGACGTCCTATTGTGAGTGGGATAGATTCCCTCACATCCCGGGTGGGCAGGTATATTGATTTTTTTCTACAACCGCTAGTTTCGAAGATGCCGTCCCATTTAAAGGATTCCCGACACGTTATTAATTTATTATCTAGCCTTACACCTACTGAAAACATGTGGCTAGTTACTGCTGACGTAACGTCACTGTACACAGTGATCCCTCATGATTTAGGTCTGTCAGCAGTTGAATACTACCTTAGACGTGATTCCGGCCTTTTTGATGAGCAAATTTTCTTCATACTTGAACTTTTACACTTTGCTGCGACTAGAAACTATTTCTGGTTTCAAAACCAGTTCTACCGGCAAGATAGAGGTGTGGCGATGGGGGCAAAATATGCCCCTAGTCTGGCCAATTTGTTTATGGCCATGTGGGAGGAGGATGTCGTCTATGTTTGCCAACCTCCCCAACTCAAGTTGTGGGCCAGGTACATTGACGACATCCTCCTCCTATGGGATGGTCCCCTTGTCGAACTTCAGTCCTTTATGACATTTCTTAACATCAACACTAGGGGTATCCACCTTAATTTTGAGACTAGCCAATCTAGTATTAACTTCCTGGACCTCACAATTTCAGTCCAGGCAGGGTTTTTTTGTACGAGTACTTATTTTAAAGGTACAGATAGGAATTCTTACATCCCAACTGACAGCTGCCACCATGACTCTTGGCTGAAGTCGGTGCCAAAAAGCCAATTTTTGCGTATTAAACGCAATTGCTCTAATGAGACCGACTTCTTGGAACAATCAGCTATTTTAACCAAGATATTTCTGGAAAAGGGGTATAGTTTGAGCTCTCTGACATCCACACTTGAGGAAGTTAAGACTGTTGATAGAGCTCATCTACTTGAGATCAAACCACGAGATACCAGCAGATTGCCTGTTGTCCCTTTTATCACCACCTTCTCTACCCAGCATTTTAGCGTGAAAAAGCTGCTCAAAAAACATTGGTACATTCTTAAGAATGATCCAATATTAGGCCCTATCTTGCCTGATAACCCCCAGGTGATATTCAAGGGTGGTTCGGCCTTGAGACATAAATTGGCTCCCAATGTTCTTGAACCACCTATCATTAAAACCACCTTCCTCAATTCCTTCACTGGTTTTTACCAGTGTAGGAAATGTCGGGTGTGGTCGCTTAGTGGCTGTATGCATAGAAGAACGCATAATTTCACTTCTACGGTCACAGGCGAACAACACACTATCAAACCCTTCATCACATGTGCGACTGAGGGGGTGGTTTATTTGTTGCAATGTCCTTGCGGGCTCCAAGTGTGGGTAGAACCAAGAGAGCCCTATCAGTAAGACTCAACGAGCATATCACAAATATTTTAGCTGGTTTTTTGAACCACTCAGTGTCTAAGCACTACTGCTTAGCACATAATAAGGACCCCTCAAAGACAATTTTCTTGGGGATTGATAGATATAGTCCCCATTGGCGTGGTAGCCCATTAGTGAGGAGCATCTCTAGATCAGAAATGCTATGGGTACATAAAATTAAAAGCTACACCCCTTATGGTCTCAATATTGAGGTTGATGTCAACGCTTTTATCGACAACTCTTGATATTTCTCTCATGTTTATTGTATGGTCCATCATATCTCTGTGAACTCGATCTGAATTATGGGTGGACCCTTATATTGGCCTCTAACTGGGTCTATATATACATTTTTAATTGGATACATGATTTTAGATATATTTGTTTTTACCAGTTGAAGCTGGTCATCAATGGGCCTTTTTCAATTTTTTCTTTATATTTTTAAACTTTTTTTCATCTCTTGGAGTCTTATATATAATTTTTGTCCACATTTTCTATTTTTCACATTTTTACATAATCTACATTAATAAATTTTGTAGAATCACTATTATTTACATTCACTTATGATCAAATATTACGTTTTTTATATATTTTTCCACTATATAAATATTTATGCTTCCTAATTTTTGTAAGCATATCATAGTCAAAATTATTTAATATCTCACATTATTTTTATCATAATAATCTAATTAATCTATATCTATTTTGGTATATTTTTATTCTTCACCTATCCTAGATTTTGCTTGCATTTTAAATATTTATGCTCTGAATCTAGGTTTTTTATGCACTTTTCACAATGTTCAATTAAAACACATAGTTTTTTGATTATATATTTTTGTAATTTTCTATGCCCTATTTTAAGTTTTAGAGCATGTATATATTCTCCTCTAATTATATGAGAAGAGACTCAGTATTTTTGGAAAGGCTAAATGATCTTGTTTTAAGATAAACGCCCCCCCCTTTTTTTATGGTGATATTTCATAATTATACTGTTTAGAGGCTCTTGTTGTCATATCCATTTTGTCCACAAGATGGCTTGCTAATTTTTTATATATAAGTCTAGTTTAATCCTATACAGGCTCTGGTTGCTTTATCTTATTCAACCACAAGAGGGCCTGTGTTATTTGGATTTTTCCAAACCTATTTTGTCCCAGCGCAGCCACCATGAGCGGTTAATTAGCCCATTGAATCAGATCGAGGCTTGGCTCTGTTGGTATGTATTTATTGCGATGTGTCAGCACGTCGCCCGTGCCCCAGATGACGTCATTTTATGACGAAACGCGCGTCGGGAAGGTAGCGTGCTGACGCAGGACGTGTTGTGTAGAGTGGACGGGCGTTTGTTCCGAGCCGGCCGGCTTCTCTCTGTTTTTATTTCCATTGACTCTGTAAGTGCAATTTTTTAATTATTAAACGCATTGTTTAACGAACTTCACTATGTGGGCTCTATCACTCCCTCTATGTACCCATTGAACACGGAGGACACGTAGGACTAACATTACAGCCCAGGAATCAAAGGCCCAGGCTAGGGTTTTAGCCACTTGCTGTTGTTCATATTTGTTCTGGTAAGCCTCCTATTTATAGGGTGCTGGTGATGGTGGTACTTAAAGTCACTTTTTATCATATATGTGTGCTGATCAAACGTACTTCACCATTGAAATATTTTTTCCTATAATACGGCTCAATTATTTGGCTTCCGGTGGAGACTTCAAGAATCCTCTTCCTTTTCCATCTTCCCCTGCGAGGATCAATTTAAAGGCCCTGACTGGGGTTTGCAGTCGCAAGCACACACTGCTTGCCATCTGGTAAGCCTCCAATTCTTACTGGTTCAAGGTGTTTTTCTTCATTTGCTCCTCAACATTGCTACTCCTATATGAACTTTATTTTTGTGGATGCATTAGGACTGAAAATATCCTCTTTTTTAGTCTCGCATTGATTTGGGTTACTGGCTCCATAATTTTATTTTTCTTCAAATTTTACTGTTTAGATTTTTTATTTTAGCGCAACAACTTTTTCCCTTTGTTCTATGTTGTTGTGTTTGTATTAACACTCCGTTGTTGCAGCTTTATTAGTAATTTATTGACTTTTTAGTATTTCTTAGCGCGGTAATTTTCTTCCTTTGTTCCATACAGGAAAACAGTGACATCTGGAGATCAAATAGTCCAGAAAGTTCTGGATCCTCTGAAGAAAGTTCAGTAGCCAGATTCAGTAAGATGGGCGCATCTTTAGTTCGGCGTAGCGCATCCCATTTGCACTACGCCAACGTAACATAGTGAGGCAAGTACTGTATTCACAAAGCACTTGCCTCCTAAGTTACGTCAGCGTAGCGCAAATGGCCCGGCGTAACCCCGCCTAATTCAAATTAGGCAGGTAGGGGGAGTGCTCCATTTAAATTACCAGTGACCCCATATAAATGAGGGCCGTCGGTACGGCACACGCGCGCGCATGCTCAGAATCACGTCGCAAATACTCCTTGCTTTCGACGTGAGCGTAACCTACGCCCAGCCCCATTCACGTACGCTTACGCAAACAACGTAAAATACGACGGCTGTTCCGTCGTCTATACCTTGCATGGGCTGCGCCATCTTTTTGGTGGTTTATCTTTACGCTGGAAAAACGCCTTACGTAAACAGCGTATCGGGCGTAAGTACGTTCGTGAATAGGCGTATCTTGCTCATTTGCATATTCTAGGCGTAAATCCACATACACGCCCCTAGCGGCCAGCGTAAATATGCAGCTAAGATACAACGGCGTAGGAGACTTACGCCGGTCGTATCATAGCAACATTTAAGCGTATCTCAGTTTGAGAATACGCTTAAAGATACGACGGCGCAGATTCGGACTTACGACGGCGTATCTACTGATACGCCGTCGTAAGTCTTACTGAATCTGGCTACAGATGTTTTGGGATAAGGTAGGGTTCACGGCATGCAGAAGATGTAAATCCTGCCATCAAGTGTCAACCCACCTGAGAGGTCTGACTAGTTTCACATCCACTACAAATGGCAGAGTATTTGAGATTAAAGAGTGCATTACGTGCGCTACAATTAACATGGTTTACACCCTTGAATGCCCTTGCGGTTTGATGTACATAGGATGAACTAAAAGAACACTGTTCAAAAGAGTATCAGAGCACATATATAACATAACCATCGGTTACAAAGAGCATAGCGTTTCGCTACATTTCCGGGAGAAGCATGATAAGAACCCAATAGGATTGACGTTCTGGGGTATTGACCGAATTGGCCCCAAATGGAGGAAGGCCAATATGGTCCGTGAAATCTCAAAACGCGAAACACAATGGCTATATTTGACCAATACCTTGAGTCCCAAGGGCCTGAATATAGATGTAGATTTAAATTGCTTTATTAGTAATTATTATGGAATTATTGGATAAGGAGGTCATAACATCTTATTGAATACAGGTTTTCATTACCGGCCCAGTACGTTTCTTTGGTGGATGATAACGGGTCCCCCATCTTCGTGTGGGGGGTCAGTGATGAATACTCACCATTGTGATGTATAACGTGATTGGTGTCGTGTGTCAGTGGCAGTCGATTATTATCGACTTAAAAAGGGAATCAGTGATTATTCCAACTTGGATGTCATGATTCTTGATTTTTGAATTAATTAATTAATCTTTTAATTTATTTTAATACTCCAGTATGAATTTTAAACGTATGATATGCTTTTGCGATAGATTGTATATACAAGTTTAAATATGATTATTACTGCATTTATGATGATGTACTGTAACATGTGAGTTACATGATAGGTAGCATGTATTTAATACAGTGACTACCTACTATATATATAGGGATGTTGAATACATTAATATATATTTTTTTCTTATTTATTTAATTTACATATATATATATATATATATATATATATATATATATATATATATATATATATATATATATATGCATTTTTTAGAAATATAATCCATTTAGAATCATTTCATAATTTTACCTCAATGTTTGTGGCAGAGTAAAATGATACATACCTTTTATGGACTAAAACTGTGATGGCATGCATTATAGCTGCACATACTGCACAGAAGTTAGTGCCGATTTCTGTGATTATGTAAAAAGTTTTTGGATATATGCATTTGCTCATATCAGCAAAAAGGAAAATGATGTGCAAAATCTGTGGGTTAATATTCCTGTATTTTTCACACAGAGTCATTAAGATAGCCTGAGGCATGCACTCCCGTTATAGAACTTAACCGTAGCACCATGGCGGGTCACCGCGCATGTGCGAATATACAGGGAAGCCCTGTCAACGTGAGGCAAATCCATATGACGTAGAAGCTGACGTGTGCGGAAGCACAAGGGACAGCTCGCTCGTCTATTAGGTTGGCGCAGCAGCTGATTGGGCGGAAGCTCATGGAGCGGCATGCACACAACCTATCAGGTTAGCGGGAGGGCGGGAACACCCAGACATATCCCCCTATTTAAGAGACCAGTCAGAACGTGTAGCCATGCCCTCTGAAGATGTGAGACAATCACGAAACGCGTCAGGGTGTGGCTGCACGACAGTTAACTTGCACGGCGGCTAGCATCTACCCGGGACTCACGGAGGAGACAATTCGGTGAATATAAGCCTTATTTCTGAGTGAGCAGATGCATCCTAAGTGACAAGCTTTTATTCTTTTTTATTGTGTAAGCATATGTGGGTAGCAGGGGTTTTATTTCTTAATAAAGGGTTTTAAACCATATGCAGTCTCCTTTGATTCCCTGCATGTCCGCTGTGCTGCACGCATACACCCTTTGAATATCACCAACATACACCTGGAGGAGAGCTGCTGACACTGGCATATCGGTTGGATTCATACAATGCTGATAATATCTACAATCTGGTGAGTACAACACCATAAGGGGAGCACGACAGAGTGTAATCTGTATTACCTGATGGGATCAGAGACTGCACCCTGAGAATTTCACCAGAATTGTGTGAATTAGCATTCAAGGAGTCAAATTGGACTTAACTTTTGGAATAGGACTCTGGGAGGCTGGAATTATTGGATGGAAATTACCTATATGGTTGATTTACATTGTTAATTTACACCCACGGTTTCATTTTTCATTACATTTTTGCAGATTATGAGTCTATAACTCATGAGCCGGTTCCAGAGGCTTTCAGCGCTGTTAATGTTTTATTGATAATTGTTTTAATAATACATATGCTTTTTTGTTTTAAAATTAACCGATGGATTCCGAACCGATAGAAAAAAAAATGATCGTTTGTAGGCACGTCTATCGGTTAAAAATCCACGCATGCTCAGAATCAAGTCGACGCATTGAACTTCATTTTTTTCAGCACGTTGTTGTGTTTTACGTGACCGCGTTCTGACACAATCATTTTTTTAACTGATGGTGTGTAGGCACCATCAGTCAGCTTCATCGGTTAACTGATGAAAAAAATCCATCAGACCGTTCTCATCGGATTGACCGATCGTGTGTACAGGGCATAATACACAGGAAAAAAAATATATATACTGTATGGGCCAGATCCTCAAAGAGTTACGCCGGCGTAACAGCAGATACGCTGACGTAACTCCGAATCTAAGCCCCTTCGTATGTTTAAATGTATTCTCAAACTGCGCCGTCGTATCTTAGGGTGCAATATTTACGATGGCCGCTAGGTGGCGCTTCCATTGCGGTCGGCGTAGAATATGCAAATGAGTCGTTACGCCGATTCACGAACGTACGCTTGCCCGTCAAAGTAAATTTACGCCGTTTACGTAAGAGATACGCGGTGTAAATATAAACATGCCCCCTAGGTGGCGTATCCAATGTTAAGTATGGCCATCGTTTTGAAAAATTGAGTATATCCCCAAATTGAGTATATCCCCAGATTCCCTTATACTCACTTTTCCAGAGCTCCACTGCCACTTATTTCTCAGATGAAGTCAATGCACTACCTGGTTCTTTTAGGCTGCAACTGAAGAAGTTACTTCAGGTAGCACAGGCAAGGCTCTGAGGAAAAGGATACACCCTTGAAACGCGTCAGCTGTTTGGGGTACCATCTGATCTCCACAACATCAGGTCCTGTCTGCAGTCTGATTAATTGACAAGCCTTTTTTCATGCTTGTTTTTTTCCAACTCCCATGAGTCATCTCCCAGCTGAGGTTATTCCTTCCACCTGTTACTTAGCGAAGATTCCATCGTTACCTGCTGGTCGCTCTGTTTGGTGTGTCCTGGTATATCCCTCCATCTCATATACAAAGCTTTACTGATCCTTTGGGCATAAGCTCACTTGGATCCATCGCATCTGGTAAGCCTTCCCTCCTGGTGGTGGGCGTTATCACTAACATTCCAGCTTAATTAGAATCACCGTGGGTGTCTCATCACTGTCGTTTGATTGACCATCTTGATTTCTGATTTCACGTTCACAATATGGACTTTAAATTTTTTATAAACATTTAGACTTAGGTCTAAGGTGTCTCATCACACTATTTATTTATATGAATTATACACCTATCATGGACTCACGTTTTTTGTTTATTTATATGTGTGTTTAACATAAGACATCACTGTCTTTTTATTAGTCATTGCTTAGCGCTGCATTTTTGGATTTTTTGAATACAGTACTTGCCTTGCTAACTTACGGCGGCGTAGTGTAAATACGATACGCTACGCCGCCGCAAGGATGCACCCGCATACCTGAATCCAGCTATCTATCTACCCTTGAGCCTCCCCCCCCCTGTTGTAGAATCTCATATTAGCCAATGTACTTCATATTATTATTTTATATTGTTCATATTGATTTGCATATGTTTTACTGATTATATAATTATTATTCATATTAATATTGATAAGACCACTACTATATAATAACATTATTCAATGGTAAATAGTTATAAAATCTGTATTAATGTACACTATGTTATTCTATTATTCTATAAAAATACAGAATGTATTTTTAAGACAGTGATAAGCTAACTAGGTGAAAGTGCATGAGACAGTTCATTTTAAGTTCAGCTAATTAGAGAAGAAACATTTTGACAGCAAATAAATCATAGCCTGATCAGATAAGATAGTCTTCAAGGATAAAATACAGGTGGTTTGGAAAGTTACGTACAGAACATTAATCAAGTTTGTTGGCAGGGTCTATTGTGCATCATCAAAACTTAAAATACATTGTATAAGATATATTAATAATTAGACAATATTGATGTTGTGGCTAACATAGCTGGGTGCCAGACTGTCTCTACACAGGTGTTTTTAATTGGACAAAACCAGTTATAAATCACTTTAATGAACATATAGGAATTCGAGGAATAATTAAGTTTGGTTGTAGGACATTGACATAGATCGTAGCAACCAATCACATCTAAGAGAGATGGCTTAGATGAGGCTGTGAGGGTATATAAATGCCAGTTTTACAATTGTTAGTCATATAGGCGTCTATCAGGCTGACTGCTTTTCCATGCAGCCCTATCGCACGGGTGGCAAACGGTCAGAACCAGTAGGCAAATATCTGTGCATAACTTGTCTCCTCGTACGAGTCAAATGGGAAAAACTTTTTAACTTGTTCCAGAGTGTGGTCTCAGGTGAATTTCCCTCACAAACTTGGTCGAGCTGGTCGACCAACTAGTCCCCATCAGGTAACTGGTTTCCAAGAATTGGCAGAAAAGACCCATTCTGGTTCAAGGTGAGAACAATTCACTATTGTTTCAATTTGGTTATAGTATAAGAATACCAATATCTAATATGCTTGCATTGTAAGAAATTAGACCTGTATCTTGTAATACTTTGAACATAAAACTGTATGTTACCGGTTGTTAATAAACTTTCATTGCTGAAGTCCTGCCTGGCTCGAAACTTTGTTATTCTACTTCAACCCACTCACACTGGCTTGCTTAACCTGAAGGCGCACTAATGTCCTGGCTCCGGTAGGCTCCCTCCACTCATCTGACCGGTCTCCCATAGTATTCTTTCTAACCAGCTTCAGACTCTGGTTGCAGACTTGCCTCATCATGTACAATACGGGGGGGGGGGGTCCATTTACAGCCTGCCAACAGCCCAGAGCACTGAAGTTTTTTTTGAAAACCTGCCCAACCAAGGGATAGGGTAACTACATTTATCCATATACTTTTAGACCAGGAGTCTCAAACTGGCAGCCCTCCAGCTGTTGCGCAACTACAAGTCCCATCATGCCTCTGCCTATGGGAGTCATGCTTGTAGCTGTCAACCTCGCAATGCCTTGTGGGAATTGTAGTTCTGCAACAGCTGGAGGGCCACCAGTTTGAGACCCCTGCTCTAGACAAACCCATACAGTGCTGAGGGGCACCACTGCAATGGTAACATTTGCCAGAATGACTCAGCTGTCCTTTCAGCCGCTAGAGGCCTATATATCACACATGATAAAATGGTCATAAAGATATGGAACACAGTGGCGGCCCATCCATTTGGGGGCCTCTAATCCATACACCCGGCCCCTAATCTACATGCAGGGTGCCGGACGCATGGATTCCAATTTTTTTTTTTTAGAAGCACATGATTAGAGCCTGAGGTTCTAATTGGCTTAAAAAAAGGGTGGGCTCAAGGCGGAGAACACTGCGCCCGAGCTCACCCAGTTGTGTGACAATATCCTATGGGATGAAACATGTAAGGCTGACCGACACACAAGTACGCTAGGAGCCGTGGAGTTTTATATTCTTTGATGCCTTTTATACCTGTCTGTTTGTAAGTACCATACAATAAATTGCATATTGGTTTTACCTACGGGCTTCACTATTACCGTTTCCTCTCTGCATTTTATGACTATATATTTGCTGATGAACGCAATGTACGCTTTTGGACCTTCATGATATTCGTGATGCCATTCCATCATTAATGCTGCCTGGGGATAACCGTTCTTACCTGCACAGTCCGTTGGAAGTGCGAAGGCCACTGACCCGCACGTTATCTGATTACATGCCCATAACACTATTGTTCTGGTAAGCGGTTTGTTTGCACGGTGGTGTGGTGTGCCTTTTTCCGAATCTGCACACTGGAACTTTGGTGGAGGTTTTACATCTTCATTTTCATTGATGAATTTATATTTTGAGGACTTTTTATCCACATTTCGGTAGATTCAGAAAGAGTTAGGCCGGCTTATCAGTAGATAAGCCGACCTAACTCAGAATCTACGCCGACTTATGTTTAAGCGTATGCTCAAACAGAGATACGCTTAAACATATCTAAGATACGACAGCTTGCGCCGTCCTATCTTAGATTGCAATATTTTAGATGGCCGCTAGGTGGTGCTTCCATTGCGGTCGGCGTAGAATATGTAAATGAGGAGATACGCCGATTCACGAACGTACGCCCGGCCGACGCAGTACTTTTACGCCGTTTACGTAAGAGATAGGCCGCGTAAAGTTAGAGCTAGGCCCTAGTGGAATAGTAATGTCAAGTATGGCCGCCGTTCCCGCGTTGAAATTCAAATTTTTTACGTAGTTTGCGTAAGTCGTCTGTAATTCGGGATTTACGTCGTTTACGTCCACGTCGAAATCAATAGGCCTGTACGGCCTACTTAGCCGCAATGCACACTGGGAAATGTAGGCGCCCGACGCATGCGCAGTTAAAAAAAAAATGTAAAAAACGTAAGGTCAAGCCTCATTAACATAAAACACGCCCCCCTAAAACACATTTGAATTAGGCGCCCTTACGCCCGCCGATTCAGGCTACGCCGACGTAACTTAGCAGGCAAGTACATTGTGAATCATGTACTTGCCTCGCTAACTTACGGCGGCGTAGCTTAAATTCCTTAAGCTACGCCGCCGCAAAGTTACGCGAATGTACCTGAATCTACCTAATTGTTTATTGGGACTCATTTTCCATTTGTTTTAAGCGCTGCACGTTGGATTATATTAATATTCACTATTGTCTTCCTTTTTATCCTCCTGGCCCATCAAGAAGTGGGTCCTGAGACCCGTCACCCAATTGGCCAAGAGGAGAAGAAATCCTATTGGCCACTGAGGAGAAGGGAGGAGATGCAGGGGAAGCCACCGAAGCCAATGAGGAGGAGACGCAGGGTGCAGCCGCCGCCCGCCGCCCAGGGAAGCAATGCCCCCGACCATGATGGGGTAAGTGCGTGACTGGTGACCGACCAGGGGGGGGCTGTGACCCAACCAATGGGGGGGGGGGTGGCGACGGATAGATTGTTGGTAGAGGTAAGTAAATATTACTTTCAAATAAACTTTGAAATAATAACTCAACAATACTCTGATAAAACACATTATGATTTCTCCTTAACATTCTCTCATCTAGTCAAGGATGTTCAGTACACTAAGCGAGCCCATTAATTTCCCGGTACCAAAGATTAATGGCAGCCAACCACGTAGCTAGTCTCACCTGACATTTCCGTTGTGGCCGTAAGCAAATAAGACTGACATAATTTATATATTCTGATCTGTTTTCAATATGCACCATCATCCAGGATTATGTACAAGGTGTTTGCTTAATTTATTTTCATATCTCCTCTGCTGAGAACTTCCAGCTCCGTATTTGCAAAATAATGAGTGATTTAATTATTAAGCCTGAGCTTTAAGGGGAAAAGAGACTTAAGGGCAGCACATTGCACCGACGCCATCCTCAACCTGCACGCTGGCTTGCAGATCGTCAGGATGGAGCGTGCTACGAATTAGCAGAGTGAAGGTTGTGAGCCAGATCAGGACTTGTGCTGAATACAGGTGGTGGGATTATCGAAGTCAGCGGGACCTCCAGAGTGCCCTCGCATATAACCTAGTTCATTAACTTGATTGCAATTAATCATTAAAAAAAAATTGTGTGAAATTTTTAATCCTCACACAAATCCTCACTCCACGAATTAATTAGAAAGATGTTTACTCAAGGTACCATAGGCTGTTTTTTTCTTGGGCCTATATTTTGCTGGTACAGCTTAAAGTGTCAGGAAACTCAAATTCTAGGCTTCCAAAAAAATTCTTTCTGTCTGCTCTTCTTTTGCTGTAAAGCCATTTCAATAATTAGTAAAGAACTGGTGATCCCACCAGTAGTTTGGAGTTCCTTATTCCATGTGGCAACACTCTTTAGGCTGATCTCTGCAGCATTGCCCCCTGCTTGCACATGCTCCAGTTTTGTCTCCCACACAGACATGATAATGCACTGTGTTATCTTGTAGGTATGCCCCAGCATACCCATGTGATGCACAGGTTAATCAAACCACTTGCCACTGGTTCTCGCCAACCCTTTAAGACAGGGGTCTCAAACTGGTGGCCCTCCAGCTATTGCGAAACTACAAGTCCCATGAGACATTGCAAAACTGACAGTTACAAGCATGACTTCCACAGGCAGAGGTATGATGGGACTTGTATTTTTGCAACAGCTGGAGGGTCAATATGTAAAAAGGTAGTGCAGCGCAAATGATAATACAATACATAAATAGATTTGGTAAAGTCCATAAAGTGCAAAGTGATATAAGTGCTCCAAAAAATCAATAGTGATCAAAAGTGCAAAAAATCTTCAACGGATCCGTGACCCACAGGAAAGGGTTAACCTCCACCAAGAGAAAAGGGTGGCCTCTCACCTCAATAATTCGACCTGTGGCTAGGTCAAAAGGCAAGAAGCAAAATCTCCAAAGATTGATAATCAACTTCACATGGGTTCAATTTCCAAAGAATCCACCAGATGGCACCAGCGGGCAATAAGCAAGGCAACACTCTCCCATACAGCAATAACATGGACCGAAAAGGAGTAAGAAGGACAATTCTAAGTGCTAACTGCTTAAAACGTTTTAATGAAATTTAAAAGCATAAGATAAAACACTCACATGGTCCTGCACTCATAAACCGAGTGCAGGAATGACAGCAGTTACCGGAACGAACGTCCGGATCAGTGTAAACAGCTTGTTGGGTCTCTGTGAGGCAAACGCGGATGACGTCAACGTAGCTCCTCCCCCTCGTACGCGTTACGTCCCAAAGTGGGCGGGACTTCATCAGCGTGGGGCGGGGATCTCCGTGAACGTCCCGCAGCGCAATAAATACCATGTGGTTGCCATAGCAACATTCACAGGAACTAATTAGCCAGCGCCATCTTGTGTCCACACAGCAGAACACAAGATAAATAAAATAGTTTATTTAAAGGCCAAAAAGTTATAATACAATTAGCCTAAGGCTGGCGCCATCTAGTGTTTAAAAATTATAAACACACCAGACCAAGGATAAATCCTAATGTACATCAGCCAGGCAGTATAAAATTAGAAAACAAACAAATAAGTAATATAGATTAGACGTCAGCCGCCTTTACCTCCTCCAGACCTCAATTATCACATGATCATCATCATAAGAACCAAGCAGTAATTACATAATTCAGTAAAAACAAATATATTAAAAATTTATATATAAAATACATAATAAAATACATAATAAAATCCCCAATAAATTTCTCAACGATTAGATATAAAACAGTTGAGATCAAACTCAACGTTTAATCCCAACGGCACTGAAACCTTCATCTCGTAGATCCAATAGGATTCACGGCGACTTAATTGTCTAATGTAGTGACCCCCTCTCCAGTGTCTAGAGACCTTCTCTATACCCCAGAATTTGAGGCATTTGGGGTCTCTTTGATGATGGTCTCTGAAGTGTTTAGATACACTATGGGTCTTAATGCCACGTTTTATGTTGCTCACATGCTCGCCCACTCTCACATGCAGTTCACGTGAGGTGCGCCCTATATATTGTAACCCACAGTCACACTCGAGCATATACACTACACCCTCTGTGGCACAGGTGATTAGCTGCTTTATCGGATATTCTACGTGGGTTACATTAGAAGTAAAAGTTTTACGTTTTTTAATGTTCAATTTAGCATGTTTGCATGTGGCACATCTGCCACAGGCATAAAACCCTGACAAAAAATTAAAGAGCCTGGGACGAGGAATAACAGGAGGGTCAGTGACTCCAGGGGCCAATCTATCTCTCAAAGACGGTGCTTTTTTATAGATAAACTGAGGCCTCTCAGGAAGCGCAGGACCAAGGATTGAATCTCCCCTTAGTATTGGCCAGTATTTGGCAACAATTTTTTCAAATGCTTTATGTTGGACATTAAAATCCAATAGCATCTTGAAATTATTGTTCACTGGATCTTCTTTGGGAGAATTATCTTGTATCATCTGATTTCTATCTGCAATCCTGATTCTCTCTATTTCTTGCTCTATCGAAGGTTTGGAATAACCCTTAGCAACAAACCTAGTGGCCAGCTCGCGAGACTGAACCAGGAAATCCGATTCCCTAGTGCAGTTTCTTCGCAATCTTACAAATTGGCCACGAGGTATGTTGCAAAGCCATAACCTATGGTGGCAGCTATTTAATGGGATGTATCCATTCCTATCCACCATCTTGAAATGGTTTTTAGTCACCAACCTAGACTCAGATTTGGATATCTCCAAGTCCAGGAATGTCACTTGTTCCGTAGAAACGGTCCAAGTCAAGACTATACCCAGCTGGTTGGAATTCAGCCTAAGCATAAAGGCATTCAAAGATGACATATCACCTTCCCAAATGAGTACTAAATCGTCTATGTATCTGCGATAGCAACGGAGCTGAGATGGCATAGTATGGAAGATCGCATCTCGCTCCCAGTGGGCCATGAAAAGATTGGCCACACTGGGAGCGAAACGAGCCCCCATCGCAACTCCGCAACGCTGAAGAAAAAACTGCTTATCAAACCAAAAATAGTTTTTAAGTAAACAGAATTCCAAGCTATCCAAAAGAAAACGCACATGCTCGGGATCTAGATCAGTAGACTCCAGAGCCCATGCAACTGATGTGAGGGCTGCATCGTGCCCTATGATGGTATACAAAGACCCCACATCAGCTGTCACCAATATCGTTTCAGATGTACACTCGATTGAATTCAGGATTTGGATAATTTGCTTGGTATCTCGCAGATACGCAGGCAATTTGCAGACTAACGGCTGTAAAAATATGTCCAAATACTGCCCCAACCGTGAACTGACTGAATCGATCCCATTCACGATCGGGCGGCCTGGGGGCCGTTCTGCATTTTTATGCATTTTAGGCAAGAAATATATGATCGGTGTCCGACAATAATAAGGGTCTAAATATGCAGCTTCCTTTTTATTGAGGATCCCAGATCCCTTGCCTCTCTCAATCAGAGTATGGAGGTCATTTTTAAAATTTACCATTGGATCACCTCGCAGTAAGAGGTAAGTGTCCTGGTCACCAAGTAACCTACCCATTTCCTCAAAATAATAGGCTTTACTAAGGACCACTAGCCCCCCCCCCTTATCTGCGGGGCGTATAACAATCTCGTTACGTTTTTCCAGAGAGGCAATACCCCTCTGTATACATTGTGAATCTTTCACTTTCTTTATTTTCAAGCTATCAAGATCTTTACAAACAAGATTTCGAAACACATCCAAGTGTTTGGTATCATTGTATTGGGGATTGAAAACGGATTTGTTTCTCAATGTAGAGTGATGAGAAGTTACAGCTATATTGTTCTTTATAACTGGATTTGACAAGAAATACTTCTTTAAGTTTAGGTTTCTTATATACTTCTGTACACTTACATACGTTTCAAACTTATTAAGATTACGCACTGGAGCAAATTTTAAACCCTTGTCTAACACTCTAATCTCATCCTCAGTAAGATCAACTCCACTAAGGTTAAAGATTCCAGTGCCGATCACGGCCTTGCTCTTTTGGACTCTTCTCCCCCCCCTGACTCCTCTTGATTTTTTCTTTTGGGCCTGGATGGGCCTGGAGGAGGCTGAATCGGTGGTGGAGGGTATGGGAACGGAGGGGGCTCCCTCCAATCTCCGGTCCAAGCGGGTGGGAAGGGTGGAGGGCCCCTCCATGGGGTCCTCCCCTGCCCTAAAAAATGCTGTTGATTGGTGGGTGGGGGTCCATCCCAATAATTTTGCAATGGTGCTGGAGGGTCGCCAGTTTGAGACCCCTGCTTTAAGAGGTTGCATATGCACTCCCAGTACAGTGACTTCCAGGGGAGGGCTGGCAGGGGGGGCAGGGTGGAAATCTCCCCCCAGGCTGGTGACACTATGCAAAGCCACCACCGCCACTACCAAATGCTGTTTTTACAGAGCAGGAATATGCCTGCTGGGGCTCTGTTAGCACAGGTCATGGCCGCTGCTCACCTCCCACTGTGTCAGCTCCGAGGTAGATGGCTGCAGAGCTGAGCTATGTCTCATCTCACACATAGCTCAGCCTCAGCGCACACCAGCGCTGACATCCCCTTCTCTCTCTGCACAGACACGAGGAGAGATAGAGCTCATCTGCTGCTCTTCCATCTGAGTCTGCCCTGCCCACACTCCCAGGCATGTGTGGGCACTGGACAGGAAGTTTGAACCCAAAAAAGCATCAGACAGCCTGCCTGCGCCTCAGCCTCCATCCTGGTAAGCTCACCCCTTCTAGTCTCTCCTGCCTCCCAGTGTATAAAAAGGGGTGCTCTGTGGACTTTGTTAAAGGAAAGGGGGGCAGGGTTTGGTGAGAAGAGACCCTCTTTACACAATAGTCCACAGCATGCACCCTTAAATCAAGTTTCCCAGAACACCCCTTACATCAGATCTGATGTATATGGGGTCTGTGCGGACTCTGATGTAAGGGGAGGCTCTGTGCGGACTCTGATGGAAGGGGAGGCTCTGTAGATACTCTTATGTAAGCGGGGCTCTGTGCGGACTCTGATGTAAGGGGAGGCTCTGTGCGGACTCTGATGTAAGGGGAGACTCTGATGTAAGGGGGGCCTCTGTGCGGACTCTGATGTAAGGGGAGGCTCTGTGCGGACTCTTGTGATCATGAAAAATCTTAGACTGTTTTCCTGGATCCATCACTTTTCCACGCTCTATGGGCCACTTGACTGGACTTGCCCCCCCAGGCCTAAGGCTGTCAGCCCTCCATTCGCTGTCACCAATAGCTGATAGTTTCTGTTTAGGATCAGGAGCCAGTGGAGTGGTGCAGGGAGCTTGTTCAGCAAGTACTAATTCCCTGTGCGACAAGTGCTCATCTTCATGCACATGTGCAGAGTCGGAAGCATAGAAGCCTAACAGGACAGGCACAGGTCCTGGTGCCCAGCGTCTGTTTAAACATAAATTCTGCCTAGCCTCAGTATTGGATTGTCTTCAGCTCTAGTTCCTGTTAGTCTACCAACTTGTTCCTGACTTGTTCTTCGAAAGTTTCCTCAATGAAAAACATACACACGACCGGTTTCCTCGGCAAAAAAGCTCTCCCACCAAGTTTCTTGATGGATTCTGTCGAGGAAAACGGTCGTGTGTACGAGCCCTTAGTCTTAGTCTTAGGACTAAAATGGCATTTTAGTTTAAGTCCTATTTTAGTCTTCTGCAATTATTTTAGTTTTAGTCGTATTTAGCCGACTAAATCTCCGGTATATTTTAGTCGACTAAAATGTCCTACGTTTTAGTCGACTAAAATCTCCAGTACATTTTTAGAAAACCAAAACTCATTTGAGTCATCTAAAATCTAATGGGTGTAATTAAATTGTAATGCATTAGTTAACATTTCTCCACAATTTCCAAACTCATTATATACTGCTGGAGTGAAAAATCCAGTATGCTATTATTTATGGTATTAAGGTATGAACATGCACTACAGACCAGTTTTAATTTTGACACTGGTGCACTGGTGTGCAGTTGTTGGAACAGGAAGGGGCCATCCCCAATCTGTTCTCACAAAGTTGGGAGCATGAAATTGTCCAAAATGTCTTGCTATGCTGACGCCTTAAGAGTTCCCTTCACTAGAACTAAGGGGCCAAGCCCAACACGCGAAAAACAACCCCACACCATAATCCCCCCTCCACCAAATGATTTGGAAGGGTGGCTCAATACTTATGGCAATATAGTGTGGATGAGTAAGTTTGGAGTGGAGGAACTTGACTGGCCTGCACAGAGACCTCAACCTGATAGAACACCTTTGAGATGAATAAGAGTGGAGACTGCGAGCCAGGCCTTCTTGTTCAACATCAGTACCTGACCTCCCAACAGCGCTTCTGGAAGAATGGTCAAACATTCCCATAGACACACTCCTAAACCTTGTGGACAGCCTTCCCAGATGAGTTGAAGCTGTTATAGCTGCAAAGGGTGGGCCAACTCAATATTGAACCCTACGGACTAAGGCTGGGATGCCATTAAAGTTCATATGCGGGTGAAGGCAGGCAACCCAATACTTTTGACAATATAGTGAAGGTGTGGTCAGGCATCCAAAACTTTTGTGTATATAGTTTAATTTACAGCAATCCTTAGTAGCTTCAAAAACTGGTCATGGATACCATATTTTGCTTGTATTCTTAAAGCGGAGGTTCACCCTCAATAGAAACAGCAGCTTATTAAGACCGGCACAATAAGTACATAAAAAGTCCGTTATCAGTATTTTTTTTTAAAATGATTGCAATACCTTTATTCAGGAGACAATACCAGGCACTTCCGGGTATCCCTCCTGCGGGACTGGGCGTGTCATTTCATTTCTCGATCGCAATGTCTCCTGGGAGCATAGCGTCACGCTTCCCAGGAGACGATTCATAAGGCTGATTAACGAAATATCGCGGGATTTTGCTCATCACGTGACCCATGAAGCAGGTTACGTGATGAGGGCGGATCTAATTCTGCCATTTTAATTGTTGGCAACCGCGCTGCTCGCCGTCAACACTGCCCATAGAGCGGTGAATGCTGGGATATCAGCATTCACAAAATCCCAGGAGGCTTTGCTTGTGGGCTTCAAAATGCCCACAGGCAATATGAACTGCAGGAATTTTTATAAATACTGATTTACGGCAGAATTTCAATGCGGCTGCCTAGAAAATTCTAAGAAGTGAGTACACTCCTAACTATGTTAAAAGCAGTATATGCACAGGTTATAAAAAAAGGCATTTCCCGTAGAACCCCCGCTTTAACATATGTTCTGTTTTAATCTGTTAATATTTCGGCTTTCGATGTGGAGGATCTGCATATATGTATGTTTTTGCATCAAGGCAGCAAAAATATGTACATGTTGGGCCAGATTCACAGTGGACTTACGACGGCGTATCTCCACGTACGCCGTCGTAAGTCCGAATGTGACCCGTCGTATCTGCGCCTGATTCTTAGAATCAGTTATGCATAAATTTGGCCAAGATACGAGCGGCGTAAGTCTCCTACGCCGTCGTACCTTGGGTGCATATTTACGCTGGCCGCAAGGGGCGCTTCCGTAGATTTACGCGTCAAATATGTAAATTAGGTAGATACGCCGATTCACAAAGTTTTTGCGCCCGCTACGCCGTTTACGTTAGGCTTACGTCCGGCGTAAAGTTACCCCTGCTATATGAGGCGCAGCCAATGCAAAGTATAGACGTCGGAACAAGCGTATCTTTTTACGTCGTTTACGCAAGTCGTACGTGAATAGGGGTGTGCGTAGGTTACGTTCACGTCACAGGCATTGACCCGGCGTATCTTAGGCCCCGTACACACGGTCGGTTTGGTCCGATGAGAATGAACCGAAGTTCATTTTCATCGGACCAAACCGACCGTTTGTATAGGCTATCGGTCTGTTTTACTTCGGTCCAAAATTTCTAAACATGCTTCAAAACCGAACCGATGGACCGCTGCCCCATCGGACCAAACCGATGGTTAGTACAGAAAAGCATTGGTTCAAAACCCGCGCATGCTCAGAATCAAGTCGACGCATGCTTGGAAGCATTGAACTTCGTTTTATTCAGCACGTCGTGTGTTTGACGTCACCGCGTTCTGACCCGATCGGATTTTGAACTGATGGTGTGTACACACATCAGGCCGTCAGGCCACTTCAGAGGTGAACCGATGAAAACAGTCCGTCGGACCATTCTCATTGGTTTTGTCTGACCGTGTGTACGGGGCCTTAGGGAGTAAATTTGACGTGATACTGAGCATTCGCGCGCATGCGCCGTACGATCGGCACTTCATTTGCATGGGGTCACGGCTCATTCTACTAAAACACGCCCACATCTTCCACATTTGAATTGCATGGGCTTACGCCGGCCGATTTACGCTACGCCGCCGCAACTTATGGAGCAAGTGCTTTGTGAATACTGCACTTGCCTGTCTAAGTTGTGGAGGCGTAGCGTAAATAGGATACGCTACGCCCCCGCACAAAGATACACTCTCCTACGTGAATCTGCAACTGGATACACCAACATTCCTGATATACGAAAAAATATATTTTTTTCCAAGCATTTCTGTGTGGGGAAGACATGATTCCCGTTTGTCTGCAATTAAAAATACATTTGCTCTTAGCAGGGGAAGTGATGAGAAAATTGTTAAACAAGGTACATCTCAGACTGCATTAGTCTGGGAGGTTTAAGCCACTTGAGTCCTGACAGGATTTTCGAATGAGAGAGAAGGGGTATAAAATCCAATATGTGTTGCGAGGAGCCGCATCCGCAGGTATAATAATCCGTGGATAATACAGACTGTTTTCTACTTGAGTTTTAGACTAATTACATCTGTCTAGCTGCTGCTTGCAGTTTGGAGAAACAAGAATGAGGATTAATATCTCGCCCGCGTGGAAGGAGGAGAGTGGAGTGTGGCCCACCTACCAACGCAAACTACACCGTAATGAGCCTGCCAAGCTGCAGGGACATGAAATGATTAATTCTTAAAGTCTTTTATATTGTAACTAGATTTCAGACACTTTCGGGGGCCTGCAATTCCTTGTAATTCATAGTCAGGTTTTGGCCTGCTTCAGATGTAGAATCGGAACATCTTTGCTGTCAAGTGCATGAAGAGGACTGTCATTATAAATTAAGTTACTTTTCAATGGCTTGGTCCAGGTGGCACCTTCTTCTATCCTCGCCAACAAACAAGCTCTGCCTTATGCTGGTGAAAGCTTTAACCTGGTTAGATTTTGGGGAGGTATGTGCGGTGAGGGTGCCATGTGTTTAAAGAGAACCTGTTGCACTATTACATAAGGGATTCAAAGTGTTAATGGTGAAAGCATTCTATAGGGAAAAGTTTGAAGACATCTAACCAATTCATCATTACCAGGCCTCGTACACACGACCGAGAATCTCGACGTAAAATAAATTTTCTTTTCCTCGACGAGGTTCTTGTGAGGCCTCGTACACACGACCGAATTTCTCGGCAAAAAACAGCAAGAAACTTGCTGGGAGATATTTTTTTGCCGAGGAAACCGGTCGGGTGTACATTTTCGTCGAGGAAACTGTCGAGAAACTCGACGAGCCAAAAAGAGAGCATGTTCTCTATTTCCTTGACGGGAATGGAGAAAATTGGCTTGTCGAGTTCCTCGACAGCCTGACAAGGAACTCGACGAGGAAAACGATGCGTTTCGCCCGTCGAGTTTCTCGGTCGTGTGTACGAGGCCTCAGGCTTGACGAGAATCTTGTCAAGCTTTCCTTGCGTACACACTGTCAAGACAAAATCTCGTCGTTCTCAAACGCGGTGACGTACAACACGTACAACGGCACTATAAAGGGGAAGTTTGATTCCACTGGCGCCACTCTTGGGGCTGCTTTTGCTAATCTCGTGTTGCCGCATGTTAGTAAAAGTTTGGTGAGAGACGATTCGCGCTTTTCAGTCTGTTACAGCGTGACAAATGTGCCCTATTACGAACACTACTTTTACTGAAGGTGCGCTCCCGTCTCATACTTTATTTTGAGCATATGCAGGGTTTCTAAGCATACACACGAACGTGTTTCTGGTCGTAAACCAGCCCGACGAGAAACACGACGAGGAAATTGAGACTCCCGATGAGAAAAAAGAGAGCATGTTCTCTTTCCTTCTCGTCGAGATCCAAGACAGTTTTCTCGAGGAGAAACATACACACGCCCGTTTTTCTTGGCAAAAATGTCGTGTGTACGAGGCCTAATGCCGCGTACACACAATCATTTTTCGGCATGAAAAAAAAAACGAAGTTTTTCGGCATGTAGAAAAAACAAAGTTTTTCCAACTTCATCATTAAAACAACGTTGCCCACACACCATCGTTTTTTTTTTAAATGCTCTAGCAAAGCGCGGAAGGGGAAGTTCCATGCGGATGACGCCACCCTTGGGGCTGCTTTAGCTGATTCCGTGTTATTAAAAGACGATTCGCGTCTGTTACAGCGTGATGAATGTGCTTACTCCATTATGAATGGTAGTTTTACCAGAACGAGCGCTCCCGTCTCATAACTTTCTTCTGAGCATGCGCGGGTTTTTAACGTTGTTTTAGCCCACACACAATCATTTTTTACAACCCGAAAAACGACATTGTTTAAATTAAAACATCGTTAAAAAAATGCAGCATGGTCAAAAAAAAAAATTACGTTTTTCAGAAGCCGAAAAATTATGTGAAGCCCACACACGATCATTTTAAATGACATTTTCATGCCGAAAAATTATCGTGTGTACGCGGCATGAGATTCGTGGAGTTGGAAGTAAAGAAATTTTGGTGGAAAAATTTGCAAGCAAAACCTATAATGCAATGCATAGCTAAAAAACACTTTTGTGTTTGTTTTGGTGTGAAAGAGTTTGAACCTCGGTACGTTTGCCACTTATGGCACTTACACACGCTAGGAATTTCCGACAACAAATGTTCAATTGGAGCTTTTGGTTGGAAATTCCGACCGTGTGTAGGCCCCATCGGACATTTTCTGTTGGATTTTTTCGACAACAAAAATTTGAGAGCTGGTTCTCAAATTTTCCAACAACAAAATCCGTTCTCGTAAATTCCGATCGTGTGTAGACAATTCCGCCGCACAAAATTCCATGCATGCTCTGAATCAAGTACGAGATGGTAAAACTAGTGTTCATAATGGACATAGCACATTCATCACCCTGTAATGAACTGAAAAGCACAAGGCTGAAAAACGGGAATAGGCTCTCACCAAACTTCTACTAACACGACTGGTATTGAACTTTCCTTTAATAGTGCCGTTGTGCGTGTTGTACTTGACTGCGTTCTTGGCGATCGGAACAATCATGTTCTGTGTACTGTGGGAGACCAGATATAGTGAATGCAGGCTCCTGGGTTTAGTAAAACTTCAATTGAATAATCATTAAAGAGCATGTGCTGATTCAGGAGAACTGCCAATTTGCTATTTTTTTTTGTGTTTGGCAATCCAGATGGTTGTGATCTATGTATTGTATGATCATCAGCAGTTTAGACAAATGTGCATTCGTATATCCAGAGGCATAAAAAAAAAATAGTTTGATGCTTTGCCAGTCTTTGCTGATCTGTAAATGTGCCCTTAACTAACGGCAGTCAAAAGTTTGCCGGACTTTTGTTTGACCGTGTGTATGCAAGGCAGGCTTGAGAGGAATTCTGTCAGAAAAACATTGTTTTTTTCCCGAAGGGAAAACCACTCATGTGTAAGTGGCATAAGAGTTATCATGGGAAAAAGGTTCCTCCACTGATGCTGTGATGGATCTGGATAAAATTTCTATTTTTGAATTCTTTTATTAGAACCACTAAAATGTTTAATCTCTTTTATATTTTCATATTGTTTCTATATTGTTTTTTTTTTTTTATATTTCTTTTTATATATGCATGTGTGAAAAGTATATGTCACAATAAGTGTTTATTTTCCTTGATAAGATTTGTCAGATATGAAATTAAGTTTTAAAAGTAATAAACTCAGCATTGAAAATATGAAGGATAAAGAACTGAAGATTGGGAGCAGATGCCATTTCTTTCCCTCATGTTTCAAACGTGTTCAACCCTTCCCCCCCCTCTTCCTGTCTTCATCTCACTGGAGGAAGTTATGTCCCTGACCAGAGGACTGTTTTCCAAATAAGGACTTTCATTCCTTGCCCTTTGCTCCTGGATTTTAGCAATGCGTGCCATGTGCTACAGACGTCACAAGGAGGGGGAGGGTCGATGGCTGGGAAATGTGTAAGCTAATCAATCAAATGCATGTATTTGTGATTCTATGTATTTAATAAAAGGAAGCTGTGTGGGCCATAGCCCTCCTCTTGCTGGTGAATGCTGAAAGAGGGGAGATGTGAACTTTTTTGTCTATGGATTGCACAGTCTCACCATATTAATTTGAATCAAACGGCAGAATGGAGTTAGCCCTGAGGTTGTATCAGGGCCTCATCCTCATCAATGCTTTATCACTAAGGCTTGTTTCCACAACAATGCTAAATTGTTGTGGAAACATGCTCAGTTTAGGGTGTATTGCTAGAGAGTTTTGTTTTTCTTGGGAGAAAGCATGTGATCAGCATAGGGCCAATTAGCACTGTCCAGACAGAGGGTCAGGGGTCCTGCATCTTTATAGGAAGGTCAATGCAGAATGAAAACTCCTGCGTATATCCAGAGGCATACAAAAAAAATTGTTTGATGCTTTGCCAGTCTTTCCTGATCTGTAAATGTGCCCTTAACTAACGGCCTTCAAATGATTGAACTTATTTATACCATGCCATTTAGGCAATGATCCTCCAAAATGTAAACATCTGAGCTATCCTAGCAGCATTGAGTCAGGTCAGGGCTAGGGAGCAATCAGTCTAAAGGTTTCTAAATATGGTGAACACATTATGGGCCGTACACACGACCGAACATGTCTGCTGAAACTGGTCCGCGGACCAGTTTCAGCAGACATGTTCGGTCGTGTGTAGGCCCGAGTGGACAGGATTCCAGCATACATTTGCCCCTCGGGCCTTTTTCCAGCGGGAAAATATTTCTGGACTTGTTTTAAAACAGCCCGCTGAAATCCTGCCCGCTCGGACATGTTCGGTCGTCTGTACAGACCTACCGTACATGTCCGAGCGCCCGCCATCCCTCGCATGCGTCGAATGACTTTGACGCATGCGTGGAAGCATTGAACTGGCAGGGCCGCCCACGTCGTATTGTTTACGCGCGGATTTCTGTATGATGGTGAGTACAGCCACCATACAGAAATCCCCGGGCAGACATGTACGGTGAAAACGGTCCGGCGGACTGGTTAAATCGTACATGTATGCTCGTCTGTACGCGGCCTTAGATTCACCTTGCCAAAA
The DNA here is from genome assembly GCF_905171775.1 of Rana temporaria. Taxonomy (NCBI): domain Eukaryota; kingdom Metazoa; phylum Chordata; class Amphibia; order Anura; family Ranidae; genus Rana; species Rana temporaria. The sequence continues at coordinate 646,501,882 of NC_053489.1, read as the reverse complement.
TGTTGTTTTTCATACTGACACTTGACTAATGGCAACCAAATTATTAGACTCATTTGAGCCATGTCATTTACCAAAGGATCCTTCAGAAATTAAAAAATCTGAGATATCCTAAAAAAAATCTGGCCAGGTTGGGGGCCTCATACACACTACTATTTTCTTTTTTGGTTCAACCCAGTGGGTTGAGCGAAAAAAAAAACTTGCAGATTAGGTTGGAGCCACTGCACTAACAATTGGACGTTAGTACAGCAATCTCCCTGCTGTGCTTCTGACAGGGAACGACCCACCCACCAGAACACTCTGGTTACTGGCTGAGAGCGCAGATCAGAAGCCGACCGCCAGACCTTTTTTTGGTCATAGACAAAAAATGGCGCTGCTAAATCGTATGAGATTTAATACATTAGTCCATCAATAAGTCCTTGAAGTGGATACTTTTTTTTGGTCATGCCTCTTCGACAGTAGCCGGCTTCTGTCGAACCCACTCCAGTAAACACGGGCCAAATGTTGGCTGGTATCTATTGAAATGGCCAATGGAGATAGTTTTATGGCATTTTTATTATTATTTTTTTATTAGTAATGGAGGCGATCTGTGATTTTTATCATGACTGCAACATTATGGTGGACACATCGGAAACTTTTGACACTATTTTGGTACCATTGTCATTAATACAGCGATCAGTGCTAAAAAAATGCATTGTTTAATGTGTAAATGACACTGGCAGAAAAGGGGTTATCACTAGGGGGCAAGGAAGGGGTTAAAGGAGTTGTAAAGGAAAAAAAAAATGTGCCTAAAATTAATGTCTGCAAGGTAGACAGACAGAATAGTGTAATGATTCTGTTAAAAAACGAGTAAATACCTATTAAATTCCTTCATCTATATCACCTCCGGCATTCTAGTTTCTGTTCTCTCATTCACTTCCTGGTTTGCGGTGCTCGTTCATGTAAGAACTACATTTCGCAGTATGCATTGCGGCACGCCCAGTAATTCACACCTCCTTGAAGTCTCTAACACGTAGAGAGCGTCCTGCCACACAGATGTAGTTCCCAGAAGGGGGTGAGCACGTTACTGACCACCGCAGTAAAGCCTCCCTTCACGGTGGTCAGTAAAATCAGACAAACAGGAAGTGAACAGAACAGAGAAGAAATAGAGCAACTTCTGAGCAAAAACGAACAATGAGGTAGTGAAAAGAGGAATGTCTGCAGGTAAAGGATGCTTATTATGAAAAAAAATGTTTTCCTTTACAACCCCTTTAAGTGTGTCCTAGGGAGTGATTCTAACTGTGGGGGGATGGGCTGAAAGTGACACGACAGTGATCACTGCTCCCGATTACACGGAGCAGTAGATCTCTGTCCTGTCACTAGGCAGAACAGGGAAATACCTTGTTTAACCACTTAAGCCCGGACCTTTAGGCAGCTAAATGCCCAGGCCAGGTTTTGCGATTCGGCACTGCGTTGCTTTAACAGACAATTGCGCGGTCGTGCGACGTGGCTCCCAAACAAAATTGGCGTTCTTTTTTCCCCACAAATAGAGCTTTCTTTTGGTGGTATTTGATCACCTCTGCGGTTTTTATTTTTTGCGCTATAAACAAAAATAGAGCGACAATTTTGAAAAAAATTCAATATTTTTTACTTTTTGCTATAATAAATATCCCCCAAAAACATATATATATATATAAAAAAAAAATGTTTTCCTCAGTTTAGGCCGATACGTATTCTTCTACATATTTTTGGTAAAAAAAATCGCAATAAGTGTTTATCGATTGGTTTGCGCAAAATTTATAGCGTTTACAAAATAGGGGATAGTTTTATTGCATTTTTATTAATTTTTTTTTTTTTACTACTATTGGCGGCGATCAGCGATTTTTTTCGTGACTGCGACATTATGGCGGACACTTCGGACAATTTTGACACATTTTTGGGACCATTGTCATTTTCACAGCAAAAAATGCATTTAAATTGCATTGTTTATTGTGAAAATGACAGTTGCAGTTTGGGAGTTAACCACAGGGGGCGCTGTAGGAGTTAGTGTTCACCTAGTGTGTGTTTACAACTGTAGGGGGGTGTGGCTGTAGGACTGACGTCATCGATCAAGTCTCCCTTATAAAAAGGATCACTTGATCGATACGCCGCCGCAGTAAAGCACGGGGAAGCCGTGTTTACATACGGCTCTCCCCATTCTTCAGCTCCGGGGAGCGATCGCGACGGAGCGGCTATAAACGAATAGCCGCACCGTCATCCCGGATCGCTCCCTGAGGGAATCCGCCCGCCGCACGCAGCCGGCGGGGTCCCGATCGGACCCCCCACCCGCTAGAAGGCAAGGACGTATATATACGCCCTTCTGCCTGTCCGTGCCATTTTGCAGACGTAAATAGTCGTGCGGCGGGCGTTAAGGGGTTAAATCTCCCCGTTCTGCCGCTCCGTTACAAGATCGCGAGCACCCAGCGGACATCGAGTCCACGGAACCCACGGTCACAAAGTACGAGGTGTGCGCGTGTGCGCCCACTATGCCGTGATTTAAAGGCGATGTACAGGTACGTTGCTTTGCCATTCTGCCGATGTATATCGTCGTGCAGCAGTCGGCAAGCGGTTAAAGTGTAAGTAAACCCCCCTATCGTTTTCAGCCAAGGAAGCTGCCATCTTTGCTTCTGTTTAATCTACAACTGCCATGATGCTGCACATGTGATCAGTTGGATGGTTTGACAGTTTGGTTTAGAGCACAACCAATGGGAGTGTTACATTTTTGTCACGTGCCGTCAATGAAACTGTTTTATGGGTGGGTTTACTTCCGCTTTAAGGGGCAATCAGTCTGAAGGTTTCCACATATGGTCAATGTTTTGCATTTACCTTGTCAAAATGTAATACCTTTGGCATGGCAGAGGTGGCTGGACCTAGTAAAGCTCTTTCAAGTAAAACGCTCTCTCATACTGTGTTGGCATTTAGAAAACACTGAAGAGAAAATATGTCTGGGGTTTAATCCATATCTCATTTTCCCGTACACGTCCTGTTGAGTGATACTACCTGGCAATGTTATTTGTTTTCATATTGGCATTTACTCATGCTCACCGGCTACAGTGAAATATGATCCTGAGCGATGTATTTATCAATGGCCATAATTTGACATGCCGTTACTTCTCTTTATCGTAGTTCATTTAGCAATGCATAAATTCTGCTACCCTATGCATGTATTGAACCGCCATGAGTGTAATTGCAAAAGAGTATAAATGAAATGATCGCCAAAGCAAAACTTAGATTTTTTTATTTATTTGTTGATCTATAACAATTGTCTTTGCTAATAGGAAGGCTTTAAAATGGGAATTTGTATCTACAGTGCATCCGGAAATTATTCACAGTGATTCACTTTGTCCACATTTTGTTATGTCGTAGCCTAATTCCAAAATGTATTAAATTCATTACTTTCTTCAAAATTCTACAAACAATACCCCATAATGGCAACGTGAAAGAAGTTTGTTTGAAATCTTTGAAAATGTATTAAAAATAAAAAACATAAGAAAATTTGATGTACAGTACAGAGACATCCTTGAGGAAAAGCTGCTCCAGAGCACTCTGGACCTCAGACTGGGGAGAAGTTTCATCTTCCAACAGGACAACGACCCTAAGCACACAGACAAGATAACAAAGGAGTGGCTACAGACAACTCTGTGAATGTCCTTGAGTGGACCAGCCAGAGCCTAGACTTGAACATATCTAGAGAGATCTGAAAATGGCTGTGGACTGTCGCTCCCCATCCAACTAGGGTGACCACGTGTCCTGGATTGCCCGGGACAGTCCCGCATTTTGCGGGTCTGTCCCGGGTACCTTTATTCCAGGACAAAACAGTGTCCCGGAATTAAACTGCACAGCCACCCCCTGGGCCAATCTGATGCCCCCAAAAAAGGCCGCCACATCACCAAAGTACAGTATTGAGCAAATGCTGTGAATACTTATGTACATCAAATTTTCTTACAGTATGTTTTTTATTTTTAATACATTTTCAAAGATTTCTAACAAACTTCTTTCATGTTGTCATTATGGGGTATAGTTTGTAGAATAAAAAAAAATGAATTGAATCCACTTTGGAATAAGGCTGTAGCATAACAAAATGTTGAAAAAGTGAAGCGCTGTGAATACTTTACGGATGCACTGTATTTATACAAAAAAGTGGAAACCACCCCAATCTATAACTGGCCTTTGCAGTAAGGTGCACATAGAAGGGGAATGCACACCACAAACAATCAAAAGATTTCAAAGCACACTTACCTGGTGTTAAAACCACACATGTGAGGTATCACTACAAACGTCAGAGTAAGAGCAATACTGATCTCTGTTGTAACTCTAAACTGGAAACTTGTAGACATTTTTAAAGCATCGCCCCTTAATTTGCATGGGTTGCCTCTCACTTCCTGTTTTGGCTATGGGACAGGAAATAAAAAGGAAATCTCGCCAATGGGACACAGATGGCAAAAAATAAACTGACAGGTTATGACCCCCCCCCCCCCCCCTACTCTTTCCAAAAATGAAAAAAAAAGTTGTGCCCATAGTTCTACTTTATGCACTTGCCCACCGTATGTATACTGTGGCAGGGCGGCCCCTCTGCACCAGATCATGTACCTAGTACGTGATCTGACATGTCCGGGGGTCTGGGGCAAATTGTCGTTCTGTCAGAAGGGAAGGCATCGATCCTGTGTTCTTGCAAAGCAGGAACACAGATTTTTGCCTTCCCCTAGTCAAAGCACCTTCCCCATAGTGAGTAAGCACAACCTCGGCACACAGTTAACCCTTTGATCACCCCTGATGTTAACCCCTTCCGAAACAAGTGTCATTAGTACAGTGACAGTGCATCTTTTTATCTCTGATCACCGTATTAGTGTCACTGGTCTCCAAAAAGTGTCAAAAGTGTCAGTTAGGTGTCTGATTGGTCTGCTGCAATATCGCAGTCCCGCTAAAATTACTAGTAAAAAAAAAGAAAGAAAAATCCCACAGTTTGTAGACATGTGCACACTGAAATATTTTGTTACTCCTGAAATTCGTTTTTATTTTTTATTTTTTTTCGTTAAAAAAATGCATTCGTCCGAAAATCCAAACTGATTAAAGTAGAGTTCCACCCAGGAAAAAAACATTTGCCCAAAAATCATAAAAAAAAATGTGAAAAAAAAAATGTGAAAAAAATTATACTCATCCGAAATACCTGTTTCTATGCGGAAGTTCGTAATCTGCCTCTTCTGTAGCCGCGGTCCGTCTTCTTCTTCATCTTCTCCTAGTGAATGGGGCGCGCTGCTTTCTGGGAACTGTGTGTGTTCTCAGAGAGCAGCCGCCCATTCACAAGTCGAAAGGCTTTACTGCCTGTTTCCCCTAGTGTGAATGGCGGCGCGGGACCTGCATCGATGCCGCAATCGTACATTTCCGGTCGAATGTTCCGCCTACAAGCTATAGAAGAATTCTAATGTTGTATGACTAATAATAATTATATTTATTATTATTATTACTAGTCAACCAACATTAGAATTTTTCTATAGCCTATGGGCCGAGCATTTCACCATAAATGTCCGCTCGCTGCGATCGTATGTTTTTAGCTACTTCGTCAAATCTTCATGTCTCTCTATGTCGATTCTTCTTCATGTCTCTATAATGTTGAATCTTTTCTCTTTATGTAGAATAATATTGGACTAATAGAGTTAAGGTTAGGCACAATCGACCGCAACGAAAATGAAAATAAAGCATTTGTTTATGTCGGATCTTTCGGTTTTCGCTTTCTGTGCTTTCGTTATTGTTTGTTGCACATGTCTAACAGTTTGTAGACGCTATAACCTTTTGCGCAAACCAATCAATATACACTTATTGGGAATTGTTTTACAAAAAAATATGTAGCAGAATAAATATTGGCCTAAACTGATGAGGAAATTTGATTTTTTTTAAAAATGTATTGGATATATTTTATAGCAGAAAATAAATAATATGGTGTTCTTTGTCGGCTTTTTTTGTTTATAGTGCAAAAACTAAAAACCGCAGAGGTGATCAAATACCACCAAAAGAAAGCTAAAAAAATATCCCAGTTTGTAGATGCTACAGCTTTTGCACAAACCAATCAATAAACGCTTATTGGGAGTTTTTATTTTATTTTATATATTTTGTAGCAGAAAGTAAAAAATATTGTTTTTTTTTTTCAAAATTGTCGCTTTTTTTTGTTTATAGCGCAAAATACCACCAAAAGAAATCTCTATTTGTGGGGGAAAAGGGACATCAATTTTGTTTTTGTACAATATCTCACGACCGTGCAATTGTCAGTTAAAACGGCAAAGTGCCATATCACAAAAAATGGCCTGGTAATTAAGGGGCCAAATCTTCCGGGGCTGAAGTGGTTAAAGTGGAGGTTCACCCTAAAAAACATCTATATACCATTACATCCAGCATACTTCCGACATCTACAGTATGCTGTTTTTTTGCCGTACATACCGTTTTATTGTTATTTTCCCCCTGGCTTCCTAGTTCTGGCTCCCGCGGGACTGGACCTATTCAGAGGTTAGATGATTGACGTCTGGTGAAAAACTTCCCCTGGCGCATAAGGCGCGTCACCAGTTTTCCATAACTAGCTGACCTGAGAGTCGGCTCTATACGGCGCCTGCGCCCGCCATGTAGAGCTGACTGCGCAGGCGCCATATAGAGCCGACTCGCAGGTCGGCTAGTTACGGAAAACTGGTGACGCGCCTTATGCGCCAGGGGAAGTTTTTCACCAGACGTCAATCATCTAACCTCTGAATAGGAACGCCCAGTCCCGCCGGGAGCCAGAACCCGGGAGCCGGGGGGGAAAATAACAATAAAACGGTATGTACGGCAAAAAAAAACAAAAAAAACAGCATACTGTAGATGTTGGAAGTATGCTGGATGTAATGGTATGTAATTGTTTTAGGGTGAACCTCCACTTTAAATGACCAAAATGTCCTGTTATTTTAAATTAATTCACTTTAATATTATTCTGAATAACTTTTTCTTTTCATCAAATAGGCAGAATGTAAAATCGCCTTTCTGAGGTTATTGCCTTTTTCTTATATACAGACTGAAGTGCCTAAATGTAGTCTAAAATAGAAAAAGGAAAGCTTTCAATGACCAACACTGATGTAAAAATACTAAACCTGACATTTGCAATCAGCAAGGAAATACTGTACGGGATGAGAAAAGCCTAGTAGTGATTTTGGCACCATTGTTACATTTCTGCTACCTACGGTAATAGTTTCCATAAATCATATTTGTTACCTTTGAAGCAGAGCCTTAAAGTCACGACTGACAGCTTGACTACAATGAAACATATATAGATGTACGAGGGTATGTGAGCCTTACATGATGCCGTGTGATAAGCAATGGGAATTGTAACCTTGGCATAGTTTCTAAACCTTGCCTCCTCTCAAAGAGTCCCTTTCTGTCATATTTATTGAAAAGAAGTCTACAAAGGCTTGTCAAATACAGAATGATTTGCGGACAAGCAATAAAAGAGCACGTGGAACCATCAAAATGGTTAAATTCCCATTTCCCCCCTGCTAACAGTATGTCTATAGTTTGCAGACCTGCTCTATAAAAAAAATAAAAAAAAATGACTGAAATAAGAACTGTCTGTGTTGCCTCGAAGCAATTAATCACAACTGGACCCACGCTTATAACCAGCTACAGCAGACTTGTTGTACTGGGATGTAAGATAATTCCGTAAATTACTCCATTAGTCGTTCAAAGGGCCACTCTTACGTAATTAAAAAAAACAAAAAAAAAAACGAAAGCACTTTGCTGATTAAAGTAATTAAACCACCAATCATTAAATCTATTTTTTCCCCCCAAATATGTAATAATTGGTATAGTATATAAGATTATTGCAACTGCGAAAGCTGCAAAAATTATTCCATGTACTGTATTAACTGCATAGGCGTGCGTGCAGGGTGTGCCCAGGCACACCCTCATCATTCTGTGCAGCGCAGATTTCCCCTACTGCCCTGGCTTCCCACTCCTTCCCTCTGCAGCACCTTCGACTTCACTCTGCAGCACTCCGACTTCACTCTGCAGCACTCCGACTTCACTCTGCAGCACTCCGACTTCACTCTGCAGCACTCCGACTTCACTCTGCAGCACTCCGACTTCACTCTGCAGCACTCCGACTTCACTCCTCTCCTGCCGGCTGTTGCTGCGGAGATGTTTTAGGATGGGTGAGGGAAGGGGTCGGTAAATATGTATTTATCAGCCCCTTCCCTTTCTGAATGAACATGGTGAGTGATTGGTAGTGTGTGTTTGAGCTTTAGGGTGCACACCCTAATGCAATGAGCTGCACACACCTATGATTAACTGCAATATTTGGTAAAAAGCAATAGCCTTAATAATTAGAGTTGAGCGGACACCTGGATGTTCGGGTTCGGACCCGAACCCGAAATTTAAAAAAAAAGTTTGGATTCGGGAACCCGAACCCGAACTCTGAACCCCATTGAAGTCAATGGGACACGGACTTCTAGTAAAAAAATTCCCCTTAAAATCCACACCAGACCTGAAGGGTCTGGTTATGGATATTTAGGGTGAACCCCACGTCATTTTTTTTTTAAAACCTAAAGGGTTTGGTTATTGAATTTGGGGGGACCTCCGCGCATTTTTATTCCCGAACTCCGAACCCGGTCTCGAACTTTCAACAATTATTCAGGTTCGGGTCCAGGTTCGGGAAAAACCCAAAGTCCGTACCGAACCCGAACTTTACAGTTTGGGTTCGCTCAACTCTATTAATAATCACAGAGCACTGTTCAATCCATCATTCGAAAATGGAAAGAGTATGGCACAACTGCAAACCTACCAAGACATGGCCGTCCTTCTAAACTGACAGACCGGGCAAGGAAAGCGCTAATCAGAGAAGCAACCAAGAGGCCCATGGTAACTCTAGAGGAGCTGCAGAGATCCACAGCTCAGGTGGGAGAATCTATTATGCCCGTACACACGAGTGGTTTTCTCATCGGTTAAAAAAACAATGGTTTTCCAGACGGAATTCCTCTCAAGCCTGCCTTGCATACACACGGTCACACAAAAGTCTGGTGAACTTTTGACTGAAAAAGAACGCGGTGACGTAAAAGACTAGGTTGAGCCGATAAAACAAAGTTCTATGCTGTGTCAAATTGTTTCCTGTCGGGAAAACTGCGATAGAGCATACACACGGTCGGAATTACCGGCCAAAAGCTCTCATCACAGTTTTTCAGACGGGAAAACCGGTCGTGGGTACGAGGCATTAGTCGTGCTCTCCACAAATCTGGTATTTATGGAAGAGGGGCAAAAAGTCCCATTTACAGTATTCGAGAGGCCATGTTGGGGACACAGCAAACATAGAAAAAGGTGCCCTGGTCAGATGAGACCAAAATTTTACTTTTTGGCCTAAAAGCAAAATGCTATGTGTGGCAGAAAATTAACCCTGCACATCACCCTGAGCATACCATTCCCACTGTGAAACATGGTGGTGGCAGCATCATATTGTGGGGATGCTTTTCTTCAGCAGGGACAGGGAAGCTGGTCAGAGTTGATGGGAAGATGGATGGAGCCAAATACAAGACAATCTTAGAAGATAACCTGTTAAAGTCTGCAAAAGACTTGAGACTGGGGCGGAGGTTCACCTTCCAGCAAGACAACGATCCTAAACATACAGCCAGAGCTACAATGGAATGGTTTAGATCAAAGCACGTTCATGTGTTAGAATGGCCCAGTCAAAATCCAGACCTAAATCCAATTGGGAATCTGTGGCAACTTGAAAATTGCTGTTCACAGACGCTCTTCATCTAATCTGACAGAGCTTGAGCTGTTTTGCAATTGTAGTGCCTGGTTACTTCAAAGTACCGGTGCTATTTCAATTTAGAGGGAGATCAGAGTGTAGTTAAACTCTGATCTGGTTGATATGTTTATACTGGGTCTCGGTCTCAGCTTGCCTGTGCTGTGGGCTCATCCTGTTGTGCTGGGGTGTTCTTCCCACCCCAGGGCAGTAGATGGCAGCAGTGGAGTCAAGGTTTGGGTGCTCTTCCCCAGTGGCCAATCAGGAGGGTTGAGCCTTGCTGTGCATGCTGGGGGAGGGTATTTATATGGCAGATGCCATTAGTTCTGGGTCTTCTTCTTCAAGTGCGGCATCCACTATTAGGGTGTCTGCACCACGGTGCCCCAGCGCTATGGCCTACCTGGCCGAGGCGTGCATGCCACGCAGAATTCCTGGTCCAGGGACCATGTTGGTCCGGAACATTTGAGCTGTGGCAGGGAGCCCAGTGGTCGACTGGGTTCCCAATCCTGAAGATCCCAAGCGGTATAGCTGTTTGGTGGGGAGTCCTTTGGAGGAGAGCCAATGAGAGGCTGGCGATCCAATAGGGTCTCAACAATCCACCGGGGATCGAGGTATCGGGACACTGAGAGACTGGTCACCTGTCAGTCTGTACCTGAAAGCAACTTGAAGGAGATCCAGGCGTAATTCTTCCAAGAAGGTTCATCTCTGTAACCACAATCAGGAGGGCCTGTGGCAGAGGTTTCTCACTGAATCCATTCCAGGAGAGTCTGTGGCAGAGACTTCTCCCAAAAGGTTCCAGTTCATTCCAGGAGGGTCTGTGGCAGTGACTTATCCTTAAAGGTTCGAGCGATACTCTGTTTGCCAGGTCAGTAAAAGAGGCCTGTCCAGGTACGCTATTCCCACTCAAGCAGGAGTGGCGCAAGAAGTGCTACACGTGGGAGCAGGACTGTTTCCCTATTGCTACGCCTGAATTTGCTATTCTCCTTCTTCTTTCAACTCTACCTTCTTCACCACAAGTTTTATTGTTTTTACCTGGCTGGGTAATAAAGAGCACAGCAAAAGACACCTGTTGCGGACATTCCTTTACTTCTGCTATATGCACCATATACCCCTAGGAATTCGGAGAGCCACGAGGTAAATGTGCCACCCAAAACAAACCAGCAGTTCCTCCGGGGGTAGTGCTACACAAAGAAGAATGGACAAAAATGTCACTCTCTAGTTGTGCAAAGCTGGTAGAGACATCCCCAAAAAGACTTGCAGCTGTAATTGCGGTTCTACAAAGTATTGACTCAGGGGGGCGCTATACAAATGCACGCCACACTTTTCACATAAAAAATAAAAAAAAATCTCTGAAAACCAATTTTCCTTCCACTTCACATTTATGTGCCACTTTGTGTTGGTCTATTACATAAAATCCCAATAAAATATATTTAAGTTTTTGGCTGTAACATGACAAAATGTGGAAAATTTCAAGGGGTATGAATACTTTTTCAATGCATTGTAGCTCTACTATCGGTCACGAAGGATTACTTTAGGTGATTTAGACCCCTTTCACACTGGGCCGCTTTGCAGGCGCTATAACGCTAAAAATAGCGCCTGCAAATCGAACTGAAACAGCCGCTGCTGTCTCTCCAGTGTGAAAGCTCCAAGGGCATTCACACTGGAGCGGTGCGCTAGCAGGATGGTAAAAAAAAGAGGAGCTTTGCGGTGGTTTTAACCCTTTCTCGGCTGCTAGCAGGGCGCTTTTATCCCCCGCTAGCAGCCGAGAAAGGCCGAATAGCGTAGCCACTGCCCCAGTGTTAAAGGGACCTGACTGTGATGTTGTATGTTTATACTCTCAACCTGGTGTGTCAGAGGGGCTGAGGTTCATGAGAGGGTCTAGGCAAAGAACAAAGGACCCTTCCTATCCAGCTACATATATTTTCATTAGAAACTGGAAAGAATTTTAGACCCTGCTTTCTATTTTTGCTTCAGGCCCCGTATTTTAATGAGGAGGCCCTGAGTAAAATTTCAGCTCGCTTTTTCATATTGCTGAAGAAACACAGTGAATACTACAATGAAATTGCATGACATGACATTAGTTAGTTATTGCACCACTGTTATCAATTTGGGTAATGGCTTCTGACGTGTAAACACAGTATGTGGTAGGCCAATCCTCGAAGCACGCCAAACGTATAGGCCTAGCGACCCATGTAGAATAGATCCGAGCGGAATAAATACATAATTTATCAATGTTTATTGAACTACAATTAATAATAAATGTGCTCTGCAATGATAGTCCCAGCTCCTCTCTATCCAGACTTCCCTCATTAGTTCCTACGGTTCACATACTCCACATAAGTAGTGTGAACACATCTCTTCCCTCCACCGTCTGTGTCTCCAGCTCTGTCATTAGTCACGGCAAATTTGTCCCAAACAACAGCTGCATCAAACTCTTTATGGGCCTCTGCCAGGAATAAACAATATTGTGTGCGACACAGACCAAAACCTGAAGCAGCATTTTAGAGATGACGTTACTTTTGGCTGCTGAGTTAAATTGCTTGTGTACCGTAGGGAGAGTAGTAAAGAAGTGGGCCATGTTAGCTACTCATAGAAGAAGAAAGACCTAGGCCTCGTACACACGGACGGACTGTCCGCTGAAAACGGTCGGCCGGACCGTTTTCAGCGGACATGTCCGCTCAGAGATTTCTGTCTGATGGTTGTACACACCATCAGACAGAAATCCGCGCGGACACGATACGCGGTGACGTGGCCGCACCGTCGCGGCGACGTGCGCGGCCCTGGAAGTTTAATGCTTCCACGCATGCGTTGAATCACTTCGACGCATGCGAGGGCTTTCGGCCGAGCGGACATGTCCGGTGAGTCTGTACAGACGACCGAACATGTCCGACGGACAGGCTTCCAGCGGACATGTTTCTTAGCATGCTAAGAAACATTTGTCCGCTGGAAACTGTCCGATCCGCCGGAAAATTGTCCGGTCGGACGTACAGACGACCGAACATGTCCGCTGAAAATGGTCTGCGGACCAGTTTCAGCAGACATGTTAGGTCGTGTTTACGGGGCCTTTTTACAGCCTGTGAAAGGCTATATGTACACTAGCCTACCCTGACCGCGGTAGCGTTTTTGCCCACAAACCTCACCGAAGACCCATCGGTGCTCCACCACAACCTCATCAAAGCCCCACCGAAGACTCATCAAAGCCTCATCAAAGCCTCATCAAAGCACCAAGCAAAAGCAATGTGTAAACAGGACTGTAAGCTAGGGGCATTTCTAGGTGGCAAAAAGACCAGGGGCTTCAGCCCGAAGCCAGAACGGGGGGGGGGCGTGGTATGCGTGGGGCACTGTGGAATGGCGCAGGTTTTTTTGGCTGGGTGGTGGGGTTGTGTGACCTACCTGACACACATACACTGACCTACATGACATACACTGACCTACCTGACATATATACACTAACCTACCTGACCTATATACGCTGAGATACATAGACTGACATACACACACTGACATACATACACACACGGACATACATACACTGACCTACCTGACCATGAGACAGACTTTATGTGTCCTAAAGTTCAGTTCAACCTCATCTTCGTCTTCATCACAGGCTTCACAACAGGCACTGGCAGCCAGAGGAGGAGAAGACAGCCACCTGCCCGAGTACCGATCAGGGATCTCATACTGATGTGGTGAGCCGGCATTGTAATTCCCGCCTTCTGGAGCTTTGCAGCGCCTATGATGGACATCACACGTCCCGCGGTCCCGGCATTGGACCAGTGGGACGTCCATCATAAAAGCTGCAGGCTCCAGAAGACAGGACCTGCTATGATACTCGGCCACACTCAGCCGCGCTCGACGGCACTCGGGATAAGATCGGTCCCCACTCGGCGGCGGCGCTCGGGGCTTATAATGCGGCGGTTGTTGCCTGACACCTGGGGCTTTTTGGCGACCCATTCGGGGCTGCAGTACCCCCCAGACCCCCCTCCTGACGCCCCTGCTGTAAGCTAACCATTTTATTTAGTGACAGGAGCTTTTGACTGGCATTCAGAGCTTTAAAAAAGCGTGTCCAAAGCCATGTTTTGAAGAAAGTGTAAACTACAGTAGCCGTAATGTGTGTTGAAGCAGAAGAAAGTGTAAATGAGCTCTTATGCCTTCACCAGCCCATGTGGCAAAGGCTGATTATTTTTAGAGAACAATGACATGTTCCTTTTAGCTTTTTAGCATGACTTCATCGCTGGAAAGCCATAATGTATATTGCACTTTTCCTCTAAGCTGCAGAGAGTCACCTTTAAAAGCGACAAACTCTTCAAGCAGGTAGTGCATGTTACCATCCTGTGAATTATAAGATTATTGCTCAGCAAACAATATTAGCTAACAGAAAGGCTGGCAAAAATGAGATTAGTTCAGACTAAAAGTCAATGTTGGAGCGACAGGCTTATTTCGATGGAGTCACCCAGATGACACATTCCCATTATACACATTCCGCAACGTGCCGAGGCACCTCATTTATATACAGCGGGTGAGTGGTGGGGAATGCAATTGTTGTTGGTATGCCCTTGTGCCTCTACACACCATCTCCTCTACTTTATAAGAGCGCAGAGCTCTTGACGGTCGGCAGCTTTTGTTTTGGATCCAGGCGATATGTTTTTTATTGGCGTTAAGAAATAAATCCTTGTGTATCTCTACCCTTACTTGAGGATTTACTGCCACTTGTTTTTATTAGTAGCCACGCCAAGAGCAACAAAGATGCAATTACAAAATACTTAAGTGCAGAAAGTGGCCACTAATTAGAGCAGGGATAGAATTCCCAGCTGCCATGTTTGTGCGTCAATAAAAGAAGCTTTATTTGTACCTTATCTAGATTGTTATACGGCTGATAATATTGAAGAAAAGAGCTAAAGGATTTGCTGGGAGGATCAAATAAAGGGTACATGTACAAAAGTATTCTTGACTGCTTTTTTTATACTTTTTTTCATTTCAAGTGGCAGCTGATAATTACTGTCAATGTCAAATTACTAGACAAAACTACATTAATCCTAATGAGCTTTAGTACTTTTGCATAGGTATCAGTAACCAATACTAAAAAAAATGTTAACAATTTTTTTTTAAAGGCCGGCTATATGCGGTACGAGATGAAAACGGGCAGGCTGAATGTACCGGTAAAGAGGTGTGAAACGGGTCAATCATTCACCTGTGACTCTGTATGCTGTTTGTACTGCTTTTCATTCAATAAAAATATCACTTGGAGTGGGGCTATCTGGATCCTTTTTTGTTTGCTTGTATCTTGCATACAGAGCCAGCACCCACCCAGTGCAAGAGAGGTGAATTTCCAGCATTGCCAACTGGATCGGTAAATTACCTTTAGCTGATTGATCGATCATCTTGGGTAAAACCAGTCTTTCTGATTATCGCAAGTTTTGGTCATGGTCATGGTCTTCTCAAGGCGGGTCTTCCCCTGCCCTCCGCCGGGGGCGGATTCCCTAGTCAAGACTGCCTGTGTTGATGGGGGAATCATGCAAATTTCTTTCCCAATTCCCATAACCCATGGTTGCATGAAAGAAATTAGTGCCATCTATGGTGGACCTAACTCCATAGTGCGGTGCAAACACTTGAAACTAATACCAGGTGCAATAAAAAACTGAGCGTGCAAAAAAGTGCACAGGGTGTGATTGGCTGAGACACAGCAGCGGCCCCAATGGCTCCCGCTGATGTCAATCAAAGTTGGTGATACAATGAGGAGAGCTTGTAAAAATGTTTGAACGCTCAATGTCGCACTTTTCAGGTGTTTCCATTGAAGTCTTTTTGGGACAAAAACACTCATCTCTTCCCGAAAAGTAACTCATGCACTACTGTGTTGATGGGGGAATCGTGGGTGAGGCCGAACCGCAGCTCCGTGTCTGAATGGACAAAGGGAGCTGTGGTTCAGCTTGGGGGCACTCAACAGGAGGGAGGGGCCAGAAGCTCTGATGAGAGACCCGAAAAGAGGAGGATCTGGGCTGCCCTGTGCCTTTCTATTAGGTCTTTTTTTCAAGCACATGATTAGAGCCTGAAGCTCTAATTGTCTTAAAAAAGGCTGGGTTCGGGGCGCAGATCACTGCGCCCCGAACCCAGTCTTTTTTAAGCCAATTAGAGCCTCAGTTGTGCTACTAGTGAATCAATATTTGCTATTGGTTTCCAGCTTCTCCTTCCAGGCCAATCAAGACAGGAGGCAGATCTAAAGATGACCTGGTTGGCTGGGAGGAGAAGCCGGGGAAAGCCGGGGGGGGGGCCGTGAACATTAGAGGGGAGAGTACGGACCCAAAAATGTTTAGCATCAGCCACCACTGGCAGCAAGTGGTTAAGTATTAAAAATAAATCAGATTGTTTTTTTTTCGTTTGTGGTGCTCGGATACAGTTAGGTTGCTCTAATACATCAATTGAACAGTAGGTGTATTTTTGCATAGAAGTTTTGCTTCAAGACTTGTAAAATCTCTAAACATTGTAAGCACCTAATCATATCCATTATATAACAATTTGGAACGATAATGGAAAGTGAATCCTTTTACTATCCATCCCAACAAAATGTAAACATAATCCAAATAAATTACATCTGCATGTGTTGATACTTTTTAAATTTTGAGCTTAAAAAAAGTGCTTACGCGTTTAAAGATCGCCTGGCTGACAGCGAGCAATTAATCTGCATTACAGCCATACTGCTGATAAACTCTAAAATACCCGAAGGTAAAAGTACTGTATACATAACCATCCGTTAGTCTAAACATCCACATGTAATAATTCTCCAGCAGGCCATATGGCCAACCAGCCATGGCTCCTTGCAGAGGCGATAATTTGGATTCCACCACCAGATGTTAATATAGGAAGAAGTTATAAGCATTTACTCCACCTCAGGCTTTTTCCTATAAGAGGAGTCAAGCAGATCTGGCATTTATCGCCTGTTACCTTCCACTGCTGTCACTGTGAGTTATCAGACATAAACAGCTTATTTCTCGTACCGTACAAGATCAGCTCCCCGGGCTTTGGGGTGTTTAGCTTTTTCACTTTTTAGATAAAAACTATATACACAGAACAGCCATGATTATCCCTGGTACAGTAGGAAGGGGGAAAAGTAGAGCTGAAAGACTTGAAGTTGATTAAATCTAGGACTGAAAGCTGAATAAATATAAAAAAAAAAAAGAAAAATGTTCCAAATTGTTTTAAGCAAAAAGAAATGGCTAAATAAGTAAAAACAATGTACACAGTTACATATAGTTACATAGGGCTAGATCCACAAAGAAATTACGCCGGCGTATCTATTGATACGCCGCGTAATTTAAAAATTTCCTCAAAACAAGATACGACGGCTTCTGGGTTAGATCCGACAGGTGTACGTCTTCGGATCTAAGATGCAATACTTCGGCGTCCGCCGGGTGGCGTTTTCCACGTCGGGTATGCAAATTAGCGATTTACGACAATCCACGAACGTACGCGCGGCCGTCGCCTTTTTCTAACGTCGTCTGTAGTCGGCTTTTTCCAGCGTATAGTTAAAGCTGGTATTTTGCGGCGTATAGCTACACTTGCCATGTTAAGTATGGCCGTCGTTCCCACGTCGAATTTTTATTTTTTTTTATTTTTTGCGCAAGTCGTCCGTGAATAGGGATGGACGTAACTCACGTCTAAGTTAAAAAATTACGTCCTAGCGACGTCATTTAGCGCAATGCACGTCAGGAAATTTCGGGACGACGCATGCGCATTTCATTCGGCGCGGGGATACGCTTCATTTAAATGAAACCCGCCCCCAACCTGCCCAATTTGAAATCCGCCGCCAGAAATACACTACGCCGCCATAATTTACGGAGCGAACTTGCTGAGGATTCGAAAATGCGCCAGGTAAGGTACGGCGGCGTAGTGTATCTCTGATATGCTGTGCCGATCTACATGTATGTGGATCTGGCCCACAGTTACATAGTTAGTCAGGTTGAAAAAATACACAAGTCCATCCAGTTCAACCATAAATAAAATAATAATAATAATATCATACAATTCCATATACCCAATTCTATATCCACAGTTGATCCAAAGGAAGGCAGAAAACCCCAGCAGAGCATGATCCAATTTGCTACAGCAGGGAAAAAAAATCCTTCCTGATCCCCTGAGAGGCAATCGGATTTTCCCCGGATCAACTTTACCTATGTAGCACTACCCCCGCTGGTTAGATTTGGGATCTACTCTCATTAATCAATTCACCCCCTTCAATTGGCTCAAACCCTCCCTTGGCACACCAGATAAATGCAATAGTATTGTGACCCCTACTTGGGTGGGGCCACAATAGCATACATAAAACATGCAATGGTAATACGATAACACTGTTACCTTCTCCAGTTGGCGGCTCCCAAGAGTAAACACACCTCACACAATTAATATAGTCAAACCAAAAGGATAGCTTTACTTTGCGTATGGTAAAGAGGATAAAGGGGTTTGAATAACAGGTTAAATATACACAAGTATTAACATAAAAATTACTCTGCAAGGGCCCTTTGCAAAAGTCAACAAATAAAGAAAAGAAACCCCAAACTAAAAGGTAATATTGTTAAGTATCATTTATTATAGGCAGTCTATGCTCGCGAGCCCCCCCTAGCGGGCAGTTCTGCAGAACAGCTAATACAGAAAAAAAAAACTTTGCCAGGCCTGGCTCAAACAGCTCTTGAATATCTCCTAAGGGCAAAGTCTATGTTGCAACCGTTGGTGCACTTTTAAACTCAGTCAAAAGGGGTATGATGAACACCAATGCTGATGAACCGATCTCCAGTCAGCGTCAGCCAACTCTGCTGGTATAACTTTCAACTTGTTAGGCCTCTCTGATTCAGTCAGAGATCAACACGTGGCTCCCGGTTTATGGAGTAATGTTAAAGCGGGAGTTCACCCAAAAAATCAATTTTTAACAGTAGATTGGGCCTAATTACGGGAAGCAGAATCGAGTGTTTTGATTAAAATCAATGCAGTACTTACCTTTTTTGAGATAGATGTTCTCCCGTCGCTTCCGGGTATGGACTGCGGGACTGGGCATTCCTATTTGATTGACAGCCTTCCGACCGTCGCATACAGCGCGTCACCAGTTTCCGAAAGTAGCCGAACGTCGGTGCGCAGGCGCCGTATAGCTCCGCACCGACGTTTGGCAACTCGTGACGCACTGTATTCGACCGTCGGAAGGCTGTCAATCAAATAGGAACGCCCAGTCCCGAAGACCATACCCGGAAGCGGCGGGAGAACATCGATCTCAAAAAAGGTAAGTACTGCATTGATTTTAATCAAAACACCCATTTTTGCTTCCCGTAATTAGGCCCAATCTACTGTTAATTTTTTTTTTCGGGTGAACTCCCGCTTTGTTATAAGCTGAAGTGGTATTGAAACTTGGGCATGTGCCCTCTCACCCGAGCAGGCCCCGTCCTTCACAAAGACGCGCCAATCAGTCACCGCTCCGCAACACATGGTCTCCAGTATCGGACTCTCCACTGCTACGATCATCAGCTGGCGAGCTTCTCCGGCCTCCGGGCACTCGAGCTGGACACCCTTGGTCTTGCTTCCCTCCGGATGGTTGGTCTTCCGGTGGATCCAGGCCCAGGCTTCAGGCCTAACAGCTCGGCTCTGGTGCTCTCCACAGCTCCGCAGAGGAGAAGATGCAGGTCCCGAGAGAGCAAAGTCAGCTCCTCCTTGCCTTTAAGTAACCTCCCCCATAAGGCTGTGCGGAGGTGTCATGTGCTCCAAAAGGGCAGGGCATTGTGGGAAGTGTAGTCTGTTCCTACTAAAGGTCAATGGAGTCCATATCTCCTGGTACTTCTGATCCCACAATGCATTGTTTTTAAAGAAATATAAACACGTATGTACAAGTGTAACTGGACCCGGGTGGAGATTCAGGCTATCAATGGTCCATGATAGTTTGACCCCGCTACACCTACAAATGTTAGTACACAGTTATATTATGTACATTTAGGAAAGTATCCAGACCTTTCTTAAAGCAATCTACTGAGCTGGCCAGAACCACCTCTAGAGGGAGTCTATTCCACATTTTCACAGCTCTTACTGTGAAGAAACCGCTGATTACTATATAAATGTCACTGGTGGGGAATAGGTTAACACTAGGGGCTAAGTGTTCCCTAGGGAGGTGTTTCTAACTATGGGGGGATTGGACTGACAGGGAGTAGAGAGAGATTGCTGTTCCTGATCACTAGGAACAATAAATCTCTCTCTTGTCCCTGACAGAATGGGAATATGTCTGTTTACATTGACAGATCCGTTTCTGGCTCTCCGATGAGCGATTAGGGGTCGCTGGAGGACATTGCGGCCGGCGGCCATGTGCATCAGCTCCGGTGCAAAGTCCAGGAATCAAGATAGGGAAGGGGATATCATCGCTCTAGGTGGGGCAAACAAATGTGAAAACATCTCCTCCAGTTTAGAAGCCCAGGTGCTGGCAATGCATATAGCAATAAAACAGGACAAAGTTATGGACAGCCGCACTCCAAAAAAGTTTTTGCCTTTTATTCAAAAAATAAAATAAAAAATACATGCCACAGCAGAACGGACAGAAGAACTGATGCGTTTCACACTAACAAACAGTGCTTAGTCAGCTATGAAAGCTATTGCCGGACCCTCTGATTCGCTCCCACTCTGTGTCCAATACCAACAGGAGCGTGTCGCGGGCAGTGCGCACGTGAGCTCCAGACCCAGTGCACAAAATCACGTGCAGGTACGTGATTTTGTGCAGGAGGGCTGCCCTGCCGCAGTATACCGGTGTGGGGGGTCCAGAAGGGATAAAGTGAACTGAAACAGGTGCATCTGAGCTACTACTTCCCGAGTAATGCCTGGTCATCCTCAAGAACACAACACTCAGCCTGGAAAGTCTTTGCAAATCTTCATGTGCAATCCGTGCAAAAAAGAAAGAAAAAAGGGTGCCATGGAAGTTGACTAAAACATTGTTTAATTAATGCAGGTGAACAACAGTCAACAAATCCAACGCGTTTCGGCCATCTGTCTCCTTGCCTGGTTAGGGCAAAATTTAAAGTGTCTGTGCAAAACCCCCTTCCTCAAGTGTTGGGCTACTGATACTCACATTGCCAGTGATCCCCAATATGGCAGTCAATTTACTACACTACAATCTAAACTACATTCCCTGGTCTTGACTGGTGTCAGATGCTAGGAAGAGCGGTGATGTCACCCCCTTCTCCATTGTCATGACTAACAATTGGCTGGCGAGTCTCAGCACTGTGGGAAGAGGGCATATGCGCCACAAAAAAAGTATTGGCAGCAGCTAAGACAGAGGAGTGTCAGGGAAGAGCTGTCAAGGCCAGTATCACGGGCTTGGGAGGGCTCTTGGCAGGTTGGCTTGCACTTTACAAAGCGGCAGTTTCTCTTTAACGCTAACCTGTCAGCCATTTCGATTTTTCAAATGTAAAGATCATGCTTTTACACAGAGCTTTTTTTCTCAGAAAATAGGTGCAGGAACTCAAATACGACCCGTTCAGATTTCACAAACAGTAGAAACGTCTTAAAGGGGCATTAAATACCAGGATTGCATTACATACAGAGTGCAGAGTTCAGGGGGTTACAAACAGAGTGCAGAGCTGTCACTTGTAAACACAGAAACCAGACATCTGTGTTTAAAAGTGATTGTGGTGAACAGGCACCAAAGGGTCTGAGCCAGAGGTGGTGGAACTGAGTTACCCCAAGTTCCCCCTGAAAAAAAGCCCTGCTTTTACATAACTTCACCTCTATGGGTTACATCAGAGGTGGAAAGTGAGCAGGATTGATTACAATTGTTTGTAACGTTAGTTCCCTGGAATTCAACAAAAATCTTGTCTTAGGCCACTCAGTTCCCTCGATTAAAAAAAAAAAAAACTCAGCATACCTAATGGTCCTTCTTCTGCACCAAGCAATCCTCTGACGATCTCTATCACTTGAAGCTCCACCAGGCCACTTGAGATTTTTAAAACATTTGATTGTTTTACTGTATTGATATTGAGTGAGCCTTGCAATTACAAGCATGGTCCACTTATTGGGACCTTTCACCCCCATTCCAGAAAAGTAAGGCCCACTTATTGGGACCTTTTAACCCCATTCCAGAAAAGTAAGGCCCACTTATTGGGACCTTTTAACCCCATTCCAGAAAAGTAAGGCCCACTTATTGGGACCTTTCAACCCCATTCCCGAAAAGTAAGGTCCACTTATTGGGACTTTTCACCATCATTCCAGAAAAGTAAGGCCCACTTATTGGGACCTTTCACCCCCATTCCAGAAAAGTAAGGCCCACTTATTGGGACCTTTCAACCCCATTCCCGAAAAGTAAGGTCCACATATTGGGACTTTTCACCATCATTCCAGAAAAGTAAGGTCCACTTATTGGGACTTTTCACCATCATTCCAGAAAAGTAAGGCCCACTTATTGGGACTTTTCACCCCCATTCCAGAAAAGTAAGGCCTACTTATTGGGACCTTTCAACCCCATTCCCGAAAAGTAAGGTCCACTAATTGGGACTTTTCACCATCATTCCAGAAAAGTAAGGCCCACTTATTGGGAACTTTCACCCCCATTCCAGAAAAGTAAGGCCCACTTATTGGGACCTTTCAACCCCATTCCCAAAAAGTAAGGTCCACATATTGGGACTTTTCACCATCATTCCAGAAAAGTAAGGTCCACTTATTGGGACTTTTCACCATCATTCCAGAAAAGTAAGGCCCACTTATTGGGACTTTTCACCCCCATTCCAGAAAAGTAAGGCCCACTTATTGGGACCTTTCAACCCCATTCCCGAAAAGTAAGGGCCACATATTGGGACTTTTCACCATCATTCCAGAAAAGTAAGGTCCACTTATTGGGACTTTTCACCATCATTCCAGAAAAGTAAGGCCCACTTATTGTGACTTTTCACCATCATTCCAGAAAAGTAAGGCCCACTTATTGGGACCTTTCAACCCCATTCCCCAATGCCATCATCATAGTGATATAGTAATAATAATCATATATATATATATATATATATATATATATATATACAGTATATATATATATATATATATATATATATATATATATATATATATATATATACACAAAATACTAAACAAAAAGAATTATACATCTATATCATAAACACTGTGACTAATACTCTCGTGATGCAGTGACCTCACAATAGTCCTTAAAAGGGAGCTCCACCCTAAAGTGGAATTCCCGCTGATCGGAACCCTCCCCCCTCCGGTGTCACATTTGACACCTTTCAGGGGGGAGAGGGGTGCAGATACCTGTCTAAAGACAGGTATTTGCACCCACTTCCAGCCACAATCTGCGGGCAGACTGCGGGCAAGATGTCACCCCCCCCCCCCCCCCGTTGTGTTCTGGGAACACTTGGCTCCCAGAGCACAGCGGGAGCCAATCAGCAGGCGCAGCGCAACTCGCACATGCGCCATAGGGAACCGGGCAGTGAAGCCGGAGCGCTTCACTTCCTGGTTCCCTCACGAGGATGGCGGGGGGGGGGGGGCAGCAGAGTGACTAGCGATCACTCGTCCTCTGCTGCGGACGGCGCTGGACTCCAGGACAGGTAAGTGTGCCGATATTAAAAGTCAGCAGCTGGCTCCCAATGATGGTGGCTTCACATGTGGACTCTCTGATCAGAAGTGCATTCTTTGATCAAAAGTGCCTGAGTTAAAAACCAGGAGTTTGAAACAGGAGGTAAGACAGGAGTCTTCATTATTTTTTTTCAATCACTGATCCAGAACAAGCTTGCAGCTAATAAAGTTGGAACTCTTGCTATATAGATTAAGCGGTGCAGCAGACGCTCTCATCTTAGTCTGCTCACCCCAGGGATAGTGAGAGCAGGACGCTCTCAAACGAGTCGGCTCTCCCCAGGGATAGTGCAGCCAGGCAGGGTCCTCCCAGCTCTCAGGTGCTGCAGACACAGCTCAAAAAAACAGGACAAAGACCCCCCCCCCACACCCCCCTAGCCAATTGATCCAGGGTTGCACCGATCGCCGTTAAGGGGTCAGGAAGGAATTTTTTCCCCGATCGCTGCAGATTGGCACAGCACGCCTGGGGTTTTTCGCCTTCCTCTGGACCAATCGGGGAGAGAAGACTCAACGAGTGACGGCTCACTTGGACAGTCTTCCACCCATCACATCCGGCGTCTCGCGGCTCTTCCCGCATCCGCGCCAGACCAGGCCTCATTCGCGGCCGCTGCAATTAGGAAAGACTGACGACAATGTGACTGGCGACAATGGCTAATCTGCGATACTCTGCGGACTCTATTCGGGGTCTGAGACAATTCGCAACAGCATTACCAGCCGTCACCAAAAAGGCCTTAAAAATAGAGCAACTTTTGAGATTCGATCGACGATCGACCATCAAAAATGTAAACTATTTAACCCAGCTCAAGCACATATCATGTGCTTTGATCAACACAAGATCGGCAGTAAAACACCGATTAGAAATCCACGATTTCTTACTACAAAACGATCTAGACTGCCTCTTTATTACAGAAAGCTGGCTCTCAGACGACTGCAACACCATTCTCGGAGAATTGGTGCCAGAAAACTATCGCATTATAACGGAAAACAGAATAGGGCAAAGAGGAGGAGGCCTGGCGGTGATCCACAAGAATCACATTACAATCACTAAGCCAGCCCTTCAAAATCCTCTTCCATTCATGGAAACCCTTACTCTTCAACTTCAAACTTCCCCCCAGGAGACTGTTCACATTCTCTTCTGCTATAGGCCACCTGGGCCAAAATCGCAGTTTTTGCCATCTTTAACAGAGTTTATATCCACTTATACCCTTAACAGCAAACACCTTTTGCTGCTCGGGGACTTTAATCTGTGGGCCAACTCCGCACAGGATCCCATTGCGGACGCCTGCATCGATCACCTGGAGGGATTAGGGCTACAGCAACTTATATGCGGGCCAACACATGCTTCAGGTCACACACTCGACCTAATTTTCAGACAAAATCTGAAAATAAGCATTTTAGAAAATGAACCATTGCCATGGACAGACCACCATGCAATCAATTTCATAATCTCCAAAATTCCCCCAGTGATAAAAGCACCCAAGCCGGTGACAATACACTGGGCTAGATCTCAGAAGAAGCTCCATTCGGAACTCTTTAAATCTACCTTGGGAAACAGAATCAAAACAATCCATCCACATCAAACAGCCGCAGATACACTGGATGCCATAAACGCAGCCCTGCTACAGTCAGCCGATTTAGTAGCACCGAAACGCAAAGCCTGCATCCGAAAAAGAAAGTCTGGCTGGTTCAACAACCAGCTGTCGCTTCTGAAGCAAGAGCGCAGAAGGCGGAAGCCGCCTGGAAAAGAAGCCCTGCAGAGGATAACCTCATCATCTACAAGGCAATAACAACACGATATCATAAAGAAATCTTCAAAGCCAAGAAACATCATTTTTCTATGGCGATTAACAGCGCCCTAAACCGCCCCCGCGAACTCTTCAAGATGGTCACCCAGACCATGAATCCAGGATGTCTTGAAGTCCCCAACTCAGACACCCAAGAGTTCTGTAATGAACTATCGGATTTCTTCATCAACAAAATTTAAAGAATCCGGGAAAGCATCTTGCAAAACAATACCCCCCTCAACCCCACCGTCAATCAACCACAAAACACCCACAGAAACGCTCTACAATTAACAAAGTTCACTCTGGAACCGATCTCCATCGATACCACAAAAAATATCATTGGTGCTTTGCGGAACAGCACATCGCCCAATGATATCATCCCCACCAAACTGCTGAAGGAATGTGCCGACATCCTGGCACCACCCATCACACAGCTTATAAACCAGTCATTTAAGGAAGGCACAGTGCCATCCCTGTTGAAAGAGGGCACAATCCAGCCCATCTTGAAAAAACCTAACCTGGATCCCAAGGACCCAACTCACCGCCGTCCCATAACAGGCCTAAATGTTCTCTCCAAGATAATGGAGAAAGTAGTGGTACAACAGCTGCAACAGCATCTAGATACCCACAATCTACTGGATCCATTACAATCAGGCTTCCGTCCCGGACACGGGACAGAAACGGCCTTACTCAAAATATGGGACGATGCCCTCGAGGCCGCAGACGAAGGAGAATCTTGTCTCCTGGTTCTGCTGGACCTAAGCGCAGCCTTTGACACGGTAGACCACAAACTGTTACTGATGCGACTAGCCAAGGTAGCAGAAGTCGCAGAAGGTGATTTACCATGGTTTTCTTCCTTTCTTGAAAACCGATCACAAACAGTTAAATTGGGTTCTTTCACGTCGGAAAAGCGCACGGTGTCATGTGGAGTCCCCCAAGGATCCCCCCTGTCACCGGTGCTTTTCAACATCTATCTTCGCCCTCTCTTTGATATTATCAGTAGCCAAGAACTACTCTATCACTCTTATGCAGACGATACGCAACTGTATTTTCGCATCTGCAACAAAAAGGATCATCATCCCAGTTTAGAGAAATGTCTCTCTTTGATAGAAAACTGGATGACAAAGAGTTATCTTAAACTCAACAGTTCAAAAACAGAACTCCTTATGTTTCACGCCAGCCGAAAGAGTCAACTGGCAACAACCTGGACACCCCCAGCTCCAAAGTCAAAAGTCTCGGGGTCATCTTCGACACCTTCATGACAATGGACGCACAAATAGGGTCAGTAGTCAGCGGAGCGCACCATCTGTTGCGCCTACTACGCAGACTTATTCCATTTATCCCCAAAGAAGACGTAGCAGTCGTGGTGGGAACAATCGTGAATTCCAGACTGGACTATGCTAACGCCCTGTACCTCGGACTCCCAAAGTACCAAATCTCCCGTCTGCAAGTCGTTCAGAATACGGCCGCCAGACTGGTGACTGGGAAAAAAAAATGGGAATCAATCTCACCTTCGTTGAGAACCCTTCACTGGCTGCCAGTAAAATACAGAATTGCATTTAAAGCACTCTGCCTGACACATAAGTGCATCCATGGGAAGGCTCCGCAATATCTTTGCGACAAGATAGAACCTCACAATTCGAATCGCGTTCTGCGATCCACCAACCAAAATCTGGTCAGGGTACCAAAAACCAAATACAAGTCCAAAGGAGAGAGAAGGTTTGCTTTTCAGGGTCCTAGACTATGGAATGCTTTACCAACCAGCATTCGGTTGGAGGAAAACCACCTGACTTTCAGAAGACAGATCAAAACTCTGCTCTTTTGATGTCATGAGACACGAACAACTAGCGCCCCGAAGCGATTCAGTTCGCATGCGCCGCGCTTTATACGTTTTTCATTCATTCATTCATTCATTCATTCATTCAGTATTTGTAGCTGCTAACTTTTAATATTTTTTTTTTCAGCGGACATCCGCTTTAAAAAATATAAAATAGTCCCAAACTTAAAAAGAATATTCCAAATATCCAAACGTGTATCTCCACCACGATGTGCCAAAAGATCATATAAATATGCAAGTGCTCACCACCACCAGTATGCTCTGGCCAATTACCTCATATTTTGACCCCTGTTTCACCAGCGGGTCAAAATCAGCAGGTCCCCACTGGGGATAATCAAATAATCTAGCTGTCGTGCTGCTGGTGTACTGCTCCTCTATATCTCTCACTCCTTCCTGTTGGCTCCCTGAGCCTCCGGTCTCTCTCAGGGGTATCGAGTATAAAGAGAAACAAAAATAGCAAAATCTAGTGCTCTCTGTTTAAAACATTTTAATGGACTGATAAAAACAAAGGCACGGTACTCACAAACATAGTGGGCTATGCAGATATTGGAAAATACTGAGATGGCTGCAGGATGACATCTGCAGACAGAGCTTCGCCCCTATACGCGTTACGTCGATAGGCGTGACTTCTTCAGTAGGTGGTAACCAAACCCCATTACAACGCTCATCAAATGCATGTCAATTCACAAAAGAAAACCATATTGATGCATGACTATGCGCCTGCCCAATGCTAGAAAAAAAAAACACTTACATGCAAGAATATATCTAACATCACACCTTATCACAGTTTACTGCAGCGAAAGAGGAATTCTCATGGTTGATATAGGTAACTGTTCTTTGCATATGTTGTAAAATATTCAGGCTGATACAAGGAAAGATTACAAACGATTTGGTAGCATTTGCATACCATTAAAAGATATGCTAGAAAGGTTTAAACAAATACCATACTGGAAAAAGTCAATTTTCCCTTCAGCGCTGACTACGGAAATAATTCAAGTGACACATATTGCACAGAGAGCTTACTCTGAACATATAAAAGTTTATTTCCCATGATAGCCTTCTGGAGAAAAAGTACACATTGATTTATTTAAAGTTTTCATCTCCTATGCAATAATAAGGCATGCTAAGTCTCTACACGCTCTTTTATGTTTTACAGATTCGTGTAAACTTGACAGTTCACACTGGTCTGTGTTCCTAACTCACACTGATAGCATTGTCAATACAGTCTCCGAGTGCAAACAGACAGCTGCCTGCACGCTCCTTCCTCGCCCATGGCATAGCACTCTTTACATCCTGCTAAAACAATTGATTCTGAGCAAACAGCAGGCTCCAGGACACTTTCCCGCTAGTGAGAACTCTGCGACAGCTGCCGAAATGGTGCGATTCCTCAGTGAGACTTCTCCCCTCATTATTCCTTATCTATTTCCTTTACATCATCACTGAACCATCTGTCCCGAGGTCCCACATCCTATTCATTAGCCAAATCCCCTTGTTAGATGGAACTTTTATTATGGTATAATGAAATGACTTCAGTGGAATACTCATAGATGTACTTCAATGAAATACTCATAGAGAAAGCTACACTTTTCCACTTTGTGGTGACCTACGTTCGATTCAGAGTCACAGCTATATAGTCGACAATGGAGTCAATGAAGGACGCCCTGACTCTCTAAAAGCAGAACTAAAGTTAAAAATTGAAAAACTGCCAGCAGACAGGCATATAATGTATCTTCTGCAAAAAGGCAAACTTACCTGTCTGTTCGCAGTCTTCTTTAGAATGAACACTGAGCTTGGTGTACTTTTTCGGTATGCCTCCGTGCTGGGATCATTAAACTCTTGGGAGTTAGACATGTGCATTCTTTTCGTCCAAATGCATTTTAGTTCGAACTCCGGGGATTTTCGAGTTCGTTTTAACAAAGATAATGAATGCGGAGAGCAAAAAATGCTTTATTTTAGTTGCGACAACAGTTCGATATAGATAGAAGATTCGACATGACGGTGACAATAGCGATCTGTGTCTATTGAATCTGCGGTCCAATGTTCCTAACCTAACTCTATTAGTCCAAGATTAGATTAGTCCAAGATTATTCGACATTGAGAGAACAGATTCGACATTATAGAGACATGAAGATTCGACGAAGCAGCTAAAAACATACAATCGCTGTGATCTATGGTCAAATTCTCCACCCATTGGCTATAGAAGAATTCCAATGTAGGTTGACTAGTAATAATAATAATTAATAAATATAATTATTACTAGTCATACAACATTAGAATTGTACTATAGCTTTTGGTCAGAGCATTCAACCGGAAATGTACAGTTTAGCTGCCTCGTCGAATCTTCTTAGAACATTCGAGAGACACCATAAGCCTTCAATTGACATATTCAACCTTAAAGGGGTTGTAAAGGTACATTTTTTATTTTCTAAATAGGTTCCTTTAAGCTAGTGCATTGTTGGTTCACTTACCTTTTCCTTCCATTTCACTTCTAAATGTTTTTTTTCTTAGTTTTCTTTGTCTGAATTTCTCACGTCCTGTTCCTCCTCAGTAAGCTGTTCTGTTTGACTAAACACCGCTCAGATGATGGTGTGAAGTTTACTGAGGAGAATCAGGAAGTGAGAAATTCAAACAAAGAAAATAAACATTTAGGCCCCGTACACACGACCGGATCTATCCGCTGGGATTTATCCGCGGATCAGTTCCAGCGAATAGATCCGGTCGTGTGTAGGCCCGAGCGGACAATTTTCGGCGGACATTTGTCCAGCCGACGGATTCCTAGCGGATAAAAATTTCTTAGCATGCTAAGAAATCTATCCGCTGGAATCCTGTCCCTCTGACTTATCCGGTTGTCTGTACAGACTCACTGGATAAGTCCGTCCGATCCCCATCCCTCGCATGCGTCGGAATGATTTGACGCATGCATGGAAGAATTTACCTTTCAACGTCGCGACACGTGACCGCGGATGTTTTCCGCGCGGATTTTGATCTGATGGTGTGTACAAGCCGGAGGAGGAATGTCCGGCGGACCGTTTCCAGCGGAAATCCTCTCGTCTGTACGAGGCCTTAGAAGGGAAATGGAAGGAAAAGGTAAGTGAACCAACAATGCACTAGCTTAAAGGAACCTATTTAGAAAATAAAAAACAAACCTTTACAACCCCTTTAATTCAGACTTTTGGACACATGCATTTTTTAACAAAACAAAATAAATAAAAACAAATTTTGGGAGTAACAAAATAAATGTATTTTTCGGACGAAACCGAAATTCCGAAACAAAATATTTCAGTGTGCACATGTCTATTGGGAGTTGTGTAATTCCAACCCAGCCAGTTAAGATCACCTAAGATCCTGTACCCAGAAGAAGCTGGGGACAAAGATGTAAGCAGGGGTCAGTACCACTTTTAGTGGGGTCTCTCCCTTTGGTGAAGTTGTGGGTAGAGTGTGTACCCCTATATAATCTGGGAGGAAGATGAGAAGAGGCTTACCCTGATGTACATAATGTAGGTGTGGACCCTTTAGAGAAGATGACCTTCTTGGGATGGGGGCAGAGAGTCTCTAGATGAGGACCCACTCTAGTAGGACTTACAACTAAGACTAATGTGAACTGTACTGCTGTGAATGTGGTCATGAAGATGCGGCTGTATGGAGATGATGACCTGTTTCACAGTAAAGAACATTTTAAAAGGCTGTACTTGTGGACTATTCTTATTCATAGAGGTGGGCCTCAGGCTAGGAGAATGCAACTAACAATATGGTGGAGTTTCTCCAAAAACAGGTGTGTGCCTACCATAGCGAGGTGGAGACCTTGGCTAGCTTGGTGGGAATAAGGCCTCTATACGAGCTTAAAAAAAAATTAGCTACAGACCAATTGCATCACCCTTCACAAATCTTTATTATTCCAAGACTAGATCACATAGAGATTTTTATGGTTATGGTAGAGCTAAAGATTTATTTTCTATTTAGATAATGAAGGAGAGAGGGGAGGGGGGGGGCAGGAGTTTGCCTCTAGTTGAGAAAGGATACATATGGACTGTGCTACCAATTGCTGAAAGATAAGACTTGAAAATGTAAGTCACAAATGGGTAGTGTGATTCTCCTGCTGGTGCTAGTGACATTGCCCTCTGGCCGATCACTCGAGGCTGCATGTTGGTCTAGGTGGAGCTCTGGCCTTCTGTATACCGGTACTTCTTGGAGCTACCGAGAATAGAGAGGCCTCTCAAGTTAAGATGTTCTCCTGAATGTATTGAACTGCGTAGTACTGAACTGAAAGTTATGGCCTAGGATTCCATTACAGAAAATGAGGAAAAGAATAAGAAGTGTCAACATTGTTGAAGGTCAACATCAACATTGTTGAAGTATTTTCAAAGTATAACATTCACCTCACAGGGTGTTAGATACATTGACATATCATAAAAAATAAAAAAAGATTAAATATGCTTTGCCTAAACAAAAAGTATTAAGTGCATCAGGAGTTGTAAAGGAAAAAAATGTTTTGCCTAAAATGAATGTCTGCAAGGTAGACAGACAGAATAGTGTAATGATTCTGTAAAAAAACGAGTAAATACCTATTAAATTCCTTCATCTAGATCACCTCCGGCATTCTAGTTTCTGTTCTATCATTCACTTCCTGGTTTGCGGCGCTCGTTCATGTAAGAACTACATTTCCCAGTATGCATAGCAGCACGCCCAGTAATTCACACCTCCTTGAAGTCTCCAACACGTAGAGAGCGTCCTGCCGCACAGATGTAGTTCCCAGGAGGGGGTGAGCACATCACTGACCACCGAAGTAAAGCCTCCCTTCACGGTGGTCAGTAAAATCAGACAAGCAGGAAGTGAACAGAACAGAGAAGAAATAGAGCAACTTCTGAGCAAAAACGAACAATGAGGAAGTGAAAAGAGGAATGTCTGCAGGTAAAGGATGCTTATTATGAAAAAAAAAAATCCTTTACAACTCCTTTAACCCATAGGACAGAAATGTTTCATATTGGTAATTGAGTCTAATCATAGCGACCACTTCAGATGGATTTGGGGTTAAGTTGTCTTTCTAATGTCTGGCTATAACGGTTTTGGTCATTACTAGGACATGTGTGACTATAACTTCTATATGACATATGTTCTATATGATGTGGAAATTTCTCTAGGTCAAGATGCAAAAGTGCTAGAGCTGGGACTGGTCAAGTTAAAATTCCCAAGATATCAGAAATAATTAAACACGTGCATTTGTTTTTGTTCAAATGCATTTTCATCCAAATTTCGGGGATTTTCATGATCGTTTTAACAAACGATAATGAACATGCAGAATCCGGAATCCGAAAGATCCGACATAAAAAATGCTTTATTTTCGTTTTGTTTCGTTGCGACAACAGTTCGATATAGATAGAAGATTCGACATGACGGTGGCAATGCGGTCGAATGTGACTAACCTAACTATTAGTTCAAGATTATTCGACATAGAGAGAAAATATTCGACATTATAGAGATATGAAGATTCGACGAAGCAGCTAAAAACATACGATCGACACAAACGGACATTTATGGTCAAATGCGTCGTCGTACAGTTTAGCTGCTTTGTCAAATCTTCTTAGAACATTCGACAGACACCATAAGGCTTCAATGACAGATTTGACCCTAATTAATTCGGATTTTTGGACAAATGCATTTTTTTATGAAACAAAATAAATAAAATGTAATTTCGGGAGTAACTAAATAAATTAATTTTTCGGCCGAAAACAAAATTCCGAAACAAAATATTTCAGTGTGCACATGTGTAGAAATAATACAGAAAAGTTTTCTCAAAAAAATTGTAAGGTTTTTACAGGTCCAGAAAATGTAGTAGAGGGTACCGAATTGTCCACACAGTCTCTAACAAAGGGGAGAGTTTGATGCTAAATATTTTGCCAACTGGGAAGGAGTACAATACCACCTAGCCCAGGGGTGTCCAACCTTTTGAAGAGCGAGGGCCACTTAAGCGACTTGGTATCCGGTCACGGGCCACAATGAGCGGAGCAGGTGGATGGCATGTCCATGTCTGCTCTGCATATGCAGCGTAGGGTGACCACATTTTCAAACTACCATTTAGGGACACCCTCCTTCCCAAAAATCAGCTTTTGCTCCAACAAATCACAGCACAGTGATTGGACTCAAGAGGCGGGATTTATGACTTCTCCAATCACAAGCAGGGGGCGGGGATTGTGCTCCTCCAGACATTCCCAGCCAGGAGAAGTACTGTCAGTGAGTAAAGTGGTGATGTGACGGCCTTTTTTGGGGGCATCAGATTGGCTCGGGGGGGGGGGGTCGCTGTGTCAGTTTAATTAGGAATAAAGGTACCTGGGACAGACCCGCAAAATGCGGGACTGTCCCGGGCAATCCCGGACACGTGGTCACCCTACTGCAGAGCGGACACGGACACAGCCCACTATACTCGAATTGGAGGTAGGACCAGGGCTGTCTTAATGAGAGGGCACACCTGGGTCCAGCTGCATGGGGGGCCCCTGCCCTTTGCCCAAAGCAGCTGGTCCTTAAGCCCAGGCTACCCCTCTACATCCCAGATATCCCCCAGCACTGTGACCCCTCTACACCCTAGATATCCCCCCAGCACTCTGACCCCTGTACACCCCAGATATCCCCCAGCACTCTGACCCCTCTACACCCCAGATATGCCCCCAGGACTCTGACCCTTCTACACCCCTGATATTCCCCCAGCACTCTGACCCCTCTACACACCAGATATCCCCCCAGCACTCTGACCCCTCTACACACCAGATATCCCCCCAGGACTCTGACCCATCTACACCCCACATATCCCCCCAGCACTCCAAACCCTCTACACCCCAGATATCCCCCCCAGGACTCTGACCCCTCAACACCCCAGATATCCCCCCAGCACTCTGACCCCTCTACACCCCAGATATTACCTGCACTGTCTCCATTGTAGGGGGCCAAGAGCATTACTTTGCCCAGGGGCCCATCATGCTATTAAGACGTCCCTGGGTAGGACACAAGTCGGTTTATGTCTGCCACTACTTAGATGTGAAAGAAGGGTCCAATTGGTCAATTCACATCCAATTTACACTGATGCACTGCGGTTTACCCGCACTGTGGGTGTAACACAGTGTACCTTTGGTTTTCTGCACTTTTCAATAGACTTGTATTATATTCTGCAGGTTTGGTGCACTTTCAGAAAGCTCACCAAACTCCCAGGTAATAACAGAAGTGTATGGCTCAGTGCAGGTAACCCGCAGGCAAACTGTGCTGCACCTGCGGATCAGTTTGAAAGCAGCCCAGTAACCACTGCAGAAACGATACGCCCATTTATACACTGTGGGGTAGATTCATAAAGAAGTTACGCTGGCGTATCTATTAATATGCCTCGTAACTTCTAGGTTGCTCCGGCGTATCTTTTTTAAGTCTCTTACGCCGTTGTATCTTAGTTGCATATTTACGCTGGCCGCTAGGTGGCGCTTCCGTCGATTTACGCGAGGAATATGCAAATTAGGGAGATACGCCGATTCAGAAACGTACGTCCGCCCGGCGCATTTTTTTACGTCATTTACGTTAGGCTTTTTCCGGCGTAAAGTTACCCCTGCTATATGAGGCGTATCCTATGTTAAGTATGGACGTTGTTCCCGCGTCGAATTTTGAAAATTTTACGTCGTTTGCGTAAGTCATCCGTAAATGGGGCTGTGCGTAATTTACGTTCACGTCTAAAGCATTGGCTTTTTGCGGGTTAATTTTGAGCATGCGTACTGGGTTACTTTCACGCACAGTGCATGCGCCGTTAGTCAAAAACGTCATTTACGTGGGGTCATGTTTTAATTACATGAAACACACCCACCTCTTCACAATTTGAATTAGGCGCGCTTACGTCGGCAGATTTACGCTACGCCGCCGTAACTTAGGGCGCAGGTTCTTGGTGAATACAGAACCTGCCTCACTAAGTTACGGCGGCGTAGCGTATCTGAGATACGCTACACCCGCAGAAAATTAAGCCAATCTACCTGAATCTACCCCTGTAATTTTAGTAATAAACTGACCTTTAATACCATTATTCTATTCTATCAAAGAGCAGGAGGTCGTGGGCCACATCAGAGGGCGCTGCGGGTCACATGTGGCCCCCGGGCCACTGGTTGGGCACCCCTGACCTAGCCAATACCTTTTGGATCAATTCCCAGTGGCTGATACAATGTGTTTCATTATAACTATATTGGAATGTGAGAGACCATTGTTCAGGGGTGAAGGAACAATTAGGATGAGACTCCCATGATATTATGGCCCTTGCAAATTTTAAGGGTTATAGGTGTTACTTGCTGATCTCTTTCAAATTTTTTCAACCTCTTTCTGTCTCCATGCACTGACTCCAGAGATGGCTGCACATCTTTGCCCAGTGACAGTGGTGGACCATCATCGTCACAATCCCGACTGCTTGTAGTTTCCACTAGGATTGTAGATGATAGGGTGACAAACACACGTTGTCCTCCATAACAGGAATTGCTTGAACAAGGACATTCATAATACCACCACAAGGTATTCTTTTATTGAAGGCTGCAGATTTAAAAAGATTGAAAGCAACTTTTGAAATGACATTACAATGCTAAAGGTTAGTTGAGATTTTAGCGGTTGAGTTTAGGTCTGCTTCAAACATTTTTGTTGCATTGCCAGTAAACATCTCCTCATTTATGATTTCCTAAGGGCTTGCACTCCCACAGTGCGCAAATTGGTGGCCATCACTTGCTGGGTCTTTAGACATCACAAAAGCTTTTTTTTTTTTTTTTTCCAACACAATTTTATTATGATAGTTCCTAGAGGGGATATTAAACAAGAGCTGCACTTCAAAAAAAAAAAAAAAAGCGCTAGAAAAAAAAGCAGACATCTGTACAGTTCTTCTTCTGCAGAGTATAATGAAATGAGGCGCTTTTGAGATACTGGTGTTAAACGGAACATTTGACAGTGGTATATGGGCATGAAAACAGGGGTCAGCCTTAGAGATGAAATCATAGTGTGTTTATCTTCCGAGACCCATGGGCAATGTTCATACTACGGGTGCAATCACACAATTTCAAATATAGTAAGCAGAAGAGCCGAGTCATAAATAAGTGCTCTATAATTTGTAACGACAGGCAGGTCAGAGAGTGAGGAGCGGCAGATGATGTGCAGGCCATGGGAAGATGTGCTTTGTAAATTTACTGGAAATCGGAGCAGGCCCAAAGCTTTGTTGAAAAATGTATTGCCAGTCAGAAGGCGACACTGTTCCATTGTTCTTAAGATACTGTACAATACAAGGATTATCTGATACTGTAGACATAAAACATGAAGGAGGAACTGTGGATGGCACCGACGTAACATCTGAGAGACACTTATGGAGCCATCATTGGCCAGAACAAGGGATGCCATTGATTGTCACAACAAAGCTTGAGCAAATTTTAGGATGTATTGTATATCGGACTTGTCATGTTAGACATGGAAGTAGCATGCTTGTGCTGCAAGGCAACAGAGTTATAAGTAAAATCTGATTAAAGTTTTAACATGTTAGGATCCATGCCCACTGACTTAAAGCGGGGGTTCACCCAAAAATCAACTTTCTGTCACTAGATCCAGCATACTGCTGACATCTGCAGTATGCTGGATTTTTTTTTTTGTACTTATCATTTTAGCGGTCTTTCTTCTCCTGCACCGAGCGGCGTATCCTTTCGGGTATAGGCGTTCCTAAATCAAGAGCAGTTGATTGACGGGCTTGGATGGTCTAACCCCTCTCCTAGCTTCAGGGATTTTAGCAGAATAGGTGCCCCAGCTCTGCCACAGCTGGCACCTCAATGAGAGCAAGCAGAATTTTTTGGCAGGGCTGCCCATAAGGACAGCAGTCCTTCAGCCTGGGAACTTCTCATCTTGGACAAGAACAGAGAAGCTCAGGGCTTCAGACTATTTATGCTCACTCCCAGCCACCATTTGGTCACTCTCCTCCAGGGATTAGCTGAGACAATATAAATATTCAGCTGCTGATCTGTTTCATCCAGCCCATGACATTCTAGAATCCTCCAGAGAGCAAGGGGAAAGCAATCAAACCTGCAGCCAGTGAAACACAGACTAGGCCAAAACAATCAAAAGCTGCTCAACTGATTTCAGTAGAGCCATAAAAACTAAATTTGCCTAGCCTAACTAGCAGCCTTTCTAGAAAGGTGCTAATAACCAGATAACCACTTCAGTCCCAGAAGAATTTACCCCCTTCCTGACCAGAGCACTTATTGCGAATTCAGCACTGCGTCGCTCTAACTGTCAATTGACGTCCTTTTTTCCCCCCACAAATAGAGCTTTCTTTTGGTGGTATTTGATCACCTCTGCAAATTAATTTTTTTTGCACGATAAACAAAACAAGAGCGACACTTTTGAAAAAAAAAACTGTATTTTTTTAATTTTTCGATAATAAATATCCCCAAAAAATATATATATAAAAAAAAAAAGATTTCTCAGTTTAGGCCGATACGTATTCTTCTACATATTTTTGGTAAAAAAATTGCAACAAGCGTATATTGATTGGTTTGCATAAAAGTTATAGCGTCTACAAAATAGGGGACAGTTTTATGGAATTGTTATTATTATTTTTTTTTTTACTAGCAATGGCGGCGATCTGCGATTTTTAACCTGACTGCGACATTTTGGTGAACACATCGGACACTTTTGACACTATTTTGGGACCATTGTCATTTATATAGCTATCAGTGCTAGAAAAATGTACTGATTAATATGTGTAAATGACACTGGCAGGAAAGAGGTTAACCACTATGGAACGAGGAATGGGTTAAATGTGTCCTAGGGAGTGATTCTAACTGTGAGGGGGATGGTCTACCAGTGACATGACAGAGATCACTGCTCCTGATCACAGGGAGTAGTAGATCAGTGTCCTGTCACTAGGCAGAAAAGGCAAATGCATTGCTTATATAGGCATCTCCCCGTTCTGCCTCTCTGCGAGACGATCGTGGGCCGTGGGAGAATATCAAGTTCACGGGACCCATGAGCACACTCCCGAGACACGCGCATGCGCCGCCAGCGGCAAATTCAAAGGGACATACAGGTACGCCCATTTGCCTGCCCATGCCATTCTGCTGGCGTATATCGGCGTGCGGCGGTCGGGAAGACGTTAAAGGGCCAGAAGGAGCTGGCTGTAAGGGTCAGAGGTTTGAATCAAGAATACATCAAACCACACAAATTGAAAAAAAGAAAAAAAAATATATCAGTACAGGAATAACAATAACTCAAATAACATAGCTACATGGTTTGTCAAGCTGAAAAAAGACATAAAGACATCCATCTGGTTCAAACATTATATAAAAAAAGAGAAACAGATAGAATAAATAAATAGGAAATCTATATATCCAGGGGAAGGTTAAAACCCCATAAACCATGGTCCAACTTGCTCAGAACGATGAGGTTAGCAATCTTTTTGATTTGAAAACTGTAACACAAATATTCACTGCTGTAGAAAGAGGAGTTAAAAGAAAAAACAACACAAAAAAAACATCAAGCCCTTAGAGGATCATTTAAATAATCTTCATGTTTGCTCACAATACCGCTACTTCCTCCCATCAATTAGCTCCATCCCCTTTGTACGGGAACAATATAAAGGTAAGTGCTCCTAAAGTTACAACAAATAAAAACAAAACAAAATAAAAATAAAGTATTAACGATTCCTCTAGCTGTTCAGAAATAACTATCCCTTGTTAATAATGTTTTTCTATTACCATGATAACAGCATTACTACACAACAGTGTGTGCATATTACTGGACTATTATCACACATCTCCGCTAATTGAAGACTTGTCTTGTTGTTTCTCGATGTCTAATTAACAGATAATGAACCATAAATTCAACGTGAGATGATTAACAGGAAGTGAAAAGTAAATAGCTGTCACTGCAATAAAGTTTTTTTTTTTTTTTCTTTCTTTTGTCTCTTCAGCTGTCAACACAATTGTCTTTATCAAGTAGAAAACGAGACTCCCATTGTGAAGAAGAGGCAGAAAGGTGACTGCTAGGAACACGGAAACCCCCGTTGTCTTTTATTGTATATATAATAACCTGTCTAATTTCTGTCGCAATCAAAGTATTGAAAAGCAGAGTAAGCTTGCAAATGATTTCACCACTTAAAGGGGTTGTAAAGGATAATTATTATTTTGTTTTTAAATAACAAACATGTTATACTTACTTCCACTGTGCAGCTCGTTTTGCACAGAGTGGCCCCGATCCTGGTCTTCTGGGGTCCCTCGGCGGCTGTCTCGGCTCCTCCCCACATCAGCTAACACTCTTCATGTGAAGCGTTCTCCCAAGAGGGTTACCTTGCGGGTAGCGCTCCCGTGATACAGCTGACGGCTATAGCCGCCGATTATCATTCGACCCCGCCCCCCGGCGTGCCGCATCACTGGTTTGATTCACAGCAGTGGGAGTCAATGGTTGCGCTGCTATCAATCATCCAATGAATGAGCTGAGGAGAGCTGAAAAGCCCGGTCAAGAAGCCTGCTCGTTCACGACGCGGACTTTTCGAGGGCTCAGGTAAGTAAACCGGGGGGCTGGGGGCCGGAAAACATCAGATGTTGTTTCACCTTATTGCATAGAATGTAATGTAAATGTAGCGCCTGTGTACTTTCAGGTACAGGTGCTATTCTAAATTTAAGGGGGATGAGAGAGTTAGTTAGCTCTCATCTGGTTGATTTGTTAAATTGGGTCTCTGCTTCAGCTGGGCTGTACTGTGGGCTCATTCTGTTGTTTCTGGGGTGTTGGAGTCCAGGCTGGGGTGTCTCTTCCCAGCAGCCAATCAGGAGGGGTTTTCCCTCGCTGGGCATGCTGGGAGAGGGTACTTCTGGAGCAGACACCATTAGGCGGGTTCTTGTTACTGGTGTGGCACCCACCTTCAGGGTGACCACACATCACGGCC
Source organism: Rana temporaria (assembly GCF_905171775.1). NCBI lineage: Eukaryota > Metazoa > Chordata > Amphibia > Anura > Ranidae > Rana > Rana temporaria. Next base: position 646,461,989 of record NC_053489.1, on the reverse strand, counting down.
CCCGGCAATATGGTCTACCAGGCCCGGGGTGCACATGCTACGCGGTGTTCCTGGTTCTGGGACCATGTTGGCCCGGAGCAATTGAAGTTATGGCGGGACCCCAGTAATCGACTGGGTCCCCAAGTTCTGAGGAAAGATCCCAAGCGAGATGGCTGTTCAGTGGGGAGTCAGCCTGAGGAGAGCCAAGAGAGGCAGGCAATCCAACAGGGCCTCGACAATCCATCGGGGATCAAGGTAACCGGACACTGAGAGGTTGGATGTCAGCAACCTGTCAGTCGGTGACCCAATTAAGAACTACCTGAGGGAGATCCAGGCACCAATACTTCTGAGGAGGATTTTCCTCCATGATCCACGTTCTAGGGAAGGGTCTGTGGCAGAGACTTGTTTCCCTCAAGGTACCGAGTGATACCCTGGCTGCCAGGTCGGTGTGAGAGGCCTGTCCGGGTACATTATACCCATTCCGGCTGGAGTGGCGACGAAAGCAAAGTGTCGTTGGAAGCAGGACTGCTTTCGTACTGTTAAGCCTGAATCTACTACTCTCCTCCTCATCCATCTTTACTGTCTACCTCAAGTTTTACTGTTTACCGTGTTGGGTAAAATAAAAGCACAAGAAAGACACCTGCTGTTTGGACGTTCCATCATTGCTGCTCTCATCCGCTACCCTAGACGGCGGAGTCACAGTGGTAACAGGCCATCCCCATTCTATCCTTCGGGGGTGAGCGCTACATAAAGATAAACGTTTTTCACCTTAATGCATCCAATGCATTAAGGTGAAAAAAACATCCGACAATACAGCCCCCCCGAGCCACCATTTTATTTACCTGAGCCCTCGAAAGTCCTGCGCTCGCCCCCGTCATCCTCCTTGTTTCTGATCCTGGCCGTTGATTGGCTACACTGGATGGATTGAAAGCAGTGCAGCCATAGGCTTGTGCTTCTGTCAATCACATCCAATGATGCGGCGCGGCAGGGGTGGGCCGGGTGATACAGTGAGCGGCAATAGCCACCGGCTGTATCACGGGAGTGCGCCCGCAGGAACTCAACACCATGCGAGCTTGCATGAAGGTGTTGAGTTCTTGCGGGAAGGAGTCCAAAACAGCCGCCGAGGGACCCCAGAAAACCAGGTTCGGGGACACTCTGTGCAAAACGAGCTGCACAGTGGAGGTAAGTATGACATGTTTGTTATTTTAAAAAAAAATAAAAAAATTAACTTTACAACCCCTTTAAGGTGAAAATCATGAACCTTTACAAGCCCTTTAAGGAGTGAGCCTGTTTTTCAGACTCTTTGTTTACAAGTTAAAAACAAGTTTTTGTGCTAGAAAATTACTTAGAACCCCCAAACATTATATACTGTATTGGTATATTTTTTTCTAACACCCTAGAGAATAAAATGGTGGTCATTGCAACACTTTTTGTCACACCGTATTTGCGAGGCGGTCTTACAAGCGCACTTTTTATGGAAAAAAATCACTTTTTTGAATAAAAAAGTAAGACAACAGTAAAGTTAGCCCAAATTTTTTTATATTGTGAAAGATAATGTTACGCCAAGTAAATTGATACCCAACATGTCACGCTTCAAATTTGCGCCCGCTCGTGGAATGGCATCAAACTTTTACCCTTAAAAATCGACATAGGCAACGTTTAACCACTTCCCGCCCGGTTAATAGACAATAGACAATTGACATCTTGACCACCTGATAGGGACCTTTGGGATGAATTAGAGCGGAGACTGCGAGCCAGGGCCTCTCCTCCTGACCTCACAAATGCTCTTCTGGATGAAAACAAGCATATATGTAAAACGAAAATGTACTTTTTTCACTTCTAGGCTATAGTGTGGGTACCAGAGGCTGCAGTGTGGGTGCCAGGGGCTATAGTTTGGGTACCAGAGGCTGTAGTGTGGGTACCAGAGGCTGTAGTGTGGGTGCCAGGGGCTATAGTGTGGGTACCAGAGGATATAGTGTGGGTTCCAGGGGCTATAGTGTGGGTACCAGAGGCTGTAGTGTGGGTACTAAAGGCTGTAGTGTTGGTGCCAGGGGCTGTAGTGTGGGTACCAGAGGCTGTAGTGTGGGTACCAGAGGCTGTAGTGTGGGTGCCAGGGGCTGTAGTGTGGGTACCAGAGGCTGTAGTGTGGGTGCCAGAGGCTGTAGTGTGGGTGCCAGGGGCTGTAGTGTGGGCACCAGGGGCTGTAGTGTGGGCGCCAGGAGCTGTAGTGGGGGTGTCAGGGGAACACTCACATGTAAATAAGCTCATCGAATGCAAGGTGGACCGCTCCAATCCATCCCCCAAACAGTGCTGTGGAGAGGCTGGATGGCATTCTGTAGCTGACAGGGAAGCCAGAAGAACCACTGAGTGGATGTGATGTCACTGGAGGTGGGGACGCGGCCAGGATACAGAAAGAGCACACTGGAACAGGGCAGGCTACGTGCTCAGAGCTTGAGTTCTGTATAGTGCAGGTGCATGGAGCGGGAATATTTATACGTGTGAGGCACTTTACGTACATACGTGGGTATGTCCGTACTCGCAAGTGTACGTAAAGTGAGTGTCCGTAAAGGGGGGTATGCCTGTATAGAGTATAGACACACTCCTAAACCTAAGACTGGGATCCCATTAAAGTTCATGTGCATGTAAAGGCAGATGTCCCAATACATTTGACAATAGAGTGTACCCGCTGACAGGAAATCTTAGTGAAGATACTCATATAAAATGCTTATTTTTTTTACAAAACTAAGCATTTTTTTTTTTTTTATGATATTTAGTTTTTTGTCCTTGACATGATAAAAATAATATACCTTACATTACATTTACAGGAAAAACGGGGGGGGGGGCATATTTGAATAGCAGTAAATGTGATATTCATGAAACATTCACTGCAGGTAAATCAGCCACTGCAATGAGAACCGTATACACCACACACATTAACCTACAGTGGATTTTTGACAAATATCAAATTCACCACTTTTTTAAACATATCCCTATATAGCAGTGATGGCGAACCTTGGCACCCCAGATGTTTTGGAACTACATTTCCCATGATGCTCATGCACTCTATAGGGTAGTTGAGCATCATGGGAAATGTAGTTCCAAAACATCTGGGGTGCCAAGGTTCGCCATCACTGCTATATAGCCTCTTTATACTTTTTATGTTCTTTGGGCCAGATTCACATATAACTGTGGCGGCGTAGCGTATCATAGATACGTTACACCGCCGCAAGTTTTCATCTCAAGTGCCTGATTCACCAAGCACTTGCAATGAAATCCTCCGCCGGCGGCCTCCGGCGCAAGGCGGGCCAATTTAAATGGGCGTGTGCCATTTAAATTAGGGGCGCTCTCACGCCGGACCTACTGCGCACGCTCCGTTTCGTAATTCCCGTCGTGCTTTGCGCGCCGTGACGTCATTTTTTCAAATAGCGACGCGCGTAGCGTAATTCCGTATTTCCGGACGGCTTACGCAAACTACGTTATTTTTTAAATTTCGACGCGGGAACGACGGCCATACTTTAGACAGCAATACGCTTGCTGACTAAAGTTAGGGCACCTAAAACGACGACTAACTTTGCGACGGGAAACTAGACTAGCGGCGACGTAGCGAACGCGAAAATCCGTCGGGAATCGCTGTAACTCCTAATTTGCATACCCGACGCTGGTTTACGACGCGAACTCCCCCCAGCGGCGGCCACGGTATTGCATCCTAAGATCCGACAGTGTAAAACAATTACACCTGTCGGATCTTCTGGCTATCTATGCGTAACTGATTCTATGAATCAGTCGCATAGATAGAAACAGAGATACCACGGCGTGTCAGCAGATACGCCGTCGTATCTCTTATGTGAATCTGGCCCTTTGTGTACAACATACTGTACATGAATGTAAGTAAATTATGGTGTAATTTACTTTGATTAGTCCCCTCAAAGCCTTTTTTCTATATATATATATATATATATATATATATATATATATATATATATATATATACACATATACTGATTATGTATAATAGAGCATGGGCTGTAAAGATAACCTCTTTTTTTGCTCCTAATAGACACAATTAAAGAGAGCCGTTTTGTAGAACTTTTTTAATTCACATTTGTGAAAAAATAAAAAGCTAATATGTTGTATGTGACCTAAATCTGTCTGCCCATGAAGCCAACATACTAACCAGATTCCCTCTGCACCAGTTGCGGCCTGTCCATAGGGGACGCACGGGTGCCGCCCCCCAGGCAGTCACAATATATATATATATATATATATATATATATATATATATATATATATATATATTTTAAACTGGCCCTTTAAAAAAAATTTAAAACTAAGATCCTTAAGTGCACTGTGTTCGGGTGCCGGACACAGTGCACTATGGGAAGCTCCACGTCTATGCAATCATGAGATTGCAGACAAGGCTCTTAATTTACAGGGTTTTGACCTGCCCTGTGACACATTCCATTGCGCCGACAACTTCCGCCCTACGGCCGGCTGTTTTGATTGACATTGCACTGCCCTAGGACATGGGTGGTGCTTTCCATCCGAGTTACGACATCACTTCCTGTTTTCCCTGTCCCAGGGATAAACCGTAAGTGATGTCAGCGGCTCTATGGAACGCAGTCTGCACTGTGACCCCTGCCCGGCCACTCCGTCATCCACCAGCCACCCCTACTGTGCATCTCTTCCCACTTCTCCTACACTACTGGGGCAGAGGTAAACTTAAAATTCATCCTGCACAGAACAGTTATAGATGATTACATTTTTTTTATGTTGTCTTACCACTTATTTTGCCGCCAGGATAATGAGGAGCTATAGGGTCAATAAAATAAACCATAGCAGCATTCCAAATTGATTTGCTCCACAAAGGTTCGCACCACCAGTAATATCGAACCTCAGGTGACAAATATGATATGGATGGAGGAGCACTGCAAACTGGAAGGTGCAGAACTGATTCAAATGGATGCAAATCCACACTCAGAAAAGTGGTATTGGCCCCCTTTGATGATTACACTCATTATTCCTCCTTCTGTCAAGGCTGCCACTTGACTAAAGTCCATTACTGGTAGGTTATTGAACCAATATTTGAAACCAATGAATGTTAATTGCCAACACCATAATGGTAGTACTGCATAACTGACATCATAGAGAGCCAGGGCCGATCCTGGAAGGGTGCAACGGGTGCACTGCACCCAGGTGCCACAGAGGTGGGGGCGCCAAAGCGCTACCCTCCCTCCTCCTCTCCTTGTGGGTGGGCAGGCGTGCTAGTGTGGGCACAACCGCCCAGGGGCGAACTGACTGCCAGAAAACCTCTTCCTCAGCCCCTACTGAAGCCTGCCCAATCTACCATCCCAGCGTCTGTGTCACGGCTCCTCCCCCGTGGTTGTTTAGCAGCAGGACGCTGTAGACAGCGGAGTGGTGGGTGAAGGTACCATGGTGCCCAAGTAGGAGGAAATAAAGAGCATTGGTGAGGAGAAGGAGAAGGTGGCAGATGAGAGGACCAGAGGGGAGCCCGTCACAGAGCCACTGGTAGGTTGCATTGGATGGGCACTGATGAGGCTGCAATTGGTGGGCACTGATGAGGCTGCAATTGATGCATAGATCTCTTGTATCATTTCGGCAGTCTCTGACCATCTTCTGTATCATGCCTGCAGTCTCTGACCATCTTCTGTATCATGTCTGCAGTCTCTGAGCATCTTCTGTATTATGTCTGACCATCTTCTGTATCATGTCTGCAGTCTCTGACCATCTTCTGTATCATGTCTGCAGTCTCTGACCATCTTCTGTATCATGTCTGCAGTCTCTGACCATCTTCTGTATCATGTCTGCAGTCTCTGACCATCTTCTGTATCATGTCTGCAGTCTCTGCAGGGTAATGAAGACTCCTTAGGGGAGCATCTCTGAGTTGGGTCGTTGCCATAGAAGCATCTGTAAAAGGGAGGGGTTATTAAGATGACCACGCCTAAGCGGGGGCGCCAAAAATATTTCTGCACCCAGGCATCTGTGACCCTAGGATCGGCCCTGTAGAGAGCCATGGGATGTAATGCCTCCCTGATAAGCTATTACACATATCCCCCATACAGCATGTCCTGTCCTGCTTGTCGTATTATTTATTCCATGGTATAATGTCCACCGAATGGAGATACAATGTCCCCATCCAGTTGCTAACTGCCAGTTCTGAAGTTCTGTCTGACTTTCTGGTTAGGGATGAATGTAGTCATTATCGAACTTGCTGAAGTGGAAACTCTCAGTTTTGCTCATTGAAGCGAAAAGGTGAAACTGACTTGAATAATATAAAAGTTTTACTCTATTTTCTTTATTTAGAGTGTAAAGGAAATAAATCAATATGAGGATAGGAGTTGCCTATCTAAAAAAATGTCAAGAGGTTGTATTTTGGGGGGGTATTTAGGGTAGTTTCAGGCATTTTAACCACTTCCCACCCGCCCGACGAGTTTTTACGGCCACCATGTGGCTCTAAAATGGCAGGAGGCCGTCTATATATGGCCTCAGGCCTCCAGCCACTGCACGCGTGCACGCCCGCCGCGTCGCTCAGGTGCCGATGCGCGTGCCTGGTGGCCACGATGTCCGCCGGACAGCCACGATCGGCAATCACAGAGCCAGGGACGTGAATCTCTGTGTGTAAACACACAGATCCATGTCCTGTTAGGAAGAGGAGACTGATGGTGTGTCCCTTGTATATAGGGACAACCATCGGTCACCTCCCCCCGTCAGTCCCCTCCCCCCACAGTAAGAATCACCTAGCAGGGCACACATTAACCCCTTCCTCGCCCCCTAGTGTTAACCCATTTCCCTGACAGTCACATTTATACAGTAATCAGTGCTTATTTATAGCACTGTTCACTGTATAAATGTGAATGGTCCCAAAAATGTGTCAAAAGTGTCCGATGTGTCCGCCGTAATATCGCAGTCCTGACAAAAATCACAGATCGCCACCATTACTAGTAAAAAAAAAAATAATACAAAAAAAAAATGTCATAATTCTATCCCCTATTTTGTAGGCGCTAAAACATTTGCGCAAATCAATCACTATGCGCTTATTGCGATTTTTATTTTTACCAAAAATATGTAGAAGAATACATATCGGCCTAAACTGATAAAAACATTTTTTTTTTTTTATTTAATATTTATTATAGCAAAAAGTAAAAAAATATTGTTTTTTTTTCAAAATTGTCGCTTTATTTTTGTTTATATCGCAAAAAATAAAAACCGCACATATGATCAAATACCACCAAAATAAAGCTCTATTTGTGGGGAAAAAAAGGACGCCAATTTTGTTTGGGAGCCACGTTGCACGACCGTGTAATTGTCATTCAAAGCGTGACAGTGCTGAAAGCTGAAATTTCGCCTGGGCAGGAAGGGGGTATATGTGCCCAGTAAGCAAGTGGATAATTAATGATTCTTATATTTGTGTTTTTTTTTACCAATATGTATATGATTGTTTTATTATTTGTGTATGTATTTATTTACTATATACAGGCATACCCCACTTTTAAGTACACAATGGGACCAGAGCATGTATGTAAAACGAAAATGTACTTAAAGTGAAACAATACCTTTTTTCACTTCTAGGGTGTAGTGGGGGGTTAGGGGCTGTAGTGGGGTTGTCAAGAGCTGTAGTTGAGGTCTCGGCGGCTTTAGTGGGGGTGTCAGGGGCATACTGGAACAGGGCAGGCTATGCTCTCGGAGCTTCAGCTCTTTCTACTGCGGTTGTAAAATGTCTGTAGAGTACTTGTAAGGCACTTTACATACACTCACGGGTATGTCCTTACTCGCGAGTGTATGTAAAGTGAGTGTACTTAAAGCGGGGTATGCCTGTATATATTTGCGCTGATTGCACCTTTTGTTTTCTATTATTTGTATACTTTTGCTTTAAAAAAATCTGACTTCATTTTTCTCATTTTTTTCCCTCTGTGAAAATTGTTTTATTTGGCACAAGAATAGGTCAAGGGTTGTTGAAAGGAGCCTCCACAAGTCTCACAAGCCATTTAAAGCCCACTGCAACCTTTAACCGCTTGCCGACCGTCGCACAAACATTTACGAGCTCCGTGGCCATGCCCGCGGGACCCGTGGACTCGATGTCCGCCGGTCTCCCTCGATCGTGTCACAGAGCTGCAGAACGGAGGGGATGCCTGTGTAAACAAGGCATCTCCCTGTTCTGCTTTGTGACAGGACCACTGATCTACTGCTACCTGTCATCGGAAGCAGTAGTGTTGTGTCACAGGTAGCCCAGCCCCCACACAGTTAGAATCACTCTCTAGGACACACTTAACCCCTTCCTTGCCCCCTAGTGGTTAACCCCTTCCCTACCAGTGTTATTTACACAGTAATCAGTGCATTTTTATAGCACTGATTGCTGTACAAATGACAATGGTCCCAAAATAGCCTCAAAAGTGTCTGATGTGTCTGCCGCAATCACAATAAAAATCGCAGATTGCCACCATTTCTAAAGAAAAAAAAATATTAATAAAAATGCCATAAAACTATTTTCTAGACGCTATAACTTTTGCTCAAACCAATATATGCTTATTGCGATTTTTTTTTACCAAAAATATGTAGAAGAATACTTATCGGCCTAAACTGAGGAAAAAAATAGTTGTTTTATATATTTATGTTTTAAATATTGCTTTTTTTTTCTTAATTGTCGCTCTTTATTTCGTTTATAGCGCACAAAATAAAAAAACGCAGATGTGATCAAATACCACCAAAAGAAAGCTCTATTTGTGGAAAAAAAAAGGACGTCAATTTTGTTTCACAGCCATGATGCGCGACCGCGCAATTGTCAGTTAAAGCGACGCAGTGCAGAATTGCAAAAAATGGCTCGGTCATTGGGCAGCCAAATCCTCCGGGGCTGAAGTGGTTAAAAAAATTAAGAAACACCTTAACCCCTTTTACGACGGTGGGGTCTGGTGCTTTAAATGGTCTGTGATGCCCAAGGTTGGTAGGAGGAGCACTCTATCATGCAGCAGTATGATTGGCTGCAAAGTACTGACATCCTAGTCAGCGCGTCTATGCATTTCCTGATCATTGGTATTTGAACTTGAGTTCTCCGATAGAGCATGCCCCAGAACAAGACAGTAACAGATACCCATCTTGTCACCATATTTATGCATATTGCTGCCATGTCTGTGTCATTGTATATCTAGTATTAGTCACAGTCAACTGGACTTCTTCTGTGACATTAAAGGCATTTTGTAGCTTCAGCCAACCAATAAGGACTGAAGAAGTGGCTTGAAGAAGCTTTGAAACATCTTCACTATTGCAGAACAAGTTCAGTTTAATGTGACCAACTACTACTACAGTAGATATATCCAGGGCTCAAGTCCTGCGGGAACGCGTGGGAATGGAGTTCCTGCACTTTTTTCACAGCAGGAACTCAGGGCCAGATTCACGTAGAATCGCGGCGGCGTAACTTATCCTAGATAAGTTACACCGCCGCAATTTTTCATCGCAAGTGCCTGATTCACTAAGCACTTGCGATGAAAACTACGCCCGCGGCCTCCGGCGCAAGGCGGGCCAATTCAAATGGGCGTGTGCCATTTAAATTAGGCGCGCTCCCGCGCCGGACCTACTGCGCATGCTCCGTTTCCTAACTCCCGCCGTGCTTTGCGCGCCGTGACGTCATTTTTTTGAACGGCGACGTGCGTAGCGTACTTTCCGTATACCCGGACGGCTTACGCAAACGACGTTAAATTTTAATTTTCTACGCGGGAACGACGGCTATACTTTAGACAGCAATACACTTGCTGACTAAAGTTAAGGCACCAAAAAAAAAGTGTAACTTTGCGACGGGAAACTAGACTAGCGGCGACGTAGCGAACGCGAAAAACCGTTGTGGATCCGCCGTAACTCCTAATTTGCATACCCAACGCTGGTTTACGACGCAAACTCCCCCCAGCGGCGGCCGCGGTACTGCATCCTAAGATCCGACAGTTTAAAACTATTACACCTGTCGGATCTTAGGGATATCTATGCGTAACTGATTGATGAATCAGTCGCATAGATAGAAACAGGGATACAACGGCGTATCAGGAGAAACGCCGTTGTATCCCTTTTGTGAATCTGGCCCTTAGTTCCCTTTGCACAACTAGAGCAGCTGAGAGCAGCCGTGCCGCCCGAGCCAATCCTTCACTAAGCGGCGATGCCCAGCTCGAGTCACTGTCAGGGGCAGGCGAACCTTAGTAATCCTTTATGTTACTGGCCGCTTCCTGTATATGGATTCATGGGGTAGTGTGCGGGTATTCCGTCACTTCCTCGATGCCGCAATGTCTCCTGGGAGCTTTTGTCATTGTTCCCAGGAGACATTGCGGAGGTCTGCCGCGAGTTATTGCGAGATTTAGAAAGAACTTGCGGTTTAGTAATTATGCATATGAGCGTATCATTTTTTTTTTTTTTTTTGGTGGGGGGAGTGGATCTTGGGTGGGAGTTCCCACACTTTTTTCCCCAGGACAAGACCCCTGGATATATCATAATACACTTTACCTATTGTCTCCAATGCATTTCTCCAAAATGGAAATTTCTGGTAAATGGTCAGTTTCACTCATCCTTATTGCTGAAGAATAACTTAATAAGTCATCATCATCTTAATCATGGTTTGACTCTCTGCATCAACAAACCCCTTTCAACCCCTAAATTCTCAGTAAGGTCCCTTCACAGCTACACTATATTACCAAAAGTAAAAAGGATCAAAGGTTAAACTAGCATCAAATATCACCCCTAGATATTTCAGTTTAGGCTGAAGCTCATATATGGTGCCATTGATAGATAGATATCAGGACTGACCCTACTTAAAGCGGAGCTTCACCCAAATAACATGTATATAAGATAATATTCTTTATACTTCCAACATGTACAGTATGCCCCTTTTTTTTGGGGCTCTACATACCTTATTAGGGCTATTTTCCACCCGGGTTCCGGGTACTCACTCCCGCGGCAGTAGGCGTTTCTATGCAGAGGCGCAATGTCACCTGGGACTTCGCCCAGATGATTGACATCCTTGAGAAAAAGTTCCCCCCGCGCCCCCCTATGGCGTAGGCGCGTCACGAGAGTCACGGGTTTCTGAAAGTAGCCGAACTGCGAGTCAGCTCTATACGGCGCCTGCGCAGTCAGCTCTACACGGCTCCTAGTCGGTGCGCAGGCGCCGTGTTGAGCTGACCGAAGGACCGTTTTCATCGGTTAACCGGTGAAGCTGACTGATGGTCTGATGTGCCTACACACCATCGGTTGAAAAACCGACTGTGTCAGAACGCGGTGATGTAAAACACAACAACGTGCTGAAAAAAAACGAAGTTCAATGCTTCCAAGCATGCGTCGACTTGATTCTGAGCATGCGCGGCTTTTTAACCGATGCTTTTGCATACTAACGATCGGTTTTGACCTATCGGTTACCAGTCCATCAGTTAAATTTTAAAGCAAGTTCAAATTATTTTGACTGAAGGATAACTGACCGATGGGGCTCACATACGATCGGTTTGGACCGGTGAAAACGGACCTTCAGTCCGTTTTCATCGGTTTTGACAGATCCTGTGTACGCGGCCTAAGAGCACAAGATGCATTAGAATTATGTCCCAAGCATTTTTCTAATTTTATATATTCTATTTTGTGAGAACAATGGCATTTTAGGCCCCTAAGCCCACTGGAAGCTGTAGAAATGAAAACATCAAGTCGCTATAGCCCAACAACTGTAAAAAGTTGAAATGAAATGAGCATTAGAGAAATTCTCTTTAATTCCCAAGTTCCAGTACTGGCAGATGTGTGTAAAACCATCCCAAAATCTAAGCTTTCTCAATACTCTTAAAGCGGGAATTAGAGGGGTTTTGTTTGACAGCTGTGGATTTTATATGACCTCTATTGCTCAAGTCCTTCGATGACCTTGTTAGATTTCACCAAACAAAAATCTTTGTTTTGCCAAAGTGTACCTGTCACTCATTTTTGAAGAGCCGACAACTAGACTTTTTCTTTATCGGTAAAGAGGTCAAGACAGGTTCACCGCTGTGCAGGGTTAAACCTGATGTCATTTTATGTGGCTGCTGTAAAGTCATATAAAAATAACACCAAGCAATTAGAACAGTTTTTATTTTCTAGTGTGCCGAATGCACAGGCGAGTCAGGGTGACATTCTTCATTTGTATGCTGTATTGGATATAAAGCCGCGTGCACGCAATCGGTTAAATCGATGAGAACGGTCTGATGGACCGTTTTCATCAGGTGTGGGCGCCATCGGTTATTTATCCATCGGTTAAAAAAAAGCCAACTTGTTTTAAATTTAACTTATGGATTCCTAACCGATAGAAAAAAAAACGATCTTTAGTAGGCACGTCCATCGGTTAAAAATCCACGCATGCTCAGAATCAAGTCGACGCATGCTTGGAAGCATTGAACTTAATTTTTTTTAGAACGTTGTTGTGTTTTACGTCACCACGTGACAGAGAATCCTATCCTACGCACACCTAAAAACCTTAGTTTCTGTCTACCTACTATGTAGAGAAACCACAGCCAAGGTCCACCCAGAGAATTCCATCAGGTGGGCCAGGTTCGGACGCTGTGGGCCTCTCAGACCACCCAATGTTTTCACGCACTCTGGAACTCGCTCTTCAAAGTTCTTTTCTACTATACCAGCCGTGTGTACTTACACATGCATGGCTTAAAGATCCTTCCGCCTGCCCCATGACTCAAGCCACCCTCCTAAGTCCCGGCCGTTACGCTTGTCTCCCAAGTTGCACAGTGGGCACAGACCTTCATCCAACGCTCTTCTCAAAAAAATTATATATATATATATATATATATATATATATATATATATATATATATTGTACAGGATACTAAGAATGGACACACAAACTCCTGCGCACGGGTGGGTAGTCCGACAGTTAGTCACTATTTCCACATGAGAACTTCCACAAAATCAAAACTGGTAACAAAGGCCTTGCTGCCCTTCAGGGACGGGGAACATCCTAGCAGAGAACAAAAAGAAGAAGAAGAAAAAGAAAGGCGCACCAGCCTAGTGTATTACCGTTTGACTGTTTAATAAATGGGTAAGATAAAAATAAAACTACTCACAAACGAGTATAAAAGGCTTGTCAACAACGGTATGATGATAGATAACCCTCGAGCCGCAATCCCAGATGGGGGGGAAGAGGTATGTTGCTGCCGGCTGACGCGTTTCAAGGCAGCAGAGGCCTCTTCATCAGAGCTCAGCAGCTGAGCTCTGATAAAGAGGCCTCTGCTGCCTTGAAATGCGTCAGTGGCAGCGAAATACCTCTTCCCCCCATCTGGGATTGCGGCTCAAGGGTTATCTATCATCATACTGTTGTTGACAAGCCTTTTATACTATCTCGTTTGTGAGTAGCTTTATTTTTATCTTACCCATTTATTAAACAGTCAAACGGTAATACACTAGGCTGGTGCGCCTTTCTTATACTAAGGATGGACCCTGGATGGGAGATATATGTTGCTATTATTTGGGTTGCGGTCCCTTTAAGGTGGAGTTCAAGAGACATTTTTTTTTGTAGTTAGTAGGGGTTCTCACCCATGCGGGCTGAGGGGTTCCAGGGTAGTCCTGTTGGAGAAGAATGGACTAAGTTTGGGGCAGTTTGAATTGGCAAGTCCTCATATGAGACTCGGAATTAAGAGGTTCGCAGCGACTTTGAGCAAAAAAAGTTTCCAAACCCTGAATATAGGGACCTGGGTCCCAAAAGGGTTAACCCACCTGCAAGGGAGTCCTGAAAAGCAGCAGGAAGGGGTCAGCACGTGCCTACGAGGGAATGTGGAGACTATTTTGCTGAGCTTCTGTGGCTTTTTCAGTACCCCAAAGTGGACAGGAGCCCTAAACCCAAGTGCGGGACTGGTAGATTGGCGGTGAGCCGTTATGTGACTATGATTATACCAGGATTAAGGACTATTTGCTCTATTTTTGCTGAAGAACATTACTCTTTTGCTTGCTTGTTTTGAATGTCCAACAAAGACTGTTACTTTTTCAAGCAGCTAGCTGGTGATTTTGGACTCTCCAGATTGATATACTGTACAGTATATACACAAGCCTTCTCCACAGGTTCATAACTTTTGACGTAAATGGAAATTAAGAGAAAAATAAATAAAACATTTGTCCACTAGGAAGACTGATGTGAGGATCCCTGAGGGCACAACAGAGGGCTTTGAAGTTGCGCTGTGTGCTTTGGAACTTTTGAACTCGTACATTTGTGTTTTACATTATCAAAACACATGTTTTAATCCCCTCAGTGCAATCTCACAGTGATTATTAAATTTTAAACTCTGTGTTTTTTTGGCTGGTGTCATTATTTATTGATAATGTGTCAATATTTCATGGAAATCCACAAAGCACATCCATGAGTCGGTTAATAACAAATGTCGATAGATATAGGTTGTACCCTACAACTGACGTCAATCAGCCACATTTGTGTCTTTGAATGAAACAAAAGTGGTTATTGATATTTGTCTGATATTTGAATATAGAACGGGCATTCCAGACTAATATTAGATGAAAACTCCACTTCTTTTTATTTTTACATAAAAGGATATTCCAGGTACACAACTTTTAATCTAGCTATATTCCTAAATGATATGCATAGATATGAAAATGTTCTACCACCTTCCAACTTTGCTGTGCCTGGTACAACCTCACAAATTGTGTATGTTGGTGATTCTATGTTATATACAGTTAGCCAGATTCAGAAAGAGTTAAGCCGGCGTATCAGTAAATACGCTGTCGTAACTCTGAATCTAAGCCGTCGTAAATTTAAGTGTATTCTCAAATTGACATACACTTAAATCTAGCTAAGATACGACGGCCTGCGCCGTCATATCTTATGCGCTTACCAGAAGGGCAAGCAAACAAGGCTTGCAGCTGGAACCCCCAGCTAGGGTCTTTATCAGGAACTGCCACTGACACTCTAGATGGTAATCCTCCAATTAGGTAGATAGGTTCAAAATCCAAAGTACATGAAAAAAAATATATATCATATAGTGATGTACCGCAGATAATTCAAGTTATAGTAGCACACCAAGGAAAAGCCACCACCGATAGGTATCACCAGACATATAAAAACAAAACGCTTGTGGCCAAACCCAGCCAGGGCCTTTAAAGAGATTGCCTCCAATTCACCAGCCAGAGCAACAGGGACTCTTACAAGCAGCCACAGCGATGCATATCACCAAAAGAAAATAAAATCCACATAGTGTTGTACCGTAGGTAATAAAAATTTAATAAAGCAATCGCACTTACATAGAAAACGTTCAGTTTCAGCATAAAAAATTCGAACGCCCGTCCTCCGGGACCTAGACGCAGCACGTCAAAGCATCTCCTCCCGACGTACGTTTCGTCAGTATGTGACGTCGTCTGGCCGTCGTATCTTAGCTTTCTATTTAGGCCGGCCGCTAGGGGCGTGAACGCTGATTTACGCCTAGAATGCGTAAATCAGCGAGATACGCCTATTCACGAACGTACGCTTGCCCGTCGCAGTAAAGATACGCCGTTTACGCAAGGCGTTTTCAGGCGTAAAGATAAACCACTAAAAAGATGGCGCAGCCAATGTTAAGTATGGACGTCGGTCACGCGTCGAATTTTGAAAATTTTACGTTGTTTGCGTAAGTCGTCCGTGAATGGGGCTGTACGTAATTTACGTTCACGTCGAAACCAATAAGTCCTTGCGGTGTAATTTGGAGCATGTGCACTGGGATACGTCCACGGACGGCGCATGCGCCTTTCGTTCGGCCCCTCATTTGCATGGGGTCACGGTTCATTTTAATACAACAAGCCCACTGCCTTGCTAATTTGAATTAGGCGCGCTTACGCCGGCCCATTTACGCTACGCCGCCGTAACTTAGGACGCAAGTGCTTTGTGAATACAGCACTTGCCTCTCTAACTTACAGCGGCATAGCGTATATGAGATACGCTACGCCTGCACAAACTTAAGCCAGTCTTTCTGAATCTGGCTAAGTATCTTCTGTATGTCCTCGTTACTGGTAATGTGATTATTACTTCAAGTCTGATTTTGACCTGATAAAAGGTGTACAGGCGTACCCCACTTTTAAGTACACAATGGGACCAGAGCATGTATGTAAAACGAAAATGTACTTTAAGTGAAGCAATACCTTTTTTCACTTCTGGGGCATTAGGGGCTGTAGTGGGGGTGTCAGGGGCTGTAGTGGGGGTGTCAGGGACTGTAGTGGGGGGGAGTCAGGGAGTGTGTTTCCAAGTAGCAGGGAATCTGGACTATCCATGCACGGATTACTCAGCTGCAGCTTTAGCTTGAGAGCCACTTTACATACACTCACGGGTATGTCCTTACTCGCGAGTGTATGTAAAGTGAGTGTACTTAAAGTGGGGTATGCCTGTATAGTATAATTTTTATTACACATTGTATAATGTCTGCTTCCATTTAAAGTTAAGTAATTATTAATTTAGAAATTACAATGTGTAGGATTACACTAAAACCTTTAATTGCGAGCATACGGTAATTTGTTCCGGAAACATGCTTGTTATCCAAAGCACTTGTATATCAAAGCGAATTTCCCCATAAGAAATAATAGAAACTCAAATAATTCATTCCACAACCATTTATTCATAAATCCTTCAGTTTATAGTCCATATAAAAAGAATATAGCAATGTGATAGGTTGTGTAACCATAAAATGTCCATCCACAAATGGAAGCCTCCACAGGGGGATTAGAAGCAAAATCCAGCAGGAGCTTCAGAGTATAAAAGAGAACAGAGGCACCTCTGGGTTACATTTAATGAAGGTACAACATTTAGCAACTTACATGTTGATGATTATAAGAGGATGCCTGCATACTTAGATGTGCCTCTTTTAATCATCAACCATGTGAGTTGCTAAATGTTGTACCTTCATTAACCAGTTGCCGACCAGTTGCCGCAGTTTTACACCAGCAGGTCGGCTTGGCTGCGCAAAATCACGTAATATTGCATTGATTTTGCATTTCAGCCACTAGGGGTGCATGCGCGCCGCCGGAGGCGCACGCGCCCCCTGCTCGCCCCTGGTGCCGACGCGCGTGCCCAGCAGGCTCATTATGAAATACTTACCTTAGAACGAGGCATCGGTAACTTACCTGGTCCACGCCAAGGTAGCTGACATGTTGCTTCGGCGTGTCTTCCAGGTATTGCGGCTCCAGTTCTGTGAGTGGCTGGAGCCACCGTAAAGGTTTAGGAGATATTTTTTTTACCTACAGGTAAGACGACTTATAGGCTTACCTGTAGGTAAAAGTACAAAAATAGACCGTACAACCACTTTAACAGTGCTCAACAATGCAGCCTATCAGTGCCCATCAGTGCCCTTCAATGCATCTTATTAGTGCCCTTCAATGGAGCCTCATCAATGCCCATCAATGTAGCCTATTCGTGCCCATCAGTGCAGCCTCTTGGCATAGGTGGAACTCTTGAAGATTTAAAACAAATCTGATTATAATACAAAAATACAGTATAATAAAAAAAATATACACAAACCACAACAGATTTCCTTTAATGATGCAATGGAGGGAAATAACTAGTATGTGTACAGAGGTTTTAGTTAGTATTGGATTTATGTCTTAAAGGTATGCTTTCAAAATACTCAAAAAATAATCTCACCCAGAGTTCACTCAGTTTAGGGTAGACTAGGCTAGGATCTAGTGTATACAACCACTTGAAATGCATTTGTGTTTACATACAGTGGCCTGGATTCAGGTAGATTTGCGCTTTTTTTTACGGAGCCGCAGGGCAACGTTTTTGCCCTGTGCCCCCGCAAATTTACTGCGCTGCCCTTGATTTCCCGACGTGCATTGCGGCAAATGACGTCGCAAGGACGTCATTTGCTTCAAAGTGAACGTGAATGGCGTCCAGCGCCATTCACGAATCACTTACGCAAACTACGTAAATTTTAAATTTTGCGACGCGGGAACGACGGGTATACGTAACATTGGCTGCCAATGCTAATAGCAGGGGCAGCCTTACGCGAAAGACGCCGTACGGAAACGACGTAAACTGCGTACGCAGGGCTCGCGTAATGTTGTGAATCGGCGTTAGTATGCAATTTGCATACTATATGCTGAGCACAACGGGAACGCCACCTAGCGGCCATCGCAAGAATGCAGCCTAAGATATGCGGGCATAAGAGCCTTATGCCGCGCATATCTTAGGCTGCAGTCGGCGTAACGAGGTTCCTGAATCAGGAGCATTCGTTACGCCGGGGCAAGTAAGCAATTGCGCTGTGTAACTATGGTTACACAGGCGCAATTGCTTCTTGAATGCGGGCCAGTATGTTTACCCTGCAATGGTCATGCACGCACACTTGTGGAAGAAAAGTACACGCTGATCTCCTTAGGCCTGATACACAATATTAGATATGTTTCGTTTAACCCAGCAGTTAGGAAGACCCCGGCACTGTAGGGTTTTATTTATTTATTTATTTATTTATTTTTTTATTTATTTTTCCAACCTAATGGTGGCCACAAACAAACGTAGTGATAAAATCAGTAAATTGAGCATTTAGGGGCAGATTCACAGAGATCGGCGTATCTCTGTGCAGGCGTAACGTATCTCATTTACGTTACGCCGCCGCAAGTTTTTCAGGCAAGTGCTTTATTCACAAAGCACTTGCCTGTAAAGTTGCGGCGGCGTAGCGTAAATCACCCGGCGGAATTCAAATTCGGCGGGTAGGGGGCGTGTTTCATTTAAATGAAGCGCGTCCCCGCGCTGAACGAACAGCGCATGCACCGTCCCTAAAATATCCCAGAGTGCATTGCTCCAAATGACGTCGCAAGGACGTCATTGGTTTCGACGTGAACGTAAATGACGTCCAGCCCCATTCACGGACGACTTACGCAAACGACGTAATTTTTTTAATTTTCGACGCGGTTGCGCCTCATAGACCCAGGGGCAACTTTACGCCGGGAAAAGCCTAACGTAAACGTTGTAACTTTACTGCGTCAGCCGCGTGTACGTTTGGGAATTCGCGTATATAGCTAATTTGCATACTCGACGGGGAAATCGACGGAAGCGCCACCTAGCGGGCAAAAAAAAAAAATTCAGTTAAGATCCGACGGTGTAAGAGACTTACGCCTGTCGGATCTAATGAATATCTATGCGTAACTGATTCTAAGAAACAGTCGCATAGATACGACGGTGCTAGGCAGAGATACGATGGCGTATCTGGAGATGCGCCGTTGTATCTCTTTTGAGAATCTGGGCCACAATGTCACAAACTAAAAAAGAAATACAAACTACAGATATAATAAAGAAATTGAATAAATGTAAGAAATTGAAAAGATTATGTTTAATAAGAAAAGATAATATCAAGGTTTTATATTAAAAAAAAGTACAAGCTGATCTCAACCTGACCTGAAAGAGCCTCAAAAGCCCATGTACACAATCCCGTACATGACAATGTCGGCTCCAGTTTCTAGATCTTTGTGGTCAAGCCGTTTCGGTAAAAAAAGGCCAGTTGATCCTTGGGCAGGAACATCATGGAAACAGTTATATGATGAATGGTTCAATAAAGAGCACTAAGAAAGACTCATTTGGGACCTGGAATTCAGAGTCTCTGGGAGACTTTGGGTGGGAATTCAATTATATCTGTCAACAACCAGCGTCAATGGGGTAGATTCAGGTAGCAATTACGCCTGCGTATCCATAGATACGCAGCATAATTGCTAAGTAGCGCCGGCGTATCGACTTTCTGTATTCAGAAAGCTCGATACGCCGACTGTAGCCTAAGATATGACTGGCATAAGGCTCTTATGCCGTCGTATCTTAGGCTGCATTCTGACGCTGGCCGCTAGGTGGCGTTCCCGTAGTGGTCAGCGTAGAGTATCCAAATTGCATACTCACGCCGATTCACAAACGTACGCGCGCCCGGCGTTCGAGTTTTACATCGTTTGCGTATGGCGCTTCCGTCGTAAGGCTGCTCCTGCTATTAGGAGGCGCAGCCAATGCTAAGTATGGACGTCGTTCCCGCGTCGCGTTTTTCTAATTTGCGTCGTTTGCGTAAGTGGATCGTGAATGGCGCTGGACGCCATTTACGTTCCCGTTGAAGCTAATGACGTCCTTGCGACGTCATTTACCGCAATGCACGTCAGGAAAGTTTCCAGACGGAGCATGCGCACTACGTTCGGCGCGGGAACGCGCCTAATTTAAATGATCCACGCCCCCTACGGGATCATTTAAATTACGCGCGCTTACGCCGGCCACTTTTACGCAACGCCCCCAGCAAATTACGGAGCAAATGCTTCGTGAATGAAGCGTAGCTCAAGTAATTTACGGAAGCGTATCGTAAAAACGGTACGCTGCGCCTCCGTAGTAGTGCGCGCCCCTACCTGAATCCACCCCAGTGCTTTTTTTTCTGAGCCAGCACCCACAATGCCCATGGAGATTTCACGAGGCACAGGTCTGGAGTGGTTCTGTGTGTGTGGAGGTTTGAACTACATATCCGCTTCAGGTCTTCATCTCGGTGCAGGAAGTAAATGATGCCCCAAGGATGGCGCCATCCTTGTAGGAATGAAGTAGGATGAAAGCATAACCGGAGGAAAACTATAACCTCTGTGCTAAGTAATACATACTGTACAGTGCCTGTGAGTGTTACACAGCAAGACTGCATCCCCTATTCAGCCAAAAAATAAATAAAACAATTCACGTTTTACAATCACATACAAAGTTTACTTTTCAGCTGTACTTGTTTCAGCACAAAGTCCAGCAAAATAAAATAAATGATGTACCAATTAAAAAATATTACATATTTTCCTGGAAAATTTTAATTTATATTACAGGTCAAATTGTGGTAGTAAAAAATGATGCTGTTAACGCTTCTTTTTTGCTTGGTTAGCTCCCTTGCTGTAAATATCATGTAATCTTTACTGTGTTATTTATCACTAAACATATCCCTATATCATATAGCTATGAATTTAACTTTTTTGGTGCCAGAACCATTTTTTCCCTTTTTCACACACAGTAAAATGCACATTTTTATTACACAAAATAAACCCCTAAAACATTAAATATTTCCTGGAAGCAGAGACCCTGTAAAATAAAATAGTGGCAGTTGCAATTTTTTTATGTCAAGCAATGTTTGCACAGCTGTTTATCATATCTACATTTTTGGTGGAAAAGAAAACACCACTCAAATAAAAAAATACAAAAATTAGGTTTTGTAATGTAAATAGATACCAAATATGTTAAGCCAAGTGCCAAGAGCCTCTCAGCGCCTGGTACTTAGCACAGAGGGGCTGCATGTTTGCATTAATTGCTGCCTATGTACTTGCTAAGAGGTACCGTTAACTAACCGAAAGTTCCCAATCGCTCATTACGCTCAGGAGTTTTAGGACCACGTGACTACCATGACAGCCAATCACGGCGATCACGTGGTCTTAAGCCGCACCCGCCTTCTGGCATCATAAAAACTCTTAAAAGGCAGGAAGACGCCGGTGCCATGAGGTTAAACAAATCCTCCTACATAAGGTGTGTTGGTTTATCTGCAGCCATTTAGGGCCAGATTCAGGTAGGGAGCGCGTATTTGTGTGCGGGCGTAGCGTATCCTATTTACGCTACGCCTCCGCAACTTTGACAAGCAAGTGCAGTATTCACAAAGCACTTGCTCCGTAAGTTGCGGCGGCGTAGCGTAAATTGGCCGGCATAAGCCCGCCTAATTCAAATGTGTTAGATGTGGGCGTGTTTTATTTAAATTAATTGTGACCCCACGTAAATGACGTTTTTTACTAATGGCGCATGCGCCGTCCGTGGATGTATCCCAGTGCGCATGCTCCAAATTATGCCGCAAAGACTCATTGGTTTCGACGTGAACGTAACTTACGCACAGCCCCATTCACGGACGACTTACGCAAACGAAGTAAAACGTGAAAAATTTGACGCTGTTCTGACGTCCATACCTAACATTGGTACGCCTCATATACGCCTCATAGAGCAGGGGTAACTTTATGCCCAAAAAAGCCTTACGTAAACGACGTAAAAAAATTCGCCGGGCGCACGTACGTTTGAGAATCGGCGTATCTAGCTCATTACCATATTCGACGCGTAAATCGACAGAAGCGCCACCTAGCGGCCAGCGTAAATATGCAACTTAGATACGACGGCGTAAGAGACTTACGCCGGTCGGATCTAAGACAAATCTATGCGTAACTGATTCTAAGAATCAGACGCATAGATACGACGCCTCACACTCAGAGTTACGACGGCGTATCTGGAGATACGCCGGCGTAACTCCTTTGAGAATATGGGCCTTGTTCTCTAGAAATGGAAACTGGGGGAAACCCCCATTATGCCCCCATTAGGGGAAATGGACTATCTCGGTAACCAAATTACATAAGAGTAATAAAAAATATAATTTTTTTTATACAAAATTATAAAAAAAAAAAAAACACATATCAATTGTTATCTAGATCATTCTAGAAACACATGGATCAAAGGATTTTTTTCTCAGCTCTACCAGCAGTGGGCGGGAATCTGACATCACAGACACGGTAGAGCACAGAGCTCCCTGATATCTGAAAGCTGATTGGAGGAAAGGGACACACCCCAGTCTACACCGGCTTGCAGGCAAAAAAACTTTAATAAACGTTGTTTTTATTGAAAATACATTATGTCATAGTACTAATTGAACCTGCAAAGTCCCATCCCCTCTATTTTGTACTGTCTATGGGCCAAATCCTCAAAAGAGATACGACGGAGTAACTGCTGTTACTCCGTCGTATCCCTGGTCCTAACTATGGAACTGATCCACAGAATCAGCTTCCCATAGTTAGGACGAAGATCCAACATGTGTAATTGAATTACACTGCCGGATCTTAGGATGCAGTACCGCATCCGCCGCTGGGGGCATTTTGCATCGAAATGCCGCCTCGGGTATGCAAATTAGGACTTACGGAGATCCACGAAGCTTTTCAGCTTCGTTTTTTCTCCGTAAGTTTTATTTTGCAAACGCAAAATTAGGGCTGCTTTTACAAGGTGTAAACTGTTTACACCTTGTAAAAACAGACCTTTCTTGCTCGCGACGCGATTTTTTTTAAATTTTAAAAAAAATTTTTGGCGCCGTATCTTTTTTTTTACCCGACGCAACTTTATTGCCCCGTCGCAATCCACAAAGCCCGACGTAACGTAATTTCGCGATATGCACGTCGGGAAAATTACGTCACGAGCATGCGCAGTACGGCCGGCGCGGGAGCGCGCCTCATTTAAATGGGAATCGCCCCCTGGAGAAGAGGAACGCCTTGCGCCGGCCCGATTTAAGTTACACCGCTCAAAATTTCTAGGTAAGTGCTTTGTGGATCGGGCACTTAGTTAGAGATTTTGCGGCGGTGTAACTTAAATGGAAAAAGTTACGTTGCGGTGGGTTTTTGAGGATTAGGCCCTATGTTTTTATGGGGATGTTAGTGCTGTAATATAGCATTACATTGATTCTGTGGTTGACCACTTACCACAAACCACCACATAACTATAATCACCCCAACACCACAATTGTTACAATCGTAAAAAGTTATGCTTTAGAGACATGTAGAGCATTGTTTT
This sequence comes from Rana temporaria, assembly GCF_905171775.1. NCBI lineage: Eukaryota > Metazoa > Chordata > Amphibia > Anura > Ranidae > Rana > Rana temporaria. Next base: position 646,438,468 of record NC_053489.1, on the reverse strand, counting down.
TTTTTTCTTTTACATTCTGATTGTCTGAACATATAGTAGTCTTATAGAATCTTTGGTTGTTTATTCTCTAATTACACGCTGAACAAGGCAGCACACATTAACATCACACAGAAGAACGCGGTAAATTTTGCCGCTTTCCTTGTAAATCATTTGTTTTCTAGGCATAACCTAACAAAATGAATTTTTTTTTTTTGCCGCTTGCGATGCAAAGACAGTGTGTTACTCACCTCCCTAATACAAATAAATATTAATGGTGTCTAGAAGATGCTGGATAAGTCTATAAAATGTGTCCTGTTCCCTAACGCATCAACATATTTTATCTATATGGGGTGTCAGTTATGCGGCTGCTGTCTCAGAATAATGTAAACAAGTGTTTTAATAAAATATAATTCAATCGCCAGGAATAAAGTTTCATTGTGAGAGATTTACGCCTCTTTTAACACCACAAGCTGGCGGAGACTGAGGCTGTATTTTAATTTTCCGATATTGTCATTGTGCGAGGCAGCGGGTCGCTTGTCTGAATAAAATGACTTTTTCATTGGCGTCAAACCGGCAGATTTGCCACATACGGCTTCCTAAAACGCTTTGGTGTTTACGTGAGTTCTCAAAAGTTAGTCTAGTCTCGGATGAACCTTTGAACACAGTGGGCTAGAGAATCTCATGCTTTAACATCTTTATGCCCGGCCTATAGCAGAATGACGGCCGGACGATGGCTCTCCTATACTGACTGGACGTCATATGATGTCCTTTGAGAAAGCAACGCGTCGGGACACAGCCGGTGACTGGTTAGAGTACCGGCTTCCTGCCGGTACCATGTGACCGCCGTGACCAATTACAGCAGGTCACATGACAGTTGTACACAATGGATGTACAATTGTGTTGCTAGCTGTGATCAATTTGATCGCTTCCAAAACATTAGAGGGATCTCATTGTTAAAATATATCAGTCAGGGGGGCGTGGCTTGGATATGGTCGAGTGAGGAAGCACATCTCTGGAGCTCCTCACATCGCGCAGCTAAATTAGCTTGATCCGGTGGATCCATACCTCACACACAGAGGAAAACGGTATGTCCCGGTTCCGGAGGACCTCCTCCATTCTAAAATCTACAAGTATATGGCCAAATTTACGTTTGACCAATGACCTCCTAATAAAATCACCTGCATAGTATTCTTTGTTCTGTTGACACCAGGCACCAGACAACCACCAGTGGGGGGGCATTGTAACTTTAAAGCCACAGTCAGGCCAATTGTTTTTATGTTTTAATGGGGAGATCTCGTCTTAAGCCCTGAACACACGTCCGGGAATCCCGTCAGGAAATTTTTTTTGGTTTTCCTGACGGGATTCCTGACAAGTTTTACAATTATAGGAAAACAATCCAAGACTGGTAGACATGGCCGCTGATAGGGGTGGACCACCGGTCCTCTTGTTGGGGGCCTGACCACACAGGGAGAGGGATTAGTGATGGATGACAATTGCAGAACTCTTCCTCCAGCAGCTGAAATCAGGTCTCTCCCCCTCTCCCTGTTGCCAGCTTTTATCTGCTGAGCAAGAGACAGTTATCCCTCACAAATCCCTCTCCTTGTGCCCCCCCCCCCCCCAGTGCTGGCTCTAATGTTAGCTCTGCTCCTGAGTTTGATATCTCTGTAACGTTGATTCTCTGCCTCTGTCTCTCTAATCCCAGTATAGTCTGCATACAATAGAAACAAATGAAAACAAATACAAAGTTACTCTTTGCTCATGTTATAGTAGTTTCACAATCTCCATAGGCAACCAGAGATTGTAGGAAATTGGGCAAAATTTAAGCTTCTTCTGGCACAGACTTTCCTTGGTGTTATGTAATTATAGAGTCCTCCTTCACCTAAATTGCTGGCTTTTTTATTTAGAAAGTTTAGGTAGACAATCCCACATGGACATATTCTTTCTCACTACTTTTATATGAGCGAAAATTTCCAAGCTCAACCTCTTGAGGACACTGGTCATGCCATAGGACATATCTATCTATCAAAAGGTCAAACTATTGTTGTTGACCATGGGTTACCTGAATTGTTGACTTTGGTTACAAAATTATTTTAGGCTTTTTCCCCTCTGTTTTCACCTGCTGATCTGGCCACTCACCTCCTGCATTAGAGCACCCACACTCTGGATGAGGCAGCAGAGGGGGCACCTTTGGAGAGCAGCATTGTGAGTCTTAAATAATTAAACACTGACCATTGTAAGCACCCCTGTCAGTGTTAATGGTTTGTCTCATCCATGTAAACTGATACATTCTACAGGAGAGCTTGTGCTTTTGAAAAACAACAGACTTACCAGCTGAAAATAGAAGAAGGAACACCTAAAAAATGAAACTAATGGAACCATTGCATCTAAGAATTGTAAGCTGCAATATAATAAATGTTTGTTATTGGGTTTAATACCGCTTTAATTCAGAAACACAAAGTATGTTTCAGTGTCCTGCAGGAGCCGTGCAGCCATACAGGGACCATTGCTGCCTCCTCTGCCTAATACAAGACCACCGGGTAGAAGAATTTTGCCCATTTCCATTACCAGCCTCATGAGCTCCTCGCTGGTAAATCTGTGCTAGCGTTGTCCATTTCACAGGCGGTTCCTAAGAGCTGTCTTTAGACAGGATACAAGATAAAATACAATATTAGCCTTGTCAGAGGAAAGCTGCCGTGCTAATTAGGGTCTGCGACCTTACAGAAGAGAAATGTCTGCTCTCCACGGGGACATTAGGCCGGGCTCGCTGCTAATTTTAAGGTGCTTCTACTTCACCAATTTTTCCGTAGCAAGCTTTTATTAGTGAACGCCGAGTTCCACTTCTTGGTTAAAGTGAAATTCATATTACAAGATGATAAAAATAAAATAAAAATGTAACTTGCTGATTTTATTGAGATCAATAAAGGGATGGGCAAAAAATTTAAAATCTAAATGAAAAATGGAATTAAAAACCCAACTGAAGTCTCACACAATTAGGTAGATTCACGTAGGGGCGCCTAACTTTAGGGCGGCCTAGCCTAGTCTTTTTAGGCTACACCGCCGTAAATTAGTTAGGCTAGTAGTGATTCTTAAACCACTTACCTGCTAATTTCGGTGGCGTAGCCTAAAACGAGCAGGCGTAAGCGCGCCTAATTCAAATGACTTGGAGGGGGGCGTGTTGTATGGAAATGAGGCTTGACCTCACGTTTTTTGACGTTTTTTGACACTGTGCATGCGCCGGGCGACTACATTTCCCAGTGCGCATTGCGGCTAAGTAGGCCGTACGGGCCTATTGATTTTGACGTGTACGTAAATGACGTAAATCCCGATTTGCGGACGACTTGCGCAAACAACGTAAAAAAATCGAACCTCGCGGCGGGAACGGCGGCCATACTTAACATTGTTATTCCACCTCATAGGTGGAATAACTTTAGGCGGCCTATCGCGTACGGAAACAACGTTAATCGACTGCGTCGGGCTCGCGTTCGTTGGGAATCGTCGTAAATGCTCATTTACATAATCTACGCCGGCCGCAATGGAAGCGCCACCTAGCGGTAAGCCAAAACATTGCAATCTAAGATAGGACGGCGCAAGCCGTCCTATCTTAGATATGTTTAAGTGTATCTCTGTTAGAGAATACACTTAAACATAGATCGGCTTAGATTCAGAGTTAGGTCGGCTTATCTGTAGATAAGCCGGCCTAACTATTTGTGAATCTACCTAAATGATATCTCCACAGGGCTGCTAGTAAGGGGGTACCACCGGGCCTCCTGTGTTGGGCCAGGGCAAATATTTGCAAATTTTGTTTTAATCATTGTTTCAACCTAAAAAGATAAAACATACATCCCAATATATGCTTTATTGGTGAAGTGACAAAATAAACAATAGCCCAATAAAAACGTATTACAAGAATTTTTTTTATATGGGTTACTATTGTGATGGCTTGCAGACTGATGTACGGAGTTGCATCCATGTCTGATACATTTTATGTGCCTGGCTATTGTAGAGCAATGTGAAAAATGACAGCTCCTAACAGGTGCACTCAGACTCTGGAAAGATTCAATTATCCGGCATCTTCCATCTGCTATCCAGCACTATGACCATTGCAAAATGGCTAGAATTTAACCGGGGAGTGAATGAAAATGGATGTATGGTGGCCTATCTGGAAAGCTCATTCATGATCAGAAGGTCATAGGCTTATCATAAAGCTTCAGATTGCCTGTCCTTAACAAACGCTGCTCTGCTGTGTCACTGTCAGCTCCTAATTAAAGTAAACCCATCACAGTCCTAGGAATTTCACACCAAGCCGGGGATGAAAAAATATAAAAACATAGAAGAGTGATCGCAGAAAAAAAAAGACTAAACTCTGCGCAATGTTTTTATTTTAGATCTATGTTTTGTGCCAAGCATGTTTAAATGTACTTACTATTGACTGGCTCACTTCCTCTGCTGAAAGTCTTTCCTAAGCATCAACTACAGTTTCTGTAAAATAACATTTCCAATGGTTAAGTCAGCCATAGACAGGTTGCAGGAAAGAAACACAGTCAGTGTTGATAGGGGAATCTCTCCCGCGGAGCCGTTGTGTTCTCCCAGTGAGGTTGGGGAAGCCCTACCTGCCAGGAGAACAAAGTGAGTACTGCAAGCATCTGTAACAGCCACTAGCAATAATCACACGTAAAATCCGACGCGCTGGTTGTACCCAAGTTGATCAATCGATCAACTTGGGTACATTTATCCTGACCATACATGGTTTGAATCTCAAATGGGTTCAGCAGGAAGATATTAGAACCGTATATAGCCGGCTTTAGTTTTGTACTTTCCTCCTGCTAGTTTGAGGTTTGTTATTGATCTTATCTTCAAATTAAAAATACTGTCCTCTTGAACAGTACAAAACACATAGGTATAGACAGCTGAAGCCACATGAGATCTGCAGATGTGGTCTTCAACTCAGGTCCAAGAGGTTAGATCCTGGAGGTCTGGTCAGTGGTCTCAAGTTCAGCTCAGGGTGTCTGCCGGAAAAGAGAAGGAGGCTGGGAAGCCCTTATAGTGTGGGTACTGGGTTCAAAAGGGATCATTTGCAAAAAGGTGATTCAACAACGGGAATAAAGAAAATGTTTTAAAATGTGTTGAGGTTGCAGTCAACCCATGCAGTGGGAACATGCAACCTTTCAAGTATGCTTGGGAGAAAGACCTGTAGGATGAAAGTGGTCTTTATGCCATGGGGTCCCGATCCTGGGTCCTCTGCAGGGTTCTCAAGTGGGTGTGTGAAATCAGTTTAATGCAGTGTTGTGATATCATCAAGTCTGGCCTTCTATCTATCCAGTGGGAGTTGATGACCTCACGACATTGCACCTAACAAATGACAATGGGCGCCTTAGCTGATCAGGACCAACAGCAACCTTTTTTGTAGACTCTAATTGAACTCACATGAGATTGATCATCATGTGGTAAAATCAAATGAGACTCAGGATATGGGAGATGGTGGGCTTAAAAAAAATTTGTCTTTAGATATACTTTAAAGTGGAACAATTCTCAACTTTCCTTTCAGCGAAGCCACATGCAGGCGCTTCCCCACTGCCACCTTTACCTGGTCTTCTTCTGGATTCATAAGGTCTTCTTTTGGACATCCTTGCCCATTCTTCTTTTGGATTTGAGATCTTTGGTCATTGTAACGTTACTGGCGTTGTATTGAACAGGACGAGCGCAGCCTTACCTAATCCTGTTAGCTGCGCTCGTCTCCCTGACTCTGGCGTGTCACTTCCTGTGCGCCGCGGCTTGCGTTCCACGCTGGAACGCGGAAGCGCGCCCCCAGCGAGACTCCTCGTTTCCCGCGCTGTGCGGGCTATTTAAACGCACAGCAATGACGGCAGGGTGTTCCGCTATTTTGTTGGACCCCTGCCGTCACCCAGGACCCGCTCCTCAAAAGCCCTGTGGACCTGCTATCAGGAGACACTCTCTTCATCCCTCCAGCACCAGGATCAGCGCTCCCTGCAGCCCTCTGCCCACAGTCTGTCCATCCAGGACTGGGATCAGCTCACCCTTCAGCCATCAGCTTCTCAGGCTTCCCATCTGTACCAGCGCTCTGCAGACCTGAATGTAGCCATCTCTGTTTCTACCAGCAGTACCGCAAGTATCTCTACACAAATTGTTAAGATCTCCAGCCTATGCTGAACTGTGCTTGTCTATCAATTGCATATCTCAATATCTAAGTCCTGCCTGAATATACTTGTGCATGGTCTCAGCTTGTGATATATATACATATATGTGTTGGCTCTATCTGCACTGCTTTCAGTAAGAAACATTAAGTAATACTGCTACCAAAAACCTTATACCTACTTATTCATAGACTGTGTCTTTAACCGTTACTGCATTATAAAGGCTTATGAGTTAATAAGCTTTCTTGATTATGCTGGTGCTCTATCTGAGGTTGTGATGATATAAACCATTAACTCTTAACCATACTATAGAGTGACTTTTGGTTTACACTGAGAAACCTCCGCAGTTGAGATCCAATTAATCAAATATAAAAATAACAAGACAGGATCGTCACATAATAGCGGAACCCTTTAAACATTATGGATCCAGCAAAGCTAACAAACCATTTAGTGGGCTTGTCACAACGTGTGGATACACTTACTGCTAATTTGACTGATCTCCGTTTAGAAAATGAGGCCCTCAGGGATCAGAATTTTGCTCAAGCCAGGGAGCGACCAGAACCTAAGGTCTGCCCCCCAGAATGCTTTTCTGGTGACAGGAAACATTTTCGTCAATTTATCAGTTCATGTCGGTTAATGTTCGATTTACGTCCACGGACTTATTATTCTGACAGAGTCAGAATTTTGACTTTAATTTCATACCTTAAAGGAGAACCCAGAGTCTGGGCAGATGCCTATGTTGAAGAGCACGGCGATCTACTAGGCGCCCTCAATACCTTCATAGATGAGATGTCTTTACTCTATGAGGACCCTAACAAACAGCTTACAGCTGAAAATACCATCAGAAATTTGAGACAGGGAAAGAGACAAGTGGAGGACTATATTTCAGAGTTCAAATGCTGGTGTCGTGAAACCTTATGGACAGATATAGCTCTCAGGAATCAGTTTCGCATTGGGTTATCCGAATCCGTCAAGGATGAGCTCGCACGTGTGGAAATTCCAGCATCCCTGGAAGATCTCATGCATCTCTCCCTCTCAATTGATAGACGCATCAGAGAAAGAAAGGCTGAACGAGCCAACTACTACCAACCAGCACCAATCAGGAGGTCTAGATCACCTCCCAAAGAGATTCCTATGGAAGTTAGTACAGTTAGGGGCCCACTGACCCCAGCTGAGAGACAGAGACGCAGAAGCAACAATCTATGTCTCTACTGTTCCGCCCCTGACCACATGGTCTCTGCCTGCCCCATTCTAAGGAGTAAAACTGAAGGTAACAACTTAAATATTAGTAGTTTAAACTTGACAAAACCCAAAACTCGTCAAAATATTAACCAATACATCTTTCTCACCCTTACTTTACAGTGGGACCAAGATAGGACCACCATTGACGCGATGGTCGACACTGGTGCTTGTGGCAATTTTATTGATTTGAGTTTTGTTAATTTAAATAAAATTCCTTCTGAGTTAAAGCAAAACCCCTCGTCTGTCACTTTCATTGACGGATCCGAATCCTCCTTTGGTCCAGTACTGTCTCAAACCGCCCCATTATTAGTTACATGTGATAAAGTACATATGGAGAATCTTGTATTTGACATCATCCCATCCCCCTTATTCCCGGTCGTTCTAGGGTTACCATGGTTGCACATCCATCAACCAACCTTTCATTGGTCCAAAACTTCACTTTGTTTAGATTCTCCCTACTGCAAACATACTTGCTATCCCTCACATAACTCTCTTGTAAATAATGTAAACTTCAATGGTGTTCCATCTTATTTAATGGACTTCTTGGACGTCTTCAGCAAAACCAAAGCTGAGACCCTTCCACCTAATAGAATTTATGATTGTCCTATTGATCTAATCCCAGAGGCTACCATTCCCACTGCGAGAATTTACCCATTATCACAGCCTGAACTGGGTTATCTCAAGGAATACCTGGATGACAACCTTAGAAAGGGTTTCATTAGACCCTCTACCTCTCCAGCTAGTGCTGCCATGTTCTTTGTAAAAAAAAAAGACGGATCTTTCAGACCTGTAATCGATTATCGTTCATTGAATAACATCACGATAAAAAATCGTTACCCATTGCCACTAATTCCAGAACTAATAGAAAGGCTGCAAACTTCTAAAATTTTCACAAAGCTAGATCTCAGGGGTGCTTACAATTTGATCAGAATTCGTCCAGGCGACGAGTGGAAAACTGCCTTTAAAACTCGTTACGGTTTATTTGAGTGCTTAGTGATGCCATTTGGTTTATCAAATGCACCTGCAACCTTCCAACGTTTTATCAATGACATTTTTCGTGATTTACTAGACGTTTGTGTCGTGATCTATCTGGACGATATCTTGATTTATTCTGACACCTTTGAAGAACATACTAAGCATGTCAGATGGGTTTTAGGCAGACTCAGAACACATTGCCTCTACGTCAAACTCGAAAAATGTGTTTTCAACCAGACCAGTGTTTCTTTCCTTGGGTACCAAATCACCCCAGAAGGTATACAGATGGACAATTCAAAAGTGGATTGTATTCTCTCCTGGCCAGTTCCCCATTCTAGGAAGGCTTTACAGCGCTTCCTTGGTTTTTCTAATTATTACCGTAAATTCATTAAAAACTTTTCGCAGATTGTGAAGCCCCTGAATGCCCTAACAAGTAAAAACACACCTTTCAAATGGACTAATGAGGCACAAGCAGCTTTTGAGACACTCAAACAATCTTATATTACTGCCCCTATTCTCCAACTACCTGATCCTTCATTCTTCTTCACCGTAGAAGTTGATGCATCACATTTCGCATTAGGCGCAGTACTTTCACAACAACAAAATGGGTCTGAACCTTTACATCCAGTGGCTTTCTATTCCAGAACTTTAACCAGTGCAGAAAGGAATTACCCAATTGGAGAAAAAGAACTCCTAGCAATCACAGATTCTCTAGCCAATTGGAGACACCTTCTTGAGGGTTCTACACATCCGATCACTATTTTGACAGATCATCGAAATTTGCAACATCTGAAGGCCTGCAAAACCTTGTCTGCCCGTCAGGTGAGATGGAGCTTGTTCTTTGATCTATTTGATTTTCAAATCTCCTATAGACCAGGTACACAAAACTTAAAAGCGGGTTCCTTATCCCGCATGAATGAAGACCGTTCTACCGAGTCACCACCTCATTCCATCATTCCTGATAACCGATTCATAGGAATAACTACTTCCTTTAAACAGTTACTCTCTCAAACCATATCCACAGATACTTCTGAGCTTCCTAATGGTGTTACAAAACAAACAGACGGATTATACACTTATAAAAATAAATTGTATATCCCTTCAAAATTACGGTTGTTATTACTTAGACAATTACATGATTCTCCATTAGCTGGTCATCCCGGAATCACCAAGACAATACATCTGGTTAAAAGACACTATTGGTGGCCTCAATTAGCTAAAATGGTGCAAGAATATGTTTCTTCCTGCGAGATTTGTGCCAGCAACAAATCTTCTAGGAGACCGCCATTTGGTCTACTTACCTCTCTCCCAATACCCAACAGACCATGGGAGGTTGTATCAATGGACTTTATAGTCAAGCTTCCTAGATCGAATGGGGCTAATACCATTATGGTCACTGTAGACCTATTCACTAAAATGGCACATTTTATTCCCTTAAAGAATCTTCCAACTTCACTAGAGACAGCAACAGCTTTCATAAACAATGTTCTTAAGTTGCATGGGTTACCTACTCAAATTATCTCCGATCGAGGATCTCAGTTCATCTCCAAGTTTTGGAAAGCTTTGTGTAAGGCACTGAAAATTGATCATAGAATGTCCACGGCCTACCATCCTCAAACGAACAGACAGACAGAACGTATTAACCAAATCTTAGAACAGTATTTACGCTGTTACTGCACTCATCTCCAAGATGACTGGTTTCAACTACTTCCCCATGCAGAATTTGCATACAATAATTCAACCAGCTCTTCGTCACTACTCTCACCATTTTTTGCTAACTATGGGTTTCACCCAAACAGTTTACCGACTTCATTTCTTTCTAACGAAGTACCTGCAGTAGACGATTATCTCACCACCCTAAAAAACACCATTCCAATCATACGGTCAAACCTAGAAAGTGCGCAAACACGACAAAAACGAAATTATGATCTTCATAGGTCAGTACCTCCTTCTTACGACGTTGGTGATCTGGTTTGGCTGTCTACCAGAAATCTACGTCTAAATTTACCATCGAAAAAGTTGGGTCGTCAATTCATAGGTCCATATCCTATTTCTCAAGTAATTAACTCTAATGCAGTAAAACTACGTTTACCCCTTGATTGGAAGATACATCCAGTTTTTCATGTCTCTCTTATAAAACCGTATGTACCCAATCCATTTTCCAACAGGACTGCCCAACCTCCTCCACCAGTTGAAGTTCTGGGTGAGACAGAATACGAAGTAGAAAAGATTCTGGATTCTAGACAAAGAGGTTCTGGCATTCAATATCTAATACGTTGGAAAGGGTACTCCCAACTTGAAGATTCTTGGGAAAATTCTTCCCACATTCATGCTCCTCGTTTAATTAGACAATTCCATCAGAGGTACCCCACTCGTCCTTCACCTATTATTGGCACTGGTGGTGCCCCATTGAGGAGGGGAGTATGTAACGTTACTGGCGTTGTATTGAACAGGACGAGCGCAGCCTTACCTAATCCTGTTAGCTGCGCTCGTCTCCCTGACTATGGCGTGTCACTTCCTGTGCGCCGCGGCTTGCGTTCCACGCTGGAACGCGGAAGCGCGCCCCCAGCGAGACTCCTCGTTTCCCGCGCTGTGCGGGCTATTTAAACGCACAGCAATGACGGCAGGGTGTTCCGCTATTTTGTTGGACCCCTGCCGTCACCCAGGACCCGCTCCTCAAAAGCCCTGTGGACCTGCTATCAGGAGACACTCTCTTCATCCCTCCAGCACCAGGATCAGCGCTCCCTGCAGCCCTCTGCCCACAGTCTGTCCATCCAGGACTGGGATCAGCTCACCCTTCAGCCATCAGCTTCTCAGGCTTCCCATCTGTACCAGCGCTCTGCAGACCTGAATGTAGCCATCTCTGTTTCTACCAGCAGTACCGCAAGTATCTCTACACAAATTGTTAAGATCTCCAGCCTATGCTGAACTGTGCTTGTCTATCAATTGCATATCTCAATATCTAAGTCCTGCCTGAATATACTTGTGCATGGTCTCAGCTTGTGATATATATACATATATGTGTTGGCTCTATCTGCACTGCTTTCAGTAAGAAACATTAAGTAATACTGCTACCAAAAACCTTATACCTACTTATTCATAGACTGTGTCTTTAACCGTTACTGCATTATAAAGGCTTATGAGTTAATAAGCTTTCTTGATTATGCTGGTGCTCTATCTGAGGTTGTGATGATATAAACCATTAACTCTTAACCATACTATAGAGTGACTTTTGGTTTACACTGAGAAACCTCCGCAGTTGAGATCCAATTAATCAAATATAAAAATAACAAGACAGGATCGTCACAGTCATCTTGATGAGCTGTGCAGGGATGATGTAACACTGGTGCATGCACAGGTGTTCAGTTGTTCACTCATTTTGGCAGATGCCAAAATAGTATATATGCAACTCAGTATTCATTGTCAAGGAGATTTTGAGCAGGCAGGTAAGAATCCTTTATTGCAGAAGAGACATTGGGCCAGATCCACAAAAGGGATACGCCGGCGTATCTACTGATACGCCGTCGTATCTCTGTTTCTATCTATGGAACTGATCCACAGAATCAGTTTCTCATAGATAGGCAGAAAACCCGACATGTGTAAGGGACTTACACTGTCGGATCTTAGGATGCAGTACCGCGGCCGCCGCTGGGGGCATTTCTCATCGAAATGCTGCGTCGGGTATGCAAATTAGCACTTACGGAGATCCACGAAGCGGTTTCCCTTCGTGAAGTCTCCGTAAGTTGTTAGTTTTCAAACGCAAAATTAGGGCTGCTTTTACAAAGTGTAAAGTTAATACACCATGTAAAAGTAGACCCTTCTTGGGGGCGTGGCCTGGCAAGCGATGGAGTAGGACGTGGGTAGAAGGAGCTCCTCTGGCTGAAACTCCTGTATAGGATCCTGGCTGACTATTTTAGCTACTAAACTCCCTAGAAACCCGTCTGGAGGCGCAGGGATAAGTGGAAGACATGTCCCCACCGAAGAAAACAAATGCTGCGGCAGACAAACTGGCTAAATACCGCCACGATGGGGGAGAGGAGCAGGCCAAAGATGGCGCCGGCGAGGCCTCGGGAGACAACCGCCATGCGGCAGAGACAGCTAAAGTGCTGGAGGCAATAGCGGTGCTGCAGGGAACGCTGACGACTAAGATAGACGAAGTGAAAATCGATATTTCACTTATGAGGCAAGATCTGTCTGCGGTCCGCGAGCGGGTGAAGGAGACGGAGGAACGCATTGGAGCTGCAGAAGATGTGCTGTATCCCATGCAACGGGCGGCGGAGGGGGTGCAGCGCCAATTACAACAATTACACGCGCACCAAGACGAAATGGAGAACAGACTCCGCCGCTGTAATCTGCGCTTTATAGGGATACCAGAGAGAACAGAGGGCAGAGACCCGGCGGAATACCTGGAACAGCTACTGATAAGAGTGTATGGCAGAGAGGCGTTTTCCGCCATGTTTGCGGTGGAGAGAGCGCACAGGATTCCAGCAAAGCCCCCTCCTGAAGGGGCACCTCCTCGCACGTTTATCGCTAAGTTCCTGAACTTTCGTGACAGGGATAAAATTATGAGACTGTCCCGAGAGAAGGGGAACATGCGGGTGGAGAATGTACAGGTAGCAGTGTTCCCGGACTTCTCTGCAGATGTACAGAAAAAGAGGTCTCACTTTCAAGATGTGAAACGCCGCCTACGTGTGCTGCACTTAAAGTATGCCATGTTATTTCCCGCCAGACTGTGAGTGGAAGAAGATGGTCGTGTACTGTTTTTCGACACCCCGGCAGCAGCAGCTGAATGGCTGGATCGGAAGGGGAGACAGGAGTGAGACTTGTATCGGCAACTTGTGAGTAACGCACGGGGGGGTTGGGGACAGGCTGCACGAGGAGAGGAGGATGGTGGACCCCCCCCCCCTTATCCTGTATGAAACTGTACAGAAGGGATATGCTGCTGGGAATTAAGTGACCCATAGACTGTGACTTGGTTATCTGTTTCTCCCTCATCTCCCATGGGGAAGGGGGGAGTTAATTTTGTTTGTGGGACATGGACATGAGGCACAGGGAAGAGTGGGAGATGATATCGGTGTTGGCCTATGAACATGCGAGGCCTCCCCCCCGGGGCTCCGGGTGGGGGGGTTTAAATCCCTTTTTTGTTTCGTTTTCGGGGGGGGGATGGATGACCCCTCTCAGACATGCTGTTTTGCCACAGTGGAATAGAGCAAGATCCTGCAACGGTTTTCATAAAGCGATGGGGAAGGCAAAGAGCGCTGGATTTGATGAGCCAGAGGAGCAAAGGACCTGGAACAATTGGGGATATGTTGAGTTTTCCCCGTATCGAATCCACGCATTGCTCAGTGAACAATCGTCCCGTTAGACGAGTGTATAATGGATTAGCCATGATACACACAGGACCTAAGAACCGTGCCTCCAGTCAGATTTATCTGCTGGAAGAAGTATTCTTTTTCTTATTCATATGGGTTCTGTTGGTTGGGGAATGTATGCTCACACCATGTTGGGGAGGTGCTGGGCTGGGTGGGGGGTGGGGAGTTGAGGAATATCAGGGCCACTGTTGGGCCCCTGAACGGTTGTTGTATTGGAGTATGTGGTTTATAGGTGGGAAATGGCAAAGTAAATATGTTAAAACAGGAAAATGGGATGTCCAAAGATTAATGAAAGATACACAGGTGAATGGGATGGTTGTGCTGCAGATCCGACCCCGTAAGCTAAATTTCATGGTACCATGACCTCTATTAAATTTCTAACGTGGAATGTGAGGGGGGTGAGAAACAAAATTAAGCGTACGGCGGCCCTAGCATATCTTAAAGCGCAAAAAGCGAACATTATTGCCTTAACAGAAACACACGTTACCGGTCATTTACAGTCTGCACTGAAGCGCCCGTGGATTGGATGGGCCTATCATAGTACCCATTCCAGTTTCTCCAGGGGAGTTTCATTGCTAGTGTCAAAGGCCACCCCTTTTGAATTACTTACACTGGAGTCGGATCAGCAGGGGAAGTATTTATTCTTATATGTACGTATAGGGGGAATGCATATGTTGCTGATAGCATGTTATATCCCTCCTCCATACAGCTCGGAAGTTGTCACGCAGGGGTTGGCATTTATGGCTAAGCACCCGACGGTGCCGGCTGTGTGGATGGGGGATTTCAATATGGTCATGGACCCTGGCCTGGATAGACCAGAAATGCCGGGAGGACATGTGGGGCCCCCCGGTTTGACCAGATTGGGACGTTTGATGAAAGAATTTGCGGTTGTGGATGTGTGGAGACAAAGGAACCCCAAGAGTAGGGCCTATACATGCCATTCAACCAGCCATGCTACTATGTCTCGCATTGATTACGTGTTGGTCTCGGCAACCCTGCTGCCGAGGGTGGGGGGGGCCGGGTTTGCTCCTAGGGCTCTGTCCGACCACTCGCCATGTTGGGTACAGGTATCACTGCCAGACAGGGCCCCTGTGAGGGGGTGGAGGCTCAACCCCTTTTGGTTGACAGCCCTGACTGACCATGAGAGCATAGAGAGGGAACTACAGTTCATACTTCCGGAGGGCCAGGGTTACACAGATATTAATTCCCGATGGGATACGTTCAAGACTCAGGCGAGTAAAGTACTAGACATTAGGATACGCAGGCTTAAACAGACCTCCAAAGTGGTTATGAATAGTGCGGAAGGCGCGCTGCAGGATCTTGAGACTGTTTTTAATAATCAGCCCACTATAGAGAATCTGACCAAGGTAAGAATGCAGGCCAGGATGGTAACGCAGCTACATATGGAAAAGGCCAAACAGCGTATATTTTTTAGTAAGGCAAGAATTTATGAGCATGGGGAGAAAGCAGGGAAGATGCTGGCGTATTTGGCACACCTAGAGGATAGGCCACCAGTGGTGGTCTCACTGAAAGAGCCGGATGGCTCGATTGTTGCGGACCCTCCAGTGGTGGCTGATAGGTTCAGACATTTCTATGAGGAATTATACAGATCCCAATGTACGCACACGCCACAGGAAATACAAGCCTATTTACACACACTGCAATTTTCAAAGCTGAGCCGGGTACAAGTGCAGATGCTGGAAGCCCCAATTACCACCCAGGATATAGCCACGGCATTATCGCAATTGGCCAAGTCCAAAGCTCCCGGTCTAGACGGCCTCCCGCTAGAGTTTTATACTACGTACTCAGAAACACTAATACCCAGATTGAGGGCATTATACCTTTCTATATTTGAATTGGGAACCCTCCCCTCCTCTATGCAGGAAGCACAGATAATTGTTCTTCCTAAACCGGGCAAGGATCATCACTACCCAGAATCTTATAGGCCAATATCTTTACTCCCGGTGGACATTAAAATCTTAGCTAAGATACTGGCATCTAGATTAAATACGGTGATACTATCACTGATTCATGGGGACCAAACGGGGTTTATGCCAGGGAAGAACACAGCAATGAACATCAGGAGGCTATTTATGAACATTCAAGCGCAGCATGACAATGTAGGAACCCGGGTGGTAGTTGCTTTGGATACAGCCAAGGCATTCGATTCAGTCGAGTGGCAGTACCTGTGGGAATGTCTGAAGTGCTATGGTTTTGGTCCGCGATTCATTAAATGGGTGCAGTTACTCTACCAGACCCCCAAGGCAAGGGTGTTCGTGAATGGGTGGCTATCAGATCAGATATCCCTGGAGAGAGGTACGAGACAGGGATGCCCCCTGTCTCCGCTGTTATACGCGCTGGCAGCGGAGCCATTGGCGATTGCCATCAGACATAGCTCGGAGGTGGTGGGACTCAGGAAGGGAGACACCTGGGAAAAGATCGGCCTATATGCGGATGACACAATTTTATATCTGGAGGACCAGGGCCCCTCATTAAGAGCAGCACTGAATATTATAGAAGAGGTAGGGAGATTCTCAGGCTTACGGATCCATTGGGATAAATCCAAAATTCTCCCTCTGGATCAGTTCCCCCCCCCCCGCGGTGTCCCATGACTTACCACTACAGAGAGTAGCTGAAGTGAAATACCTAGGGGTAATGGTCACAAGGAATCTTAGAGATTATGTCCCTCTGAATGTGGAACCGCTATTCGCGGTGGTTAAAGCAAGAACACAGGCATGGGCGAAACTACCACTAGGGGTGATGGGACGAATAAACTTGATCAAGATGATCCTACTGCCCAAAATTCTATACATGGTATGGCATGCCCCCCTTTATATACCCCTTAAGACTTTTAAACAACTGGAAGCTATCTTAAATTCTTTTGTGTGGGGAGCAGGCAGGCATAAGCTGGCATGGAGTATACTGCAAAATCCGAACACAGAAGGGGGGTGTTCACTCCCTGACTTGCAGGATTATTACATAGCGTCGCAATTGTCGCATTTCTACTATTTTAACACGTCAGAGTCGCAGAGGTATAGGTCCCTAGTATGTAATAAGCCGGATAGCCCTTTACACACTCCTATGCAGGCAATCTTTAGAAGAGGTCATGGAGGATGCAGGACCACCAGATTTGAGGCGGAAATGCTAGCGCACCATCAAAAGGTATGGGATGTCGGCCTTAAAAAACAAGGAGAGAGTCGCATACATACACATACCCCGCTGTGGAAAAATAGTTCCCTGCCAGAGTTAGACACGGTCCCAGATTCGAGGGTATGGGCTGCGTATGGGATACTGTATCTCTCCCAGGTCATGTTGGACACGGGCCCAAAGCCATACAATAGACTCAGGGAGGAATTTTCCCTTCCCCCGCAACTCCACTTTAGATACTTACAACTCAGGCACGCACTTAGAGCCCAGCTGGGCCCAACCGGTATAGATGTGAGTGCCCCACAGGTGTTGGATGTGATTTTTGGGAGGGAATCCACTGGGCTCACCTCCAACTGTTACTATGTCATTAGGAGACGTAGGACTAGCAAGATAGCGCAGACAGCCAAATTAAAGTGGGAGAGAGACATAGGCCCCATAGAGGACACGGAATGGGAAGAGGTGCTGGAGGGGGTTAAAGCTGCGTCCCCTAAGCTGTCAGACAGGTTAACTCAACTGTATATACTACACCAGGCTTACATCACACCACAGAGAGTGGCGAAGTTTCGGACCAATAGGAGCCCTAGGTGTCCCATGTGCGCGGTTGAGGAGGGGTCTTTCTACCATATGATATGGCACTGTTCGGATGTACAAGCATACTGGCTGCAGGTGACTCAATTTTTACATGATAACATGGGATCCCCGGTGGGAATGGACCCAAAGTTGTGTTTGTTGGGACTGTTGCCCGATGTGGATATAGAAAAGTACCAAGCAATCTTTATGAATGAAACGTTATTCCTGGCTAGGAAGGCAGTGGCCAAGGTATGGATGCAAACGGAGGCGCCGACGCTGAGGGATTGGAAAAAGGATGTAAATGCTATTCTCCCTTACAGGAAAATGATTTATACACATAGAGGGAGACCGCAAAAATTTTCTCAAGTATGGGACAGGTGGCTGGAAGATGGTGAAACATGCACAGTTTGAGTACAGAGGCGTCAAAGCATGGGGTATGAATGAGAGGGGAAGGATGGGGGGGAAGCCAATTGGGACCTAGCAGATGTACGATCCATACAGAAGGTCCTTTTGGGGTTTTTTTTTTTTTTTTTTTTTTTTTTTATTTGATGCACAGGGGCGGAATGTATATTTCTGTATGCTCATGCCGGGGGATACACCTGTTGAAAGGGAATGGAGTAGATTTGGATAACCATGATCGTTTTTTGCCAAAGAATGTATGGGGAATGTTGACCCATTGTTACAAATACTTGTGTACCTGTTTATACATTTTAATAAACTTGGATTTTTTGGAAAAAAAAAAAAAGTAGACCCTTCTTTCCCGCGACGCTGTCAATTTTTTTTTTATTTATTTTTTTCCCGACGCAACTTTTTTTACCCGGCGCGGTTCACAAAACTCGGCGTAACGTAATTTCGCGCAATGCACGTCGGGAAAATCGCGTCGGGAGCATGCGCAGTACGTCTGGCACGGGAGCGCGCCTAATTTAAATGGGACTCGCCCCATTAGATTGGGCCCGCCTTGCGCCGGACGAATTTAAGTTACACCGCTGAAAATTTCTAGGTAAGTGCTTTGTGGATCGGGCACTTAGGTAGAGATTTTGCGGCGGTGTAACTTAAATAGGAAGATTTAAGTTAAGCCCGCTCGTTGTGGATCTGGCCCATAGTACCCAAAGTTCCACTTTACAGAGATGCTGTCACATTGTCATTCAGAACAAAGTAACATTGTCTGTGTAACTCTTTTCCGAGCAACTTATATTCACCTGCCTAGCAATACCCTGCTGCTCCTCCATTTGTGGTTGTAACTGCAAAATGGCCAATGCAACCAGGTATTGGGGGAACATGACCTCCTGCCAAGATGCAGTGCTCAGGTCAGGTCTGGTGCCAAATTCCTAAATCCAATAAGTGTCAAATAACTGTCACTACTCCCTCTAAGCTTTCACACCACCCAACACCTGGTATTTTTAGGGTGGCCGCAGTCGAAGAATGAGCATTGGTTATCACTACAGAGGAAAGTATACAGTAGTTTGGAGGGGGGGGGGGGCTTTACAAAGACGTTGTAACTTTGCCGTGAAAGCCCATTTCAAAACAGTGCTCTGTTTATATCTTGTGTGTCTGACAAGCGTACACTGCCAGTAACTGTGCTGTCATTAGACAGAGAAGATCACAGGCAAATGCACAGATCCAACCAGAGTGGCTCTGTGCTTTGTGATCAACCAAAGCAATTATCAGTCAATGTGTGTTTTTGGTGTGCTTCTTTGTGTCACATTGTACAGCAGCCCATTACCTGTAGTGGGCTGCCCTATGCATGTGAAATGTGAAAACATAGCGCAGACAAATTTTGTTTAAATCACACCACACCAAATCACCACCATGCATTTTGGCACCTGCATTTACTAGATGCATTGGAATGCCCAAAAAAATAATGGCACCCATGTGCGTCTGCAGAAGGCAGCTTGTTTCTGTGCATCGCAGGGAAGTGCCTGATTTCACACATGTTCCCGCTCTGCCATTGGTGCAAGCCCTAAAGTATTATATATGTATTTTTTTCTATAGGTCTAATTTTTTTCTATGCCTGTTCTGTTGCATGTTATATATTGAGTTATACAGCTTATTCCATAGCAATGGTGGGATTATATACCTACGGTAAATCTGAGGTCTATTTTACTCTTATAGCTAGATACAACTTAGACCTATATTAATAAAAGATATGATGTAATTATTAGAAATGTAAAACAAACATAACAAATAAAAAATAAATAAAAAATATGTACTGTGATTGAGAATATTACTACATTTACATGTATATTTATTTGAGATTATAAATAAACAACAGTATCCACTTAAAATTAATTGGTCCACTTCTTATTCTCCGGAGCAGAGGTGAACCTGTGGTTGCAATTTCTCCAATCCTGATTTTTCCTGTGATTTGAAAAGCGGGTAGCCATTAAGTAGCATCAACTGCTGCTTCTTCTGTTTCCGAACGTGTCTTCAGAAACTGCTACCGTCTTTCCAAATGCTAAAGCTTTAAATATTGATCTTGTTCCCTGTGAAATCCCGGCTTTGTTATAATTCTGCCCCGAGGCAGCCAGCCATTCAAAAAACATCAGATGATCTCACAGGAATTTAATAGTCAAGCGGCCCTCTAATAATAAAAGAAAAAAAAAGTTAACCAGACATGATAAAAAAAGAGAGAAGATCTCCCATAAGTGATGCTCTGCCACCATATTGTCAACTCTTTTTTAACAAATTTAGCGGTTTAAGTTCCGCAGGCAATACTGCTTTTAGTTTTCACATGATCTTCCTTATTCATTAAAACAAGCTCTTATTCTGGAAGTGGTACCTCACCCACCCCTTCTTATATTTAGTTTTCAGTCCCCTCTTATCATGTCCACTGGGTTATCCCTAAAAAACATAATCATACGGCCAGCAAATCCAGCAGTGTCTTGTTCTAGACACTGCTAAGCTGCTGCATGATGGGTCCTGTGTTGCCATCTTTTGTTCAATCACCACTAATTGTGGTCACCCTCACAGGTGATCCATTTTTCATGGTATTATATACACTATAATCACCTTTTGTTCCTTTATAGGAACCTTCAGCGCCCTCCATTTTTTCTTTTTTTACCACAATCACAGTTCATCACTGTTCTGAGGAGCAGCTTTATTTAATTATTATTCATATAATTTGTATATTTACTTTAATTTAACTTTGGTTCGGAAACCCACCTTCTTTTGTATCCAAAAGTCAGATGGAGCATACACACGGTCGCAATTTCCAACCAAAAGCTCACATCGGACTTTTCTTGTCGGAATTTCCAACCGTGTGTACGGGGCATTAATGTATAAACGTTTGTGTAAAAGTTGTGAACAAATACCCTTGCAGTGTTTTAAATTTGTGCACATTTTTATTTAAGTTGTCTTTTACGGTACAAATGTAACATTTCCTAATGCCATAAGGACATTAAATTCTAGGAGAAATAGCTTAACTACATTCAACCAAAAATAACCTAAAACTTTGCCATAAAAGCATTTGACTAGAAGAGAAAATACATTAGGAACATTTGATTTGCGCCATTGGAACACAGCTTTATACATTATGCAAGAAATCCCTAAAACTAATAAGTAAATGCTGGGTAATTCACAGAATAATTCTATTTGTGGTTCCGCTAAAAGTAACTATGCAGACTGTGTTATAAATAGCCACCTTTAAGTAAAAAAGAAAAGGAAAATAACGAATCAAGCTATTTTTAGTCCAGTTCCTTCTACACAGGCCAAAATGAGCTCCATGTCCGGTAGTTCTGTATCTGAACACGACTCCGAGGGGTTCCAGGTAATGCAATGCAATTAGTGAATTAGTCTGTGAGGTTTAAGCAACTAAAGATTGATTTTCTCAAACGTTCTCAATAAAGCTTCACAAACAAGCTGCTCTTTATTTAAATTACTTTACCAACAATTCGGAAGTGAAGGCCTGTTACCTGCACCATAATGCTACTCGATATATATTTAACGTACGGCCCTTATGATCAGAAATGTTCAAGAAAGAAAATTGCAGCTTTCAAACACCTTGCTACCATGCCATGGCTTTGGCCTTGAGGCCTCGTACACACGACCGAGAAACTCGACGGGCGAAACACATCGAGTTCCTCGTCGAGTTCCTTGTTAGGCTTGTCGAGGAACTCGACAAGCTTGCTTTGCGTACACACAGTCAAGCCAAAATCTCCTCGTTCTCAAACGCGGTGACATACAACGGCATGAGAAGTTCGATTCCACTGGCTAAACTCTTGGGGCTGCTTTTGCTAATCTCATGTGTTTGTGTGTTAAATAAAAGTTTGGTAAGAGACGATTTGCACTTTTCAGTCTGTTACAGCTTTAAAAATGTGTTATCTCCATTACAAATGCTACTTTTACTCCCGTCTCATATTTCAATCTGAGCAAGCGCGGGTTTCTTAGCATACAGACGTTCGAGTTTTTCGTCGAAAACCAGCCCGTTGAGGATCTTGACGAGCCAAATCAGACTCCCGTCAAGGAAATAGAGAACTTGCTCTCTTTTTGGCTCGGCGAGGTTCTCGACAGCTTCCTCGACGAAAATGTACACACGACCGGTTTCCTCGGCAAAAAATTATCTCCCAGCAAGGTTCTTGCTGGTTTTTGCCGAGAAACTCGGTCGTGTGTACGAGGCCTAATAGTTTCAAAGGGGCATTAGGTGGTGTTTTGGAAATTTTATACATAGGCAACTCCTATCCTCATATTAATTAGTGGTTACAAATTAATAATAACTATTGCAGTAGGGAACAGACACAAAAGATACATTCCGCATCTTTCCATATAATTGTTCTGTTTAATTTTGACGCAATTGAAGGTTTTTATACACATGATTACGTAGGTATCACATTATTATTACAATTGTACTTTTTATGGTAACATAGGCAGGCTAATTCTAATCAGGACTCAAAAGAATGCAAACATGTAATGAAAACATTATTAGTGCCGTGTGCACAATGAGTGTGGTGTGCAATACATACAAAATAGAATACAATTATATACAGAACTTCCAAATTTCCTTTACAGTGATCAGAGGCATCACTCTGGTCATTGACTTTGAAAATGTTGGGGTCAGGTGTTCAAGGGCAATTTCAAAAAGAGTTTAGCAATTACAAGTTACATATTTCTTTCAGGTTCCTTTTAGGTTACAATGAGGACATTCCTTTAGTATTTTGCTGTATAGTTTTTAACAATGTATGAACATAAAGGCAGCCTAGCAATGCTTGCTACATTTTTAGCCCTTTTTGTACTCACACAAAGTGATTGCACTTTAATGTTGTTCTTATCTCAGGCCTCGTACACACGACCGAGTTTCTCGGCAAAAACCAGCAAGAAACTTGCTGGGAGATATTTTTTTGCAGAGGAAACCGGCCGTGTGTACATTTTCGTCGAGGAAACTGTCGAGAAACTCGACAGGCCAAAAAGAGAGCATGTTCTCTATTTCCTTGATGGGAATGGAGAAAATTGGCTTGTCGAGTTTTTCTACGGCTTCACAAGGAACTCGACGAGCAAAACGATGTGTTTCGCCCGTCGAGTTTCTCGGTCGTGTGTACGAGGCATCAGTGTATATGACCCTTGTCCCTGAGGCTTTATTGTATTCTTACCCACTATCTGACCCTAAGACCTCATCGGGATCCTAAAACTTAACCTAAACCCTAAAATTATATCCACCCCAACGCTTAAATTTAAAGTGGCTGTAAAGCCTAAACATTTTTTACCTTAATGCATTATTTGTGTTAAGCTAAAAATGTTTAGGTGTCACTATCCAACTCACCCTACCTTATACTTACCTGAGCCCTCATTCCATCCAGTTCTCTCCCCTCACTTCCGGGCCTCACTGGATTTTCTGGGGCACTGGGAGCCATTGGCTCAATCAAAAGCCAGTGATGAGGGAGCAGGGGACAAGTTCCGCTGTCTGTGTCAATGAACACATCATCAGGGCTCGGGTGATCTCACTGTAGACATCCAACACTTCCCCTGATGAGTTAGTCCTATAGCTGTGCAATCAGCAAAGCTCAGGCCTCGTACACACGACCGAGTTTCTCGGCAAAAACCAGCAAGAAGCTTGCTGGGTTTTTTTTTGCAGAGGAAACCGGTCGTGTGTACACTTTTGGACGAGGAAACCGTTGAGAATCTCGTCGAGCCAAAAAGAGAGCATGTCTTCTTTTTCCTCGACAGGAATGGAGAAAATTGGCTCGCCAAGATCCTCGACAGCCTAACAAGGAACTCGACGAGGAAAACGATGTGTTTCGCCCGTCGAGTTCCTCGGTCGTGTGTACGAGGCTTCATACTCTCTGCTGAAGGAAGAGCCTAATGATCCATACACACGATCTGAAAATTGTACCAAAAATACCGCATTTAAAGCGATCATATGATAATCAGGGCGTTAGTATGGACTTTCGAGAGTCGATCATGACAGTTCATCTGATATTATCCAATCAAATAAGCAAGAAAATTTTTCTCATACGATACCAGATCATATGATTTTCATTTAATTAGTACAGTTGTCATCCAAAAATACAATACAAATACACTACACAATCTTTATTTATAAAAATAAATACAACTGTAAGGCTGGCAACACACGGTGTAAATTTTTTTTCTTGCAACCACCGGTTGCAGGAAAGAAATTTGTACGATTCCCCCATCAACACAAACAGCGCTGACAGAGGAATCCTTCCTGCTGAGCAATTGTCTGCTCCTGGCCAGGGGGGAACGGTCCCCACTAGGAGAAGACAGTGATTTACAGCTATAGAAGCCACAAGCAATAACCGTAAAAGAATCTGGCAGGCTGGTTGTACCCAAGTTGATTGATCGATCAACTTGGTACAATCAGCCTGCCTATTAACAGTTCAGCAGGAACGGGCTGAGATTCAACAAGAATTATGCCTTGTACACACGACCGGTTTTCCCGTCGGGAAAACTGCTGTGTTTTCCTTTGGCCGGGAAAATAGGCCATGTGTATGCTCCTTAGCTATTTTCTCGACAGGAAAACTGGGGCTAAAAAAATTAGAACATGTTCTCTTTTTTTTTTCGCCGCGAATCACGTTTTTTTTCCCCGCAGTTTGGGGAAACACTGCTGTGGAGCATACACATGGACGGTTTTCGCGAACAAAGCTCTGGGGCAGTTTTCCTGTCGGGAAAACCAGCCATGTGTAAATGGAGAAAAGTGACCGAGACAGTTCTCGTTTTTCTCCTCGGGTTTCCCGGCGGTCTTTTGACCGCTGAGGAACCCGATCGTGTGTACAAGGCATAAGTCTTTTCAAAGGGCCCTCAAAGCAGCAATAAACACCTTCTAACCATCTCTACTAGAAGATTTCCCCAATACATTGTACGTTTTTCCACTTTCAGTCTTGCTTGCAATTAGTTACTAGGACAAACAGAAAGGATGCTTGCCCCCAATGAGACTAAAACCAGCAATAGATGTCTTCTAACCATCTATGCTCTAAATCAGGGGTCTCCAAACTTTTTACTTCGAGGGCCACATTGTATATTTTACAGATATTCGCGGGCCGAAAAAAAAAGAAGCCATTTATAAATTACTCCTCAGCTATGGAATAGAGCAGAATTTAAAAAAAAGCTGCCATTAGCAGGGCTGGATGGTGCACCTGTATCCTCTGCCCGCACCTAAATGCCAGAGCCTCGTGCACTAGGGCCAAATATTAAGTGTGCACGAGGCCTTACATCAGTGTTCCCCATCAGAGCCCCCTCCACATCTACATCCCCACCAGAGCCATTACCACATCCCCATCAGAGCCATCACTACATCCACATCCCCACCAGAGCCCCCACCACATCCCCACCAGAGCCATTACTACATCCACATCACTACATCCCCATCAGAGCCATCACTACATCCCCATCAGAGCCATCACTACATCCACATCCCCACCAGAGCCATCACCACATCCCCACCAGAGCCATTACTACATCACCATCAGAGCCATCACTACATCCCCATCAGAGCCATCACTACATCCACATCCCCACCAGAGCCATCACCACATCCCCACCAGAGCCATTACCACATCCCCATCAGAGCCATCACTACATCCACATCCCCACCAGAGCCCCCACCACATCCCCACCAGAGCCATTACTACATCCACATCACTACATCCCCATCAGAGCCATCACTACATCCCCATCAGAGCCATCACTACATCCACATCCCCACCAGAGCCATCACCACATCCCCACCAGAGCCATTACTACATCACCATCAGAGCCATCACTACATCCCCATCAGAGCCATCACTACATCCACATCCCCACCAGAGCCATCACCACATCCCCACCAGAGCCATTACTACATCCCCATCAGAGCCATCACTACATCCACATCCCCACCAGAGCCATCACCACATGCCCACCAGAGCCATCACCACATGCCCACCAGAGCCATTACTACATCCCCATCAGAGCCATCACTACATCCCCATCAGAGCCATCACTACATCCCCATCAGAGCCATCACCACATCCCCATCAGAGCCATCACCACATCCCCATCAGAGCCATCACTACATCCACATCCCCACCAGAGCCCCCACCAGAGCCATTACTACATCCCCATCAGAGCCATCACTACATCCCCATCAGAGCCCCCACCACATCCCCATCACTACATCCCCATCAGAGCCATCACTACATCCACATCCCCATCAGAGCCATCACCACATCCACATCCCCACCAGAGCCATTACTACATCCCTATCAGAGCCATCACTACATCCCCATCAGAGCCATCACTACATCCCCATCAGAGCCATCACTACATCCCCATCAGAGCCATCACTACATCCCCATCAGAGCCATCACTACATCCCCATCAGAGCCCCCACCACATCCACATCAGAGCCATCACTACATCCCCATCAGAGCCATCACTACATCCCCATCAGAGCCATCACCACATCCACATCAGAGCCATCACTACATCCCCATCAGAGCCATCACTACATCCCCATCAGAGCCCCCACCACATCCACATCAGAGCCATCACTACATCCCCATCAGAGCCATCACTACATCCCCATCAGAGCCATCACTACATCCCCATCAGAGCCCCCACCACATCCCCATCAGAGCCCCCACCGCATCCCCATCAGAGCCATCACTACATCCCCATCAGAGCCATCACTACATCCCCATCAGAGCCATCACTACATCCCCATCAGAGCCATCACTACATCCCCACATCCCCATCAGAGCCCCCACCACATCCCCATCAGAGCCCCCACCACATCCCCATCAGAGCCATCACTACATCCCCATCAGAGCCATCACTACATCCCCATCAGAGCCCCCACCACATCCCCATCAGAGTCATCACCACATCCCCATCAGAGCCATCACTAAATCCCCATCAGAGCCATCACTACATCCCCATCAGAGCCCCCACCACATCCCCATCAGAGCCATCACTACATCCCCATCAGAGCCATCACTACATCCCCATCAGAGCCATCACTACATCCCCATCAGAGCCATCACTACATCCCCATCAGAGCCCCCACCACATCCCCATCAGAGCCCCCACCACATCCCCATCAGAGCCATCACTACATCCCCATCAGAGCCATCACTACATCCCCATCAGAGCCCCCACCACATCCCCATCAGAGTCATCACCACATCCCCATCAGAGCCATCACTACATCCCCATCAGAGCCATCACTACATCCCCATCAGAGCCATCACTACATCCCCATCAGAGCCATCACTACATCCCCATCAGAGCCCCCACCACATCCCCATCAGAGCCCCCACCACATCCCCATCAGAGCCATCACTACATCCCCATCAGAGCCCCCACCACATCCCCATCAGAGCCCCCACCACATCCCCATCAGAGCCATCACTACATCCCCATCAGAGCCATCACTACATCCCCATCAGAGCCCCCACCACATCCCCATCAGAGCCCCCACCACATCCCCATCAGAGCCATCACCACATCCCCATCAGAGCCATCACCACATCCCCATCAGCTCTCCCACCACACACAGTTTTGTCCCCCCTCTATACTTGTGTGCCCCCCCAGCACAGTATTTTCCTCATCACTGTCTGTCTGCAAGTTTCCCCGTATATCAGCGTGTTCTGTGCTGCTTGCCTGCTTCTGAAGAGCCAGCATTAGAGCAGACACGCTGTACTTCCCGGCTCCCGCCCCTTTTACACAGACAAGCTGTTACAGCTAAAATTAACTAACTCTGGTGGAGGAGCTGGGAAGTGCAGCAGGTCTGCGCTGAAATCCCTCAATGCATGTCAGAAGGCAAAGCAAGCCGTCCCTGCAGTGAGTCTGATCACTGAAGCTGCGGGCCGGACAAAACGTCCTAGCGGGCCGGATGTGGCCCGCGGGCCGTAGTTTGGAGACCCCTGCTCTAAATAAAGCAAAAATAAAAATTGGCTTTTGATATACTTTACCTGTTTTTATATGGGGATGGGATGTCTAATGCCGTGTACACACGATCATTTTTCGGGTTGTAAAAAAAACGATGTTTTTCAGCCTCTAGAAAAAACGAAGTTTTTTTCAACTTCATCATTAAAACGACGTTGCCTACACACGATACTGGGAAAAAAAATGCTCTAGCAAAGCGCGGTGACGTATAACACGTACGAAGGCACTATAAAGGGGAAGTTCCATGCAGATGACGCCACCCTTGGGGCTGCTTTTAGCTGATTTTGTGTTAGTAAAAGACGATTTGCGCTTTTCAGTCTGTTACAGCGTGATGAATGTGCTTACTCCATTACGAACGGTAGTTTTACCAGAACGAGCGCTCCCGTCTCATAAGTTGCTTCTGAGCACGCGCGGGTTTTTCACGTCGTTAAAGCCCACACACGATAATTTTTTACAACCCAAAAAACGACATTGTTTAAAATGTCTTTAAAAAAATAGAGCATGTTCGAATTTTTTTTTTGTTGTTTTTCAGAACCCGAAAAATGCTCTGAAGCCCACACACGATCATTTTAAATGACATTTTTAAAAAACGCGGCATAAGAGTTAAGTAGACCTTGCATTTTACATCGTTACATAGTTAGTCAGGTTGAAAAAAGACACAAGTCCATCCAGTTCAACCACAAAAAAATAAAAAATAAATAAATAAATAAACAAACAAAATGAAAAACACAATACAATCCCATACACCCAACTCCATACCCACAGTTGATCCAGAGGAAGGCAAAAAACCCCAGCAGAGCATGATCCAATTTGCTGCAGCAGGGGAAAAAATTCCTTCCTGATCCCCCGAGAGGCAATCGGATTTACCCTGGATCAACTATACCTATAAATGTTAGTACTCAGTTATATTCTGTACATTTAGGAAAGAATACAGGCCTTTCTTAAAGCAGTCTACTGAGCTGGCCAGAACCACGTCTGGAGGGAGTCTGTTCCACATTTTCACAGCTCTTACTGTGAAGAAACCTCTCCGTATTTGGAGATGAAATCTCTTTTCCTCTAGACGTAGAGAGTGCCCCATTGTCCTCAGGGTTGACCGTAAAGTTAATAACTTAACACCAAGTTCACTATATGGACCCCTTATATATTTGTACATGTTGATCATATCCCCCCTTATTCTCCTCTTCTCAAGAGTGAATAAATTCAGTTCCTCTAATCTTTCCTCATAGCTGAGCTCCTCCATGCCTCTTATCAGTTTGGTTGCTCTTCTCTGCACTTTCTCCAGTTCTCCGATATCCTTTTTGAGAACTGGGGCCCAAAACTGAACTGCATATTCCAGATGAGATCTTACTAATGATTTGTACAGGGGCAAAATGATATCTCTGTCTCTGGAGTCCATACCTCTCTTAATACAACAAAGGACTTTGCTCGCTTTGTAATCCGCAGCTTGACATTGCATTTTCACAGACAAAATTTATACAAAATTATTCTTAAACTTGTTATATATCAGTGCAGTCATAGTATATAAACTAAAGTTTCCCTTTTATTTGTAAAATTTTAATAATAATAATATTCATTTACACCAGTATAGGTTTATCTTTCAAAGTGTTCAGAGAGTTCATATTATGGCTGTGACAATGACAAAACATCATACCAATGCATTAAAACCCCAGACAACAGAGTTAATGCATTCATCTCACACTTCCAGGACGTCTTTTACACCACCTCACTGGAACATCTTTAAGTAATAATACCACCACCACTCAAAATGATTATTAATATTATTACTACTGTCATTTATAAAATATGAAATATTTGTATACACATATAGTTGATATATTTGAAATGATTCTTAAGACTGCACTTTTTTTTTCTTTATAAGCCGCCGGCATGAAAAATATAACTAGAGTCATAAAAATGAAATACATTGGCTGAGACAAAGGATTACATTGTGTCTACAGGATTGAGGTATAATTATGGAAATAGGATTAGAGATATGCGACTTTCCGTCAACACCGAGCAATAAAAATTCAGCTTTTTTAAGCCGCAGTTCAGCCTGTGGGATAAAAGCAACTTGCTGAATTATAGAGTCGCACTAAGTATTTGTTTCTCTCTATTTCTTAATGAATGGAATACAGCAACCCACCATAATATGTTCAAAACAATTAAGGGGGGACTCCAGATGACTGTTGTAAAATGAAGAGCTTTGGAAATCATTAAATAAAACTCATTGGGCCGGATTCAGAAAGAAGATACGACGGCGTATCTCCTGATACGCCGTCGTATCTCTGAGTCGGGCCGTCGTATCTATGCGCCTGATTCATAGAATCGGGTTACGCATAGATATGCCTAAGATCCGACAGGTGTAAGTGACTTACACCGTCGGATCTTAGGCTGCAATTCCTGGCCGGCCGCTAGGTGGCGCTTCCGTATCTTTTACGCGTTGAATATGCAAATGAGCATTTACGCCGATTCAGAAACGAACGACCGCCCGGCGCTTTTTTTTTTACGTCATTTGCGTTCGGCTTTTTCCGGCGGAAAGTTACCCCTGCTATAGGAGGGGTAAGTGCGCCGTATCCTATGTTAAGTATGCCCGTCGTTCCCACGGGGAGTCTTGAATTTTTTACGTCGTTTGCGTAAGTCGTTCGTGAATACGGCCGGACGTAATTTACGTTAACGTCGAAACCAATGACGTCCTTGCGACATCATTTGGAGCAATGCACGCTGGGAAAATTTGCAGACGGCGCATGCGCTGTTCGATCGACGCGGGGATGCGCCTGATTTAAATTCTACACGTCCCCTAGCTGCGGAATTTGAATTCCGCCGGGGGATTTACGATACGCCGCCGCAACTTTAGAGGCAAGTGCTTTCTGAATAAAGCACTTGCCTCAAAAACTTGCGGTGGCGAAACGTAAATCAGATAGGTTATGCGGATCTAAAGATCCGCTGACCTATCTGAGTCTGGCCCATTAACTCTATGACCACATCCTCTGCAGTGGTGAATCACTATACTGACTCCAGAACCTGACAATAACCCATAGAGCATGCATCAACCCCTACTACCCAGGGCCCATTGAAGGCACAGAGTTAATAGAACCTATGATAATTCCCTCTTTGAGTCAGAGGCACATAGAGAACCCTTGGAACCGGGGTACACTCTATTAAGAATGCTTCATTTTCTACTAAATTTAGAGTAAAGCCTTGCACCTGGAATGTACAGTCCCATGCTAGGTTGGTGGCCAACAAAAGTGCACACAATGGACTGTTAAAAGGTGTGGGGTGGTTGTTAGCTCAAGGAGGGGCAGAATTTAGGACAAATGTTCAGGTTGTCCATGTAGTATACTTCCAGGACCCAGGGGCTTCATCGAATTTAAAAAGCACTTTCAGGTACGACATTTTAATATGTGACGTGACCTCCAACAAGGTTTTGAGGACTTTACTATTGTACATTGTAGATTATTGTAGAGGATACTTTTCTGGATGGAGGATACACCTATCTCCTCTCTTCAATTTTTTTGCTATTTTGCTTTCTTAGTTACTGGTATGTTAATGGAATACTTAAATAGTCTAAAGAAAGAGTAATCTATACACAGCATGTCTCCTAAAACTTATATTTCATTTCATTTATAGGTTTTCAAAAAATTCAACTATATCGATTATCTTGTTAAACATGAAAACTTGTAAGGCAGAAAGAAAGATGAATATTATACCTTACACCAGGGGTGCCCAACCTTTTGAGGAGCGAGGGCCACTTAGAGCCAGTTCACACTGGGGCGACTCGTCAGGCGACTCAGCCGCCAGACAAGTCGCGTCCCATTCTAGTCAATAGAACCGTTCTAATAGGAGTGACGCAAGTCGCTCCGACTTAGAAAAAGGTTCTTGTACGACTTTGGGGGCGACTCGGGGCGACTTGCATTGACTTCTATACAAAAGTCATTTTGCAAGTCGCCTCTGAAGTCGTCTTCAGGACGCCTTGCCGAGTCGCCCTCGAAGTAGTGCCGCCCCAGTGTGAACCAGCTCTTAAGTGACTTGGTAACCAGTCGCGGGCCACAATGAGTGGAGCGGGCGGATGACAGGTCCATGTTCACTCTGCATATGCAGAGTGGACATGGACACGGCCCACTCTACTCTATGGGCCCTCTGATCTGATCTGCCCGGATGGAAGGGGATGGATCCCCTCCTTCTGTTTTTTTTTTTAACAGATTGAATTGGAGGTAGGTGGGTATTTGGCCACAAGTCCGTTTACATCTGTGGCTCAAAAGAGGTGACCAGGGAGTCCGATTGGGTTGGACTGATCGCGTCAAAGAGGCCTAAGGCTGCTTTCACACTGATGCACTGTGGTTTACCCACACAAAGGGTGCATCGCAGTGCACCTGTGCCTTAGCTGCACTTTGCCATAGACTTCAATTATATCCTGCAGGTGTAGTGCATTTTCTGAAGTGCACCAAACCCACAGGTAATAATAGAAGTCTATGGAAAAGTGCAGGTAACCCACAGGTGTTCTGCAATACACCTGCGGATCAGTTTGAAAGCAGCCCAGTAACCACTGCAGAACAGATATGCCCATAGATACACTTTGGGGGTTATTTACGAAAAGGCAAATCCACTTTGCAGTACACCTGAAATTGCACTAAAAGTGCACTTGGAAGTGCAGCCGCTGTAGATCTGAGGGGAAGATCTGAAATGAGGGGAAGCTCTGCTGATTTTATCATCCAATCATGTGCAAACTAAAATGTTATTTTCCTTGCATGTCTCCCTCAGATCTACAGCGACTGCACTTAAAAATGCACTTTCAGTGCACTGGCAGTGCACTTGTAGTGCAAAGTGGATTTGCCTTTCGTAAATAATCCCCTTTGAGTTTAGTAATAAACACTACCTTTAATAACAGTCTCCTATTCAGGTATCGTCAGCTATTGCTGTCCCAGGCAGAGTGCATTTGATATCACTCCGACTATGACAGGAGTTGGCACTTTACAGTAAGCATAGGCTTATGCAGCTATGCTCTGCAGCCGCTTGCTTCACAACACTGATGCTCTGGGATGGTGGGTCGACAACCCACCATCTGGGAGCAGGAGGTCGTGGGCCACATCAGAGGGCTCCGCGGGCCACATGTGGCCCCTGGGCCACTGGTTGGGCATCCCTGCCTTACACCTTCTACTACTCAGATGGATTCCTTATGAAACACTCACATATCTTGAAATTGTATTAGCAGTATTCCGCTCCCTATATCCTTTTATTTTTTTGTTTTGTCTTTTGTTCTTTATTATAACTTCTGATATCTAACATGTTATACAATTGTTTTATTTCCTTTAAGACCTTTCAATAAACATTATTGAAATAAAGAAGGCCTCACTATGGTGTTGAGTAACATTTTTTTGTATTTTTGTTTTTGTTTCGTTTCATTTTTTAAATCTATCTATAATGTTTGTCCAACAAATAAATCTTTAACCACTTCAGCCCCGGAGGATTTGGCTGCCAAATGACCGGGAAACTTTTTGCGATTCGGCACTGTGTCGTTTTAACTGACAATTGCGTGGTCGTACGACGTGGCTCCTAAACAACATTGATGTATTTTTTCCCCACAAATAGAGCTTTCTTTTGTTGGTATTTGATCCCCTCTGCGATTTTAAAATTTTGCGCTATAAACAAAATATTAAATATCCCCAAAAAATCTATAAAAAAAACAAATTGTTTCCTCAGTTTAGGCCGATACGTATTCTTCTACATATTTTTGGTAAAAAAAAATCGCAATAAGCGTTTGATTGGTTTGCGCAAAAGTTATAGCGTCTACAAAATAGGGGATCGTTTTATGGCATGTTTATTAATATATATTTTTTTACTAGTAATGGCGATGATCAGCAATTTTTATCGTAACTTCGACATTATGGCGGACACATTGGACACTTTTGATGCTATTTTGGGACCATTTTCATTTATACAGCGATCAGTGCTATAAAAATGCACTGATTACTGTGTAAATGACACTGGCAGGAAAGGGGTTAACCACTAGGGGGCGAGGAAGGGGTTAAGGGTGTCCTAGCGAGTGATTCTAACTGTGTAGGGGCTGGGCTACATGTGACACAACACTGATCACTGCTCCCGATTACAGGGAGCAGAAGATCAGCGTTGTGTCACTAGGCAGAACAGGGAGTGGCCTTGTTTACACAGGCATACCCCCGTTCTGCAGCTCCGTGACACATTGAGTCAGCGGGTCCCTCTGACATGGTCGCGGAGCTCGTGGCAGGGGCGGCAAATTTAAAAGGACTTACGTGTATGCCCATTTGCCTGTCTGTGCCATTCTGCCAATGTAAATGTCTGTGTGGTGGTTGGCAAGTGGTCAATATATGCCAAAGGAGTCCCACATTATGGGTTATCTAAAGAGACAGCACAGCAATGGCAGCCTGCCTAGAAGCTTGGTTGTTTTAAAATGTGTATGGAGCCATCTACTGAGGCATGAATTACAACTATGACTCAGTCACTTGTCTGTGTGTATGTGTACAGGTCAGTTTTAAGCCAGGTACACACGGGCCAGAAATTGGTCAGTTCAACAGGAACCCGCTAGGGTGACCATACTTCCAAACTACCATTCAGGGACACCCCCCTTCCCAAAAAGCAGCTTGTGCTGTAACGAATCACAGCACAGTGATTGGACACAAGAGGCAGGATTTATTATTTCTCCAATCACAAGCAGGGGGCGGGGACTGTGCTCCTCCAGGCATTCCCAGCCAGGACAAGTAATGTCAGTGAGTAAAGCGGTGATGTGGCGGCCTTTTTTGGGGCCATTAGTTTGGCTTGGGGGGTGGCTGTGTCAGTTTCATTCTGGGACACTGTATTGTCCTGGAATGAAGATGCCCGGGACAGACCCGCAAAATGCGGGACAGTCCCGGGCAATCCGGGACATGTGGTCACCCTAGAACCTGCCCACTTTTGGTTCGTGTTTACAGCTTCTGTCAAACGGTCCTGCTGGAAAACCGGTGTTTGAGCAGAGCTTGAAGCCAATAGCTGCGAGCGATGATCTGTGTATTCTGGCAGGGGGGATGTTAGGAGGAACCAGACGGCTTACACGTTAAGAGGGAGAACCCTCTTCTTCAGAGCCAAAGCAATAGTAGATCCACTATTGCTATGGCTCTGAAGAAGAGGGTTCTCCCTCGTAACACGTAAGCCGTCTGTGATGCCGTCTGGTTCCTCCTAACATCCGGTCCAGGTTTCAAGTGTCTAGAGATACTTTTCGTAATTGCACGAGGTCGGTGCGCCCTACTTTTCTTTCTAAAAGAACATCAATACCAGAATTTCAAGCCATCTGCTTTATTTTCAGAATGTCCATATCTTTTGTAAAACCCAATGCCTTTATTACCGAAATTGCCCAGCAAGCACAAAGCTAGCTTTGCTGCATTGGCTCGTCTTTTCAAGGAGTATTGTCAGTCCTGGAGCTAGGAGATGGAATTCTGCCTATTATCATTGCCTTTTAATCTTAGGAGACCCTCATTTGCTGCATCACTGCATCCTAAAGGGTCTGTCAATAGCCCATCTACCCCCTCTGTTAGCTAGGACACCTAGCTGGTATTGACAATGAAAGTAAAGTAGAATATAAATGTGTCCTGAATTATCAATACAATAAAACCAACAAGAACCAGAAATATTAGGTTTTGAAGTGCAAGCAGTGGAGACTTCAAGCAATATATATATATATATATATATATATATATATATATATATATATATATATATATATATACATACACACGTTTAAAATAATACAATAGGGCAATAGTACATACATTGAAACATAGAAAAATAAATCTGAAACACAAAAGTATGAAGGCAACAACATGGGGCCAGATTCACAGACGAGTTACGACGTCGTATCTCCTGATACTCCGTCGTATCTCTCAGACTATCTATGCGACTGATTCATAGAATCAGTTACGCATAGATAGCCAGAAAATCCGACAGGTGTAATTGTTTTACACTGTCGGAACTTAGGATGCAGTACCGCGGCCGCCGCTGGGGGGAGTTTGCGTCGTAAACCAGCATCGGGTATGCAAATTAGGAGATTTTCGCGTTCACTACGTCGCCGCTAGTCTAGTTTCCCGTCACAAAGTTAGTCGTCGTTTTTGGTGCCTTAACTTTACACAGCATTCGTATTGCTGTATAAAGTATGGCCGTCGTTCCCGCGTCGAAATTTAAAAATGAACGTCGTTTGTGTAAGCCGTCCGGGAATACGGAATTACGATACACGCGTCGCCGTTCGAAAAAATGACGTCACGTCGCGCAAAGCACAACGGGAATTACGAAACGGAGCATGCGCAGTAGGTCCGGCGCGGGAGCACGCCTAATTTAAATGGCACACGCCCATTTGAATTGGCCCGCCTTGCGCCAGAGGCCGTCGGCGTAGGTTTTCATCGCAAGTGCTTGGTGAATCAGGCACTTGCGATGAAAACTTGCTCTACGATACGTTACGCCGCCGCTCACCTACGTGAATCTGGCCCATGGATCTTAGTGCAGTTAGGTCAGGCACATGCACTGCATACCTTTGTTACCATAGTGCTATTTCTAGGTGTTCAGTGCATCTCTGCACCTTTAACCACTTTAATACCGGGCATTTTCGCCCTTCCTGCCCAGGTCAATTTTTAGTTTTCAGCGCAGGCACGCTTTGAATGACAATTTGCGTGGTCGTGCAACGTGGCTCCCAAACAAAATTGACATCCTTTTTTCCCCACAAATAGAGGTTTTTTTTGGTGATATTTAATCATCTCTGTGGTTTTAATTTTTTGCGCTATAAACAAAAAAAGACTGAAAAAAAAACAATAATTTTTGCTATAATAAATATCACAATTCTTTTAAAAAATAAAAATAAGTCTCAGTTTAGGCCGATACTTATTCTTCTACACACACAGAGATCCACGTCCCAGGCTCTGTAACTGGCGATCGCGGGAATCTGGCGGACATCGCGGCCGCCAGGCACGCATCGGCACCCGCCGGTCGCACGTGCGTGCGCCCCCTATCGGCCGGGAGGCCCGAGGACATCATAAGATGTCCACCCAGGATGGCAGAGCCACCTTGTGGACGTCATTTGACAATACAGCAGTATTGAAGTAGTTAAAGCGGTTGTAAACCCGCATATATATATATATATATATATATATATATTTTTTTTTTTTACACCTGCAAGGCAAAAGCCATAATGAGCTAGTATGCACAGCATATTAGCTCATTATGAAATACTTACCTGTTGAAGAACGGCCTCAACTCTTCAAATTTAGTTCAGGTAGTATGGAGTTGAATATTTCTGGATAATGTGTTTAATCTGCAAATACATGAAGCTAATATATTTTTATTGGATGGATAATATCTTAGATTCAAAGTACGGTAACTCTCTATATTTCTAAAGTGGGTCTCTCTGGAAATGCAGTTAAAGAGAAACTGTATCCCCATTGAAGAGAGTTGAGGTCAATGGGAGAGATCCAATTTGAGTGGACCAGACCATAATGAAAATCTGTCTGCAGAGAGATATATTGGATTTTTTTTTTTTTTTTTTACATGCCAGGATTACTGATATGAAAATGTTTCTTTTTGTGTGCCTCCAGACAAACCCAATGATATCCTCTTGTAATGTATTAAGAACGGGTCACATTAATATTTACATATTTTTTTAGATGTGGAGTTACTTGGACAATATATTTAATGTTGAATCTCTAATGAAGTGGAACCATGAGACAGTATATGCACTATATTTTAGAGTCCAATAGCAATCTTCTGAAGAATGCGGTGGTTGTGGTGATTGCCCAGTTTCGATATCCATAGGCACTCAATAACTACACCAATTTAAGCAAAAAAAAACAAAAAAGTCTGTGCTTTGCTTACTTTAACCACTTAAGGACCTTGGCTGTTTTTCAGATTTGGCGTTTACAAGACTAAAACAGTTTTTTTTGCTAGACAATTACTTAAAACCCCCAGACATTATATATATATTTTTTCTAACACCCTAGATCACTTTTATTCCTTTTACAAGGATAGTAAACATCCCTTGTATAAAAAAAAGCATGACAGGTCCTCCTAAATATGAGATCTGGGGTCAAAAAGACCCCAGATCTCATATTTAGACTTAAATGCAAAAAAAAAATTGTCATTTGAAAAAATGACAACAAGAAAATATTGCTTTAAGAAGCATGGGCGGAAGTGACGTTTTGACGTCACTTTCGCCCTGCTATGCTATGGGGATGGGTGGGGGCCATCTTGCCCTCACTCGCATCCACAGCAAGCAGGAGACAGCACCCGATCACCTCCACCGCTGCCGACGGTTCCGGTAAGCTGGGGAAGGCGTGGGAGAGTGGCGGGAGGGGGGCGGCCCCTCTCCCGCAGCCGATAACGGTGATCTTGCGGCGAATCCGCTGCGGAGACCACCGTTATTGTTTACAGGACCGCTCAAGGAAAAGATGGATATCTCGGTTGTGGCAGCAGCTTCTGCCGTTACCGAGATATCCATCTTTAAAAACAGGACGTATATGTACATGAGCGGGTCCTTAAGTGGTTAATGCTTCATCACCCCTCCATCAAATCAACTTTCCTTCACTCCTCTGCTGCCTCATTTTTCATTGGAAGCAAAGGGAATTGCCCACTACTGTTTATTGAGATTATGTGGCTAACTCTAATGTGAACACTGTCACAGGGAGATCACCTCTCGCAACCTGCCACACCCTCAAGGAGCCTGTAGATAAGCGATCCAGGTATTCCACACTTTTTGCTTATCTTGTCGAATACTAGTCAGTTTTTCATTGATCACGATCCATGATATCTTATGTTTCATCATGGCAATATTGATTACAGGCGATTTCCATGCACATGGGGGGGCTACTTTAAAATGAACCTGTTGCTTTGCCTTGCAAGTTCAGAAGCAGGACCAGAAGTAGAGTCAGACGCCTACTAATATGGTAAATTAATGGATTACATTTATGCATATATGGCCAGAATATGCAAAGGCTGATTTTTTCTTTATTTTATGACCACCAGATCATAGGCAAGCCTTTGTACAAGTTAGGAAGGGAAGTAGGGGGTTGTATTAAAGTGAATAGAAATCTGCTCATAGTGAGTGATATTTGGCCAATTACATCCTGAGCTGTTGTACCTCCTATGTCAGGATTATGCCTAAATGCAATTGCCAACTGCAACTAAAAGCAGAAGAGGTGACAAAGACAACCTTGCCTAATCTCATTGGCTATGTGGATGTATGAAGGAGGAGTGGGGGCTCCAAACATTTCTAAACATTTTTTGCGGAGTGGGAATAGAGGCTACAAACACTTAGGCCCTGTACACACGATGAAAACTGACTGAAGTTCAGTTTCATCGGTCCAAACCGACCGTGTGTAGGCCCCATCAGTCTGTTGTCCTTCGGTCCAGAAATAGAGAACTTGCTTTAAAATTGGGCCGATGGGCCAAAACCAATGGTTAGTACACAAAAGCATTGGTTCCAAACCCGGGCATGCTCAGAATCAAGTCGACGCATGCTTGGAAGCATTGAACTTCATTTTTCTCTGCACGTCGTTGTGTTTTACGTCACTGCGTTGGACTCGATCGGTTTTTGAACTGATGGTGTGTAGGCACATCAGACCATCAGTCAGCTTCATCGGTTAACCGATGAAACTGAACTTCAGTCCGTTTTCATCAGTTTGGACTGATCGTGTGTACAGGGCCTTATAGAAGGGTCTATGAAAATCCATATTACATAGTGAAAATAATGGTCATCAAGGTTGAGCAGAATTGATGAAGATAGTATACCCTTCTATCCCGCGTCGCTGTCATTTTTTTTTTTAATTTTTTTTTTTTTCCCGCAGCAACTTTTTTTTTTTTTTTTTACGCCCGTCGCGATTCTCAAAACCCGGCGCAACGTTAATCCACGCAAAGCACGTCGGGAAAATAACGTTGGGTGCATGCGCAGTATGTCCGGCGCGGGAGCGCGCCTAATTTAAATGGGACTCGCCCCATTAGATTAGGCACGCCTTGCGCAGGACGGATTTAAGTTACACCGCTGAAAATTTCTAGGTAAGTGCTTTATGGATCAGGCACTTAGGTAGAGATTTTGCGGCGGTGTAACTTAAATGGCAAAAGTTAAGTTACGGCCGGTTTTTGTGGATCTGGCCCTTAGATAGTAATTTATAATCAGAGTTGAGAGTTTATAATCAGAGTTTTTGCAGAGTTGCCTGCAAAAGGGAGATTCCTTGGGAATAACCAATACAGAGGCATGTAGGAAAGAAATACAGATCCTGCTTGGGAATAACCGAGGCAGAAGAATATAGGAAAGAAATACAGATTGGTTAAAGTTTCTTAATATAATATAACTAAAGGAGGTTATCTAGGTTGGGTGTATTTCTGTTAAATAATTATTTTAATACTTTTTTTTAACTCTTCAAGTATAAAGGTTTTTTTTTTCAAAGAAGTTAAAGGTTTATGGAGAGTATGTGAAGGTGAGGGTTTTAAAAGCAAGAGTTTGGCAAACTTTCGGGTGGATTTTGAATTGTATAGATCATATATATTCTTATTATAATCTGTGAATATGTTTTTCATAATCTCAGTGGGGAGATGACCCAGTAGATATTTAACAATGACCTTTCTGGTTAGTTTTGAGTCTTTCAAGTGTCCCCTTTCTTATAGAACCACTGTCTAATCCATAGTATGGTCTTTTTAATAGCCTGTGATTTGAGGTCTTCTAATGCCGCGTACACATGATCATTTTTCGGCATGAAAAAAACATTGTTTTTAAAAAATGTCATTTAAAATGATCGTGTGTGGGCTTCACATAATTTTTCGGGTTCTGAAAAACGAAAAAAAAAAATTCCGAACATGCTGCATTTTTTAACAACGTATTAAAAGATGGTTTTTTTCGGGTTGTAAAAAATCATCGTGTGTGGGCTAAAACGACACTAAAAACCTGCGCATGCTCAGAAGCAAGTTATGAGACGGGAGCGCTCGGTCTGGTAAAACTACCGTTAATAATGGAGTAAGCACATTCATCACGCTGTAACAGACAGAAAAGCGCAAATCGTCTTTTACTAACACGGAATCAGCTAAAGCAGCCCCAATGGTGGCGTCATTTGCATGGAATTTCCCCTTTATAGTGCCGTTGTACGTGTTGTACGTCACCGCACTTTGGTAGAGCATTTTTTTTAAAACGATGGTGTGTGGGCAACGTAGTTTTTTTCATGCCGAAAAATGATCGTGTGTACGCGGCATTAGGGATTGTAAGGTTTTCTACAGCTGCTGTCCTCTTAGGCCTCATACACACGATAGGTTAACCAGAGGACAACGGTCTGATGGACTGTTTTCATCGGTCAAAACCGATCGTCTGTGGGCCCCATAGGTTATTTAACCATCGGTTAAAAAAAAGCCAACTTGCTTTAAATTTAACCGTTGGATTCCTAACCGATAGGTCAAAACCGATCGTTAGTAGGCACGACCATCGGTTAAAAATCCACGCATGCTCAGAATCAAGTCGACGCATGCTTGGAAGCATTGATCTTTGTTTTTTTTCAGCACGTCGTTGTGTTTCACCGCGTTCTGACACGATCGGTTATTTAACCGATGGTGTGTAGGCGTGACGGACCATCAGTCAGCTTCATCGGTTAACCTATGACAACGGTCCTTCAGACCGTTCTAATCGGATGGACTGATTGTGTGTACGAGGCTTCAGATGACATGGAAGATGAGGGACGTTGCATGCAGATATTTTATAAAGCTGAGATATCTCAGTTTAAAGATCTTACATTTTGGTAAGATCTGCTGTTTTTATTTTAGCTGTTGCCAAGGAGATAAACTGGCCTCTGATGTAGTGTAAATGGACCTCCCAAATAGCACATAATTGAGTATCTGTGGTGATATTGATTTAGAAATAAGTTTCCAGAGAATTTTGTGTCTTGATTTAACTGTTGTATTATAGTGGTCTAAGAAGGTTACTTTCCTCAGCCTGATGCAACAAAACATCCATAATGAACCTTGGTGCGCCGGCACGAGTTGTTTTGACATTCGGGTTGTGAGTGATTTA
Organism: Rana temporaria; assembly: GCF_905171775.1. NCBI lineage: Eukaryota > Metazoa > Chordata > Amphibia > Anura > Ranidae > Rana > Rana temporaria. The sequence goes on along the minus strand of NC_053489.1, from coordinate 646,396,622 downwards.
ACTCATTAAGCCCCCAAGCAATGTAAATGCTAGTTTACACTAGCATTAGTTGGGGTGCGGCCCCATTCGGGTGAACGGGTCACGTTCAACGGGGGGTAATGCCTGCCGAGCACACCATCGGGGATCACTTTAACCACTTCAGCCCCAGAGGATTTGGCTGCCCAAGGATCGGGCCATTTTTTTCCAATTCGGCACTGCGTCGCTTTAACTGACAATTGTGCGGTCGTGCGACGTTGCGCCCAAACTAAATTGAAGTCCTTTTTTTCCCACAAATAGAGCTTACTTTTGGTGGTATATGATCACCTCTGTGGGTTTTTTTTTTTTAAAGCAATATTTTTTACTTTTTGCTATAATAAATTTACCCAAAAATATATATAAAAAATAAACATTTCGTCAGATTAGGCCGATATGTATTCTTCTACATATTTTTGGTAAAAAAAAATCTTCTTCTTTAAATAACTAGTTTGTAATTAAGCTCTCCATTTACCTTTGTATGCAGTAAATAGGAGGGTTTGCTTTTCGATATTTAAGACACTAAATAGACATTTAGCACAATGCTATCTAATTTTAATTTGCTTGCAGTAAAACAGGCGCAATTATATTTGACATTCTTGCGAATGGTGGCCATGTGATAAAAGTAGCCATATTGACATCTATGCTAAAACTTTAATTGCTCGCTAACAATTGTTGGACTGCCAATAATAGCTCTCGTACTCTGTAAGACAACGCGGATAATAGAAGTAATTTAACAGATATCAAGTTATTCTACTCTAAAAGGATTGCTGTAATTATGCCCATCTAGGATGATGCAGTAATTATCTGCAGAAGAATGGACTGGACGCTCTTCTTTTAATATCTGGCCAATTATTCACATGAATTTCAGACCTAAAACAACCTGAAGCTAAATGAAGGCTAAAACATGGAGAATTGTTAGGAAATGAAAATGTTAAGATGCACTGCAGTCAAATGAAGGCTTGAGATGCATGCACATAGCTCAGGTGACCTGCCGAGGGCCTCCACTTTTCAACCAGGTATCACTGTAGTCCTGTTTTCTGTGTATTCTGGTAACGTGAATCCTATTTTGCTTAAAGCAGATTTCTGGTAAAAAAATAAAGCTTTAGGCTACTTTCACACTGGGGTGTCGTGGGCATTGGCGGTAAAGGGGTGCTATTTTTAGCAGCGCTTTACCATAGTTTATCGTCACTTTTCGGCCACTAGCGGGACTCTTTTAACCCCCACCAGCAGCCGAAGAAGGGTTAATAGCACCTATTAACCCTTCTTCGGCTGCTGGCGGGGGTTAAAAGCACCCGTGTTGCGAGCTGCTGAAGAATCTCTTTACAGCACTGACAATTAATTTCAATGGGCAGGGGCGGCGCGGGAGTGGTGTATACACAGCTCCTAAACTGCCCCAAAGATGCTGCTTGCAGGACTGCAAGCACACCGCCCATTGTAAAAGCACTCAGGCTTTCACACTGGGGTGGCATGAGAGGCGCTTTACAGGCATTATTTGTAGGGCTAAAACGCCTGAAAAGCTCCCCATTGTGAAAGGGATCTAACTGATGGGTTCCTTATGCTGCTTTTACCTCCGCCAGTTTGATCTCTTCTGTACACAAGGTCGATACCAACTGAAAGTCAACAACGTACACTGCTTGCTGTAAAAAAATGAACACCTTTACACTCAGCCTCTGCGTCCCTTAAACTGGTCTAATATGCTCGGGGGCGGGAAGGTCTTTTTTTTTCTGTTGTGCAGTGTGGAGCAGCAGGAAGTTGAGTGGGGTCCAGACTGGACCAGAGTAACTAGCAGACGGCACATACAGTGTGCAACATGGGAACATTATAGGGGAAAGGTGTGTGGGGACCAGAGAGGGAGGACCAGCGGCACATGATCAGCAGAGGTGGGGGACCAGAGCAGGAGTAACTAGCAGATATCACATGTGGTGTGCAGCATGGTAACAATATAGCAGGAGGTGACCAGAGAGAGAGAGAGAGAGGAGAATCAGCAAACCAGAGGATTAGCAGAGCTGGGGGTTATTACTCCACAGGGGATCAACAGAGCTGGGGGTACTACTGAGCGAGGATCAATAAAAGCTGGGGGTACTGAGTGAGGCATTAGCAGAGCTGGGGGTACTACTGAACAGGGTATCTGCGGAATGAGGGTACTAATAAGCTGGGGAACTGCTGAATAAGGGTATCAATAAGCTTGGGATCTGCTGAACAGTGATACTAGTGAGCTGTGAATTTGCTATGTGGGGCTACTACTGAGTCGAGATTCTACTGGGCCCCTTTAGAACAAATAGAAAAACAACCCACACACACGGGGCATTTGCCAAGCTTCATTAAAGCTTCAAAAAAGCATCACGGAAGCATCAAAAACACATCAAGTTGAACACAACATGTTGAAATGGTAGGTCCTGCGTGTTAAAGTTGAAGCAAGTACACATGAGCCCTACGTGCCTCAGTACCGCCAACCATTGTGCCTCCATGAGTCCTCCTGAAGCCGCCACAATTGGCGTCATGGGCAGCATGGCCCTCATTCTATATAATAATCCCAACTCTTTTTCAATAAGGAAGCAATGGCTGTCAAAGAGGCGGACACTAGACATGTGCAGACTGGAATATTTTGTTTTGTTTTTTCGTTTTCGTTTGGAAAATAAATTTATTTAGTTACTCCCGAAAATCGTTTTGATTTATTTCGTTTTTCGTTGGGGAATAGCTTTCGTCCGAAAATCCAATAATACTTGGTTTCTGTCGAATGGTCAAAAGAATATTCGCCGGAAGGTCGAATCTTTGTTGGGTTCTGGCTAATGGTCAAAAAAATATTCGACGGAGTGTCGAATCTTTACGTCGAATCGTACATTTCCGTTTGAATATTCCGCCTACAAGAATTCTAATGTTGTATGACTAGTAATAATGTCGAATCTATTCTCTATAATGTCGAATCTATTTTCTCATAAATCGAAATTTATTCTCTGTAATGTCTACTCTATTATTTCTATAGTGTCAAATCTTTTCTCTATAATGTCGAATCTTTTCCCTATAATGTCGAATCTCTCTATATCGAATTTTTACCGCAACGAAAACGAAAATAAAGCATTTTTTATGTCGGATCTTTCGGTTTTAGCCTCTTGCACTTTCGTTATCGTTTGTTAAAACGATAACGAAAAAAACAGATTTTCGGACGAAAATGCATTCTAACGAAAACGAATGCACATGTCTAGCGGACACAACTTTCCAAAGTATTAGCATGTGGTCTACTGGATAACAGAGCTGTCCGGCAGAGAGCGGTGGGTGCAGAAGGAAAGGAGCCTGAAACTTCATAACAATAGAATACTATTTATTAGTCTGGAATATAGAAATGCTTTATACACGTTTTGGAGGTTATTATCTGAACTTAGAAAGTACACGGCTCGGTAATATGGTGCAGAACAAAAACATTGGATATTGTTTCCATTCACGTGACCATCGAAAGCTTGCTTGTGCTTTTACAACCTTTGTCGAGTTTTTAACATAATACAAACCTTTTAACCCATTTCTTTGTGCGTGTTTTCATCACATTCTAAAGAACAACTACGGCCCCAACCACAGCGGGGCATTCAGAGTGCACTTTGTATAGTTAACACAATACAAATAAGTGGTAGTATAAATATTACTTATCAATGTCAACAGCCCTTCAAAATTCTATTCTTGCAGGTTAATTATATGGTGCGATTTTTTTGTGTGCTATTGAAAAAAGAGTTGTGAGATTTATTTTGATAGTAATTGTAACAATTTATATATAATAATTCTACAGAGTAATTTAGATCATCTTAAAATTCAATAAATGAAATCTGTCATAAACCTGAGCATTCCATACAAAGCATTTGACGAAAACATGAATAAAGCCTCGTACACACATACGGGTTTCCCGGCGGACTTTTTACCGCCGGGAAAGCCAAGAACCTGCTCAGTCAGTCTTTCTCCTACACACGGCCGGGTTTCCCAACAGGAAAACTGCCATGAGAGCTTTGGTCGGGAAACCCGGCCATTTGCATGCTCCCCCGCAGGCTTTCCCCATAGTAAATCTGCCGGGTTAAAAACCGATGGGAATCCCGGTGGGAAAAAAGGAAACATGTTCTAATTTTTCCCATTTTCCTGTTGTGAAAACTGCCATGGAGCATACACACGACCAGTTTTCCCGGCCAAAAGCTGTCATGGTAGTTTTCCCGACGGGAAAATTGGTCGTGTGAACGAGGCTTATGCATGCTGAAATATCTGATAGCTTAAAGTGGAGTTCCACCCAAAAATGGAATTCCCGCTATAAGGGAAGGTGACCCCTTGACATGCCACATTTGACATGTAATTTTTTGGGGGGAGTGGAAACCCTCTTTTTAGAGGGTTTCAGCTCCCACTTCCTCCCTGGGCACCGTGGTGCCAGTAGGAAGGTCACCTCTCCCCTCTCCCTCTCGGCAATCATCTGAGACACGTCACATGTCCCATAAGATTGTTTGGCCAATCACGGTGCACAGAGAGGCTCACGCATGTGCAGTAAGTGCCCCGCTGTGAAGCCACAGCCGGGCGCCCCCAGGAGTAGTGATGCTAGCGGAGAGGAGGGGGAGGCGATCTGGGCTTCTTTCCCCCACATCGCTGGACCATGGGACAGGTAAGTGTCCGATTATTAAAAGTCAGTAGCTGCAGTGGTATAAAGAAAAAATGTAGCGCTAGTGATACAATAGAAACAATAGTTTCTCATTAAGTAAATAAGTGAATAAATAAATAGTCACTGCACTGAAACAGTGAAAATGGTGACAACAACCAATGTTGGGTGAATATATAAACAGGTGAAGTCCACAAACACAACCAAACATAACAATATAGAGTCCATCAATATGACTTGTGGATGAATAATGAAATGACCACGTAGATCCTCATGGGCAAACAATCATTTCTTTAAACTCAATAAAGATGTGAGTGCGCTTACCAGAACACGTGGATCTGCCTGTCAGCGACAGCAGATCTTGTAGACATAGAAACTCTCAGGGCAAATCAGCTCGGCTTCCCTGGACTGGATCGATGAAAACCAAGGATCTTCAATGGAGGACCGTGGATGAGCGGTAGACCGAATCTCCCAAGATGTCTACCCTCAAAACCAACGAATGGAGGGGATGGTGATACAACCCTTGTAATTAAGGATGAGCTCAGGCATGTTCGCAAGTCCACTTGCCTGCGCCCTCCAGGAAGCTGACACGCCGCAGTGCTAATCACAGGTAGTGAGGCATTTTCCAATCTGTGCAGTATTTGTAGCTGCTGACTTTTAATATTTTTATTTTAGTAGGAACTCTGCTTTAAAGCGGACCAAACATCATATTTTAATTTTCTTAAGGTTAAAGACATGCTTGCTCAGTAATGTGTAAAGCTGACCACACTTGTACGAACATTCATACAAAAATTCACGGTACATTCGAAGATTTGGCGAATGTCATTCAAAAGTAAAATTTTGTTTGTTTTTGCCCTGGTTCACTTTGGTTCACTTTGGTGGCACCGTCCTAATTGGTGCAACGTTGCATTTGCGGCGCTGCACTGATTTCAAAAAGTAAATAAATAAAACAAGGGAATTTTTTTTTTAAAGTGCCCCATCCCTCCGTGCTCATGCACAGAAGCGAACACATACGTACGTTGCCACCACAAATGTAAAACAGTGTTTAAACCACACATGTGAGGTATCACTGCAATTGTCAGAGTGAGAGCAATACTTCTAGCACAAGACTTCCTCTGTAACTTCAAACTGGTAATATGTAGGATTTTTTTAAGTGTGGCCTAACCATAGTTTGTCGCTATTCCACAAGTGTACGCAATTTTAAAGCATAACATGGGGGGGGGGTGGTGTGCATGGGGGGGGGGGGCTGTGCTTAGCTTAGCCCTGTCTGCTTTTAATTGGACACTCAGTTTTTACAAAACCTGTGTGGGTAAATATCTGTGCCCCCAACCCACCACCATTGAAGCAATGTACGAGTTGGCGGGAGGAACCACATTGCAAAGCAGGAGGAGCAGGATCTCATACACCTGAGAGTGTTGAACACCCACAATGGCCTATGATCAGTAACATGGCAGTGTTTTAACACACAAGCCATCAGAAAGGTAAGCATAATATCACATGTTATGATTAGTTTATTCTATGATATATTTTTCTGTAGAAATGCACTTCATTTAGAATGGAATTTCTTTAAATATTTATCAGTCAGCTGATTCTTTTTAATGCAAACCAAATTGATATACATTCACACATTCCATATATTTTGCTTATGTGACATCTTTTTTTATAACTTTTTTGAATGTTCCCATAGCTCTAAGTTTTGACCCTGAAATATGTTGGTTGTTCTATGTTTTCCTAAGAAAACAACACCAGGGGGGCCACACATAAGCGTAGTAGTAGAAAGACTTTAATGATACAAAGACAATAAACAACTCACAAAGATAGCAACATTTGGCACCTATCATAAGCACATCCTGGTACAGATACAATGTCTAGTTGTGCTCATAAGTTTACATACCCTGGCAGAATTTATGATTTCTTGGCCATTTTTCAGAGAATATGAATGATAATACAAAAACTTTTCTTTCACTAATGGTTAGTGTTTGGCTGAAGCCATTTATCATCAATCAACCGTGTTTACTCTTTTTAAATCATAATGACAACAGAAACTACCCAAATTACCCTGAGTTTACATACCCCTGGTGATTTTGGCCTGATAACATTGGGGTTTGAATGGCTATTAAAGGTAACCACCCTCACCTGTGATCTGTTTGCTTGTGTAGAAAAGGTCAATGAGTTTCTGGACTCCTAACAGACCCTTGCATCTTTCATCCAGTGCTGCACTGACGTTTCTGGATTCTGAGTCATGGGGAAAGCAAGAGAAGTGTCAAAGGATCTGTAGGAAAAGGTAGTTGAACTGTATAAAACAGGAAAGGGATATAAAAAGATATCCAAGGAATTGGGAATGTCAATCAACAGTGTTCAAACCCTAACCAAGAAGTGGAAAATGAGGGGTTCTGTTGAAACCAAACCACGGTCAGGTAGACCAACTAAAATTTCAGCCACAACTGCCAGGAAAATTGTTCGGGATGCAAAGAAAAACCCACAAATAACTTCAGGTGAAATACAGGACTCTCTGAAAACATGTGGTGTGGCTGTTTCAAGATACACAATAAGGAGGCACTTGAAGAAAGATGGGCTGCATGGTCAAGTCGCCAGAAGAAAGCCATTACTACACAAATGCCACAAAGTATCCCGCTTTACACCATAAAGTGGATGTAAACTCGAAAAAAAAAATATTATTTTGATGTCACAATGTACAGTAAAACATTTACTATCATTTGTGCCCAGTCTTGCCACACAAAGTTAATCCAGCTCTGAGCAATCCTCTTTTATTGTTCAGTGAAAGAAAACGGACTTACAGAGAAAAACTTTAGACCGTTCCGCCCCCTTGGTGTGAGTGACAGGTTATTTACGATATGTCATGCACTAGCTTGGAGACAGGCATTATGTTTACTCCTTTTCTGAAGTCATGTGGTTACTTTTCTTGATTTTGACTGGATGTTAGTGATCATAGGAGAATTTAGTGTAGGGAATACACAGGAAAAAATGCATGTTGACAAGGGGAGTGTAGAGGTGGGCGGAGAGTCTACTGACATCACAACTCCACCCACAGAGCTCCAGACAACAGACCCACCCACAGAATCTGCAGTTTTTCAGGTCTCATAACAGACAGAGGGGAGACATTTGACAGGTAAGGAAACATGCAGGAGGCATCTATATCCTTATAGATCAGCACTATGGCAGTAGTTTAGAAAGGATGAGAGTGGGTTTACATCCACTTTAATGCATTGTATGCATTAAGGTGAAAAACATTTTGTAGTGCAGAAGCCCCCCAGAGCCTCCCTTTTACCTACCTGAACCTCGTCAATCCAGCAACGGGGATGAGCACAGCAGCTCCAGCCGCTGTCTCAAGTCCTCATTGGATAGATTAACAGCAGCGGGAGCCATTGGTGATTTTTGGCACTCTCATTCGATTATTTACATCAATTCTCAATTAGAGATTTACATGTCAAGATCAGGAAGTGCACTACTATATTTCAGGTAGAATTTTTACACAAAGGGCCAGATTCACATAGAGATACGACGGTGTATCTTCTGATACACCGTCGTATCTCTGAGTTAGGCCGGTCGTATCTATGCGACTGATCCATAGAATCAGTTACGCATAGATATGCCTAAGATCCGACAGGTGTAACTGTGTTACACCGTCGGATCTTAACTGCAATTTAAAAAAGGCCGCTGGGGGCGTTCTCGCTGATTTACGCAGAGAATATGTAAATCAGCGAGATACGCCAATTCACGAACGTATGCGGGCCAGACGCAGTCACTTTACGCCGTTTACGTAAGGGTTTACCCCTGCTTCTATGAGGCGCAGCCAATGTTAAGTATGGCCGTCGTTCCCGCGTTCACAAACGCGCTGGACGCAAGTAACTTGCTCACGTCAAAACCAATGACGTCCTAGCGACGTCATTGGGAGCAATGCACGCCGGGAAAATTCGCGGACGGCGCATGCGCATTTAAATCGCCGCGGGGACGCGCCTGATTTAAATAGTACACTCCCCCTATCCGCGGAATTTGAATTCCGCCGGGGGATTTAAGATCCGCCGCCGCAAGTTTGGAGGTAAGTGTTTTGTGAATTACCCACTTGCCTCTCAAACTTGCAGCGGCGGATCTTAAATCACATAGGTTACGTGGATCAAAAGATCCGCTGATCTATGTGAATCTAGCCCAAAGGGTATATTTTTCAAAATGCTGGTTTTGCCACAATTAACATCTCTAGATGTTTCCATAGCAAATCTTTAAATAATAAAAAAAAGTTAGCCTAGCAAATCTTTACTTTTTTGAGTTCACCTTAAAATGCGTAGAATGTATGTTTTTTTTTTTTTTTTGGTCAGTGCATACGTGTGAATAAGATCCAAACAATTCTCCTAATAGATGTGCACAGAGCAGCCTTAGAAGCCTTGCATGAGGGAAATGTCAAATAAGCCTGCCAGTTCCATTCAGCTCTAAAAAGGGAACTAAGTTATTCCTAACTTGTGAGAACTCAGGAAGATGCAATTTGAAAGCATTTACAAGAGACATAACATTAGACAAAAGCACTTCCATCCCTGTATCTTAGGAACTACAGCGCAAAAACGATACAAAAGCCAAAATCATTCAGACATCATAAAAAGAAACCCAAGTGACACTCTCCATGTAATCAATCAGTGCCTGAAACCTTCCACGTGGGTGGCGGTGAAAGGGTAATGCTTTTAAAATTGCTTTCGGCATTCACTGTCACATAATTTGGGATGAATGCCAGTCAAGGGGGAACAAAAAGGAACAAAAAAAATTATAATAAAAAAGTAAATTTTAAGCTCGTCAACCCAAAATAAAAAAAAAATCTTTCAAGCCTTCTCTGTATTTTTGTTTTATTTTTTTTATTTTTATAATCCTCACTTATGTTATTAAAGAAATCAAAGTGGAACCGCTTAAATCTACAGAAGCTGCAATCCTTTTAGTCTTCAAAAAAAAAAAAAAAAAAACCCTTGTGGTTTATGAACATGAACCTTTCAAACAATTCGATGGATTTTTTACATCCACATTCATAGAATTTTTTTTTTTTTTTATGTGTGCACTTTCTAAGGGATAATATCAAAATACTGAAATTTTAAATGAGTTTACATGCAATTTGTATAAATGTTATATGGATTAGGTTCAGAAATAAAAAAAATATTTTTTTAGTTAATTAACCACTTAAGCCCCGGACCATTTTGTTGCTAAATGCCCAGGCCAGGTTTTGCGATTCGGCACTGCGTCGCTTTAACAGACAATTGCGCGGTCGTGCGACATGGCTCCCAAACAAAATTGGCGTCCTTTTTTCCCCACAAATAAAGCTTTCTTTTGGTGGTATTTGATCACCTCTGCGGTTTTTATTTTTTGCGCTATAAACAAAAATAGAGCGACAATTTTGAAAAAAATGCAATATGTTTTACTTTTTGCTGTAATAAATATCCCCCAAAAACATATATAACATTTTTTTCCCTCAGTTTAGGCCGATACGTATTCTTCTACCTATTTTTGGTAAAAAAAATTGCAATAAGCGTTTATCGATTGGTTTGCGCAAGATTTATAGCGTTTACAAAATAGGGGATAGTTTTATTGCATTTTTATTTAATGGCGGCGATCAGCGATTTTTTTCATGACTGCGACATTATGGCGGACCCTTCGGACAATTTTGACCCATTTTCGGGACCATTGTCATTTTCACAGCAAAAAATGCATTTAAATTGCATTGTTTATTGTGAAAATGACAGTTGCAGTTTGGGAGTTAACCACAGGGGGCGCTGTAGGAGTTAGGGTTCACCTAGTGTGTGTTTACAACTGTAGGGGGGTGTGGCTGTAGGTCTGACATCATCGATCGAGTCTCCCTATAAAAGGGATCACTCGATCGATGCAGCCGCCACAGTGAAGCACGGGGAAGCCGTGTTTACATACGGCTCTCCCCGTTCTTCAGCTCCGGGGAGCGATCGTGACGGAGCGGCTATAAACGAATAGCCGCGCCGTCATCCCGGATTGCTCCCCGTGGGTATCCGACCGCCGCATGTAGCGGGGGGGGGGTCCCGATCGAACCCCCGACCCGCGGAAAGGCAGGGATGTACATGTATGCCCATATGCCTGTACGTGCCATTCTGTGGACGTACATATACATGCGGCGGTCGGCAAGTGGTTAATATACAACAACGTTGTACACTAGGGGTTCTGAAGACTCTTGGGGTAAATTGGAAAGAGATTGATTTGTATCACCACAGGGTGGCACTGTGGATACAACAATAGAAAGGATGTGCCACGTCCTAATTATATTGGAATACTGATTGGGAACATTGAAAATTTACGTTATAGGCACTGCAGTACACAAAGTTTAAAAATGTAAACATCTTTAGATTACAAAGAAGTTAAAAAGCAACAAACAAATGTCTAAAAGTTTATTCACGATGGAGTTTATGCCTTGATAACATAAATCACACCACCAATTACACTAATAATAATATTTCTGTATGGTTATAGAAACTGTTATGTATATACTAGCTGACAGTGTTCCAAGTTTTACAAATGGTATATCAATGTGTTTGAACACAGGCACTGAGGAAGCAACATGACACCTCCTCACCGCCTGTCAAAGGCCCTCTAAAAAGCGTTCCACCACTGATCTCACCTTAAAGGGCACCGTTAATGAAAATGAGCCCTTAAAGTGTAAGTAAACCCTCCTATTGTTTTCAGCCAAGGAAGCCTCTCACATTTCTCTTTCACTTCAGTGTCCTTCCCATTTCATTTCCTCCCTGTTCGCCCAGCCACTCCCTCACTCTTTTCATTTCAATCTCACCACCTCCCAGTGTTCTATTTGTAACCTTTCCCAATTGGTAATTCCTTTACTAAATCTATCGAACCAAATTATACTTTTACACTAATCTTAGAAATTTATGTCTTTGTTGGCAATTTTTGGCATGCCAGGTAATAAACTATTCCATAGGCATGTCCTTTGCTTGTATACATACATATACATTGCAATAAACCCTAATTAAATACTGTATTTTAACTATCCCACTGTAGGCCACCAACTCCCTCCATGTGATCCCTCTCCCCCCCTGCCTACCACCTTGTTGGGCGTTGCCCTCGATCAGATGACCCCTTGTAGAGTCACACTTGATTACCCAGCACATGGATGCCCACGCTGGAGCCACCTGGGATGGAACGTTCTCCAGGGAACCAGCTGGACCTCCTTAGCAGTGACCATGAAGCCTCACCTGGACTGTCTTTGTATTCTTCCACTTGGTAATGATTGATTTTAATTAATCTTTTCTATACTATTTATATATTGCATTCCACTTTTTCCTCTCTACCCCTCCCCTTTTTTATTTTCCTATGAAAAGTGCCTCTACATAGATGGGGCCTAGGGCAGGGTGGGTGACCAAGTGATATAAATACGTAATACCATTAAAGGAGTTCTCCAAGCTAAAACTTTTAACCCCCGCTGTGCCCGGGCTGTAAAACTATACAAAATAAACTTTTACTTACCTGCCTACGATCCCCCGTTGTTCCGATATCGCCGTCCCGTTCTCCGGTCCCGGTCTCTTCCACTTCCTGCAGGTCGGTGACTCACAGTGCGTTCAGCCTATCAGCGGCCGCAGCAATGTCCCGTCGCGGCCGCTGATAGGCTGAGCGCACTGTGAGTCACCAACCCGCAGGAAGTGGAAGAGACCGGGACCGGAGAACGGGACGGCGATATCGGAACAACGGGGGATCGTAGGCAGGTAAGTGAAAGTTGATTTTGTATAGTTTTACAGCCCGGGCACAGCGGGGGTTAAAAGTTTTAGCTTGGAGAACTCCTTTAAATAATCTCTTGTAACTTCCTTTTCAGTTACAACAGAAAACCTCTGAAGAAGACCATTATGGTCGAAACGCGTTAGATTTTTTATACATGCAATGTTCACTGTATCCAGCTGTATAATAATCTGTTGTATGCTGTAAACTAAATGAAAACACATTGCTATGCCCTTTGTCTATACCGCCACTCATGTCCTATTTATACTCCCCATTTCTTTTGGTGTATGTGACATTCCCTTAATAAACCTTTTTACATTTTTACATATTGCATCCAACCTTTTATTTGAGCTGCCTAAAAACCCCATTGGGGGAAACATTTCTCTGTCGCCTTAACAGGGGTGAGCAGCAGTTTCTCTCTACCCATGTGTTTTGTCCCTTCTGTAGGAAGCTGCCATCTTGGCCTCTGTTTAATCTTCAACTGCCATGATGCTGCACATGTGATCAGTTAGGACACTAGCCATTGGATGGCTTGACAGTTTGGTTGAGAGCACAACCAATGTGACAGCTACTGTCCCGGCATCTGCCAGAAATGTAATGTGTTTTTAAACTGTTAAATCTGTAGGTTTACTTCTGCTTTAATATTTATTGCTTCATAGAAAGACAAAAAGACTGACAAACTGCAATATATTACATTTTTGTTATTGGGTTTATGATGGGGGAATTTCATATATCCTTATTATAGTTGTTTTACAATATCTAATAAAGCCTCCAAAGCATAGTTTCCTTAGCTGACTTCATATCAAAGGAATGTCATTACAAACTGACCAAGTCCTTAAAGTGGTTGTAAAGTCAGAAGTTTTTTTTATCTTTATGCATTCTATGCATTAAGATAAAAAAAAACATTGTGTTCAGCAGCCCCCCTCAGCTCCCCCTTATACTTTCCTGAGCCCCACCTCGATCCAGCGATGTTGCAGGAGTGTCTCGGCTGCCCATACTCTGCCTCCTCATTGGCTCAGAAGGCCATTGGCTCACGCTGCTGTCAATTAAAGTCACTGAGCCAAGGAGGAAAAAGAGCGGGCGGGACCGAACCGCAGCTCTGCGTCTGAATGGGCTCACAAAGCAGTGGCTCGTCTTGGGTGCCCCCGTAGCAAGCTGCTTGCTGTGGGTACACGCAGCAGGAGGGAGGAGCCAGAAGCAACAGCGAGGGACCCGAGAAGAGGAGGATCTGGACTGCTCCACGCAAAACCACATAACAGGCAAGTATAACATGTCTGTTATTTAAAACAAAAAAAAACGAACCTTTAGTATCACTATAATAAAAAGTGTTTCCATGTCTTAGATGTATTTTAATACAGGAGTCTGATTATTCTTTCACGCAATCTTATCTATTAACTTTACAACAAAAGTGGAGTTTTCCTTTAAGTCTAATAGGATCAGTTGAAAGGCAGGCATCTCACTGCTACCTCCACCCCGCATAATTAACGCTGCCCGTTCCATAAAACTACTCAGCAATTTACTGTGTGCTTAACTTTTTTTTTTCTCTCTTTCTGTTTGATTAAAGTTTGAATAATTCAATTCAGCCGAGAAAATATTAAAGCCGGAAAATCCCAGTGACAAATTAATGCACAAGGCATACATTTGTTAAGGGTCATTACATGTCCGTAATAACTATAATGGCGGTAAGCAATCCAAATGCCAGCTATTTCAAAAGAGGAAAAAAAATATATGTATATAATAGAGCTCCAGATGAATGAAGAACGGAGGTTGAGGCTTTTAAAGGTGGAAACTTATAAAAGAAAGTTACAAAATGTGTTTAGTCTAAAAGAATTCTTTTTGCATAGTTGTCTGAGAGAGATGAACATTAGACTGTGAAAGTAAAGGTAAAATTAAAGGAAACCTACTGTGAAGCCCCGTACACACGACCAGTTTCCTCGGCAGAATTCAGCTTCCGACCGAGTTTCTGGCTGAATTCTGCCGAGAAACCCGGCCGTGTGTACAATTTCGCCGAGGAAGCCGACGAGGAGCTCGACGAGGAAATAGAGAACATGTTCTCTATTTCCTCGTTGTTCTATGGGAGCTCTCGGCCCGCCGAGCTCCTCGGCGGCTTCAGGGCTGAACTGGCCGAGGAACTCGATGTGTTTGGCAGGTCGAGTTCCTCGGCCGTGTGTACGGGGCCTCAGAGATATATGGAGGCAGCCATTGCTGATCTGGAGCTACCTGGAGCTTTCGGACTCCAGCATTTTTTAACTTGGGTCTCTTTAGACTTGTGGTTAGGAAGAAGGGGAGCACGTGGGCACATGGGTAAGCTATGTTTTTAACACCCCAACTCCCCCTCACTTTAAGCTGCAAAGGGCACCGAAAGAGGTGTCCACATGCCATGAAGGCAAGGCTTTTTTTGCTCACAGCAAAGCACGCATCTGCCGCACGTTGGTGATACATTTACAGGGTTAAAACAGGCTGTGAGGAGGCAGAATATCATCTCCCTACTGCCCGTCAAAAGCTCCTGAAAAGTGATCTGAAAGTGAACTGGTTTTCAGAGGCATGATAACCAAACAATTAACATTTTCAGGAACAAAGGTCAGCAAAAGCCACTATACTGCTAAATGTAGGTGGCCATTTTTTTTATATCAAAGAGGAACTGACCCAGCTGTGCCCCCAAAAAAGAAAGGTAGGCAGAGGTCAAAGGACAAATCACCAGTACGGACACCAGAAGTGACGTCTACCGATAGCTCGCCGCTCGTTAGGATACACTGCATAGTTTCCTTAATTTTTAATGTGAGTACCTGTCTTTGGTTAATAAAACGCAATAATGTTTACAAAACCTACTACACCATAGAGCCTTTTTCTTGCATTCTCTCCATCCATAACCGGTTGTTATACACCCTGAGTGGTGCTTAGCAATCCTACCTGGTCATGGAGAAAGGCATCAGCACCTAGGTACCTCTGCATACACCTGGAACCCCCCAGGAGGAACAGATAGAAAACCCCACTTTTCCCCCCAGTGATCATGTACCCCCTGTTTTCTTTGATGCTGCTTACCTTCAGGGGCGGACTGACCATTCAGGCTCTCGGGAACCTTGGATGTTTTTTTTCCGACGGAATTCCGCTCAAGCTTGGCTTGCATACACACGGTCACACAAAAGTTCTCCCTCAAGAACGCGGTGACGTACAACACTACGACGAGCCGAGAAAATTAAGTTCAATGCTTCCGAGCATGCGTCGAATTGGGAATTTTGCGCGTGGGAATTGCTACAGACGATCGGATTTTCCAATAGGAATTTTTTCCGTCTGAAAATTTGAGAACCAGCTCTCAATCTTTTGTTGGCGGAAATTCCGACAGCAAAAGTCTGATGGAGCATACATACGGTCGGAATTTCCTTTCAAAAGCTCACATCGGACTTTTGCTGTTGGGATTTCCGATTGTGTGTACGGGGCATTAGCCTGCAGTCTCAACGTAAAACTAAATCAGAATGGTGCACAAAAGAGGATATTCTGGCCAATAAATGTAAAGGTTTTTCACGACACATGAAATTCACTTTCTTTATGAGGTGTACAGAATGATGAGATGATATGCTTCCAGCAACGTTGTTTACAAATGACCAAAACCCATCAACTGGACTGTTTCATGAAGCTCTACACCTAATAAAATCTGTGGATTTGATGATGAACTGCTGACATTTGTATTCAAAGTGGATGTACCATGCCTTAAAGGTTACCTTGCAATACCAATGCTTTTTTGTACAATCGCATTCCCGCATTGCCATTTTACCCATTAAAAGGCCAAAAAACGTTAATTAAATTAAAAGTAAGCTTATGTTCCTTACAGTTCACATATGTTATAATTAATTTGTTATATTTTGACAGGTGTGAGATCAGCTTTCCAAACATAAAAATCACATCATTCCTCTCCAAACATGTTTTACGAGGCTTTTTCTTGGGAGACAATAAAACGTAAAGTTGTCCTTGACTTAAAAAAGCTATGCTTTATGGAACATCTAGAAATGTTAATTGTGCCTAAGCAGTGCCCTAAAAACCAATGTATTGTCTTAAATTCCTTCTGGACAACAGCAGAGTGCATCCTGTGTCTAGACCAGCCTTTATCAACCTTTATAATATTATTCTGGTTTCAGTGAACCCCTGATTAAAAATGACTGCATCTACAGCTCACTGTACATTAGAGTAAAGGTCAAGGAGAAAAAAATCTCCCTACATTTGGGGTCAGTGGGCCAAATTCTCAAAAAAGCTGCCTAACTTAACTTTCAGCAGTTAAGTTACACAGGCGTTAAATTTCTACCTAAGTTCCCGATCCACAAAGCACTTACCTAGAAATTACACGCCGTGTAACCTAAGTGCCTCCGTCGCAAGGCGGTCGTCTGCTCGAGGGGGCGATTCCTATTCAAATGAGGCGCGCTCCCGCGCCGGACGTTTGGCGCATGCGTGTGACGTCATTTTTCCCGACGTGCATCGCGCGAACGTACTTTACGACGGGCTTTGTGGATCGCGACGGGACAATAAAGTTGCGTCGGGTAAAAAAAAAAATACGGGCCGGGAAAAAAAATTCGAAATTTAAAAAAAAACGCGGCGATCGAAAAAAAGGTTTGTTTTTACAAGGTCTAAACAGTTTAGGCCTTGTAAAAGCATCCCTAATTTTACGTATGCAAAACGTAACTTACGCAGAAAACACAAAGCTAAAAAGCTTTGTGGATCTGCTTAAGTACTCATTTGCATACGCAAAGCGGCATTTCGACTCGAAATGCCCCCAGCGGCGGATGCGGTACTGCATCCTAAGATCCGACAGTGTAAGTCTATTACAGATGTCGGATCTTCTGACTATCTTTGGAAAAAACCTTCTGAGGATCGTTTCCAAAGATAGCCACAGGGATACGCAGGCTGAACAGCAGTTCCGCCTGCGTATCTCCTTTGAAGATTTGGCCCAGTGGGAATAATTCTCCTCTTACAGATAGCTTTAAAAAATCATTGGTTTCATTGGTAACTTATCTGGGTAGCTGAAATTGCCTCTCGTTCAAGGAACTCTTGGCAACCTCTAGAGGAGCTCTAAGTTTTCCACAGAACCCTGGTTGAGAAAGAAAGGCCTAGCCTAACAGCTGTATATCTGCAGCCTGAGATCATTTAAGGCACTGTTATCTTTGACTTTTAGTTTGACCAGATTTGGAGTGAGATTTAGTGATGTCACTACTGTGTTTCTCATTGTTATCCTTGCTGGAGAGAAAGCTGCACCTGAGTATTTGCAGAGCATAGATCTCTCTACTGTGGCTTCATTGACTGTTGATGTATGCTTTCTTCACCATTTCTGGTGCTTCTTGATGATTCCCCAAAACAGTCATTAGATCTCCAATCATGGGGGGGGGAGAGAAGGGAGCACTGTGATATAAGGGAGCAAAATTATGCCTCCACCAAGATGGCAGCCTCCACTTAGAGAAAATGTTGGAATGTACTTTGTGGTTGTCACCTTTTTTTTTCCTATAAACATTGGCCATACGTCCCATTTTTAATGGTCAGACTAGTTGAACACAGGCCAGTAGAACACAGGCACAGGCCAGGTGGCAATCCCAGTGGGACATGACATGGGAAGTAGGCAATTGGGGGGAAAAAAAATCAGCTGCAGTAAGCCTACATGTAATACTGGCGACTAATCTTTTGCCGCGTACACACAAACGTTTTTCATGACGAGAAAAATTCATTTTTTTAAATTGGTCATTAAAAACGATAGTGTTTAGGCTCCAGAGCATTTTTCTCAACGTGAAAAATGGGCATTAAAAATTTAGAACATGCTCTATTTTTTCTCGTCGTTTTTCATGTCGTGAAAAACGGTCATGTGTACGCTTTAACTATGGGAAAAAAACGTGCATGCTCAGAAGCAAATTATGAGACGGGAGCACTCGTTCTGGTACAGCTAGCGTTCGTAATGGAGATAGCACATTCGTCATGCTGTAACAGACTGAAAAGCGCGAATCATCTCTCACCAAACTTTTACTAACACGCGGTAACACGAAATCAGCAAAAGCAGCCCAAAGGGTGGCGCCATCTGAATAGAACTTCCCCTTTATAGTGCCGTTGTACCTGTTTTACATCACCGCGCTTTGCACAAGCATTTTTTTTCACGATCGTGTGTATGCAAGGCAGGCTTGACAAGAATCATGTCGAGAAAAACGTTGTTTTTTTCCATGACATTAAAAACGGTCATGTGTATGAGGCATTACATTTACCCAGGGAAGTGAGAGGCCTCAGTTGATATACAGGATGAAACAAATCCTCCTACGTAAGTTGTACCTGTTGTGAGGGGTTGGCTCGGTAGCGGGGTGTGTGACCCCTTGTACGGGTTCAACACACACTGAATTTATACAGACTGGCAGTCGAAGATGGTTGAAAACAAAGGTCTTGGTTTATTTTTCCATGTTGCTGGAAAACAATTGCAAGCATCCAAACAGCATAAACAAAATCAAACATAAAATAAACCCTAGCCACTCTGGGCGTCTGCCTTCCACACAGGAACCTATCTATGGAGTCTGACTCAGCCTAGTGCTGGGCAGACAGTGCTGGTCATACAGCACAAACAATAGTCTTTTGATTTTTATCACACAGAAAAGTCCATCCTCTCTTCACCTCATCTGAAGACTTTTAAATGCTGCTCTCCTTACTCACAAAGCCTCAGGAATGATCCAGCAACAAAGTGGTAATCCCCTGGGCTTCTTTTAGAGGGCCTAATTGCCTCATTCTGAACAGCTGAAGTTTTTCAACGGCCTTTAGCCTTTCTCTGGCTACGTTTGTAGCCGACGCCCAATAACAATCTGTGTATCGTCTAAACAAGGCAGAAATGTATGTTCCATCTGTGACAACACCCACAGACTTACCTGACTTCCTGTCACACTGTTTATCTGCAGTATTCTCTTTTCTAAACATGTCCAAAGTGCAGAATTCATAAAGCTTGTCTGAGAGTCCAGGAAAAAGGGGGGGGGGGGCTGAAGTTACATTCTGCAGAGCTCAGTATAGAGAGCTCTGACAGCTGATTGGAGAAAAAGGACACGCCCTCTCTACACAGCACACAGGAGCAGAGCTGAAGGTGTCAATCAGGTAAAGATCCCTCCTTTTTCACCATTTTTCTCTTGGTGTCAGGAAAACATGTGATTCATGCTGATAGCATAGGAACAAAGCAGCAGACAGAAATGATACTCAGTGCTCTTAATTGAGTACACACTATAGAATGATATGGTTTAATCATATTTCATGTCTGAAGTTTACAAGCACTTTATTATAAAACATCACTTCACATTGAATGCCCTTTTTACGACAGAGAATATTTTACAGTTATAATAAAAAAATAAATACCTACAGATGGGTTTTACCCAAAGGCATGTGTCATTGGTTAACTGCATCATACTTTCACTGTCTGGAAAGGTTAACAAGCTAAGCAAATATTTGCATTGAAACTGTCTTAAAATGAATCATGACCTCCAGTAATTATAATTTTTTGCTTATTTTTTAGAAAAGCAGCCCTAGAATGCCATACAGGAAAAAAGTGGCATCCGTTTCAAGCTCCACGGTGTCTCTCCAATGCAGAGGGTGCTGGAGGTAAGTGTAGAGAAAGCAAACCAAGTACCCAAAAGGAATCACTCATTCCAGATGTATTTGGTGCATGTGTCTGTGTAAGCAAAATGTGACTTCTTGTTGGAAAACATAGACTTTCATTACACCAAGACATTGCATTTATGGAGCTAAACTCTGATTGATGTACCATTGTCATCCTCCTGCAATCACAAATGGTATACCAACCATGTTAAAAAATGTAAAAGGAATAGTTTGACTTACCTTAAGGTGGTCAGACATTTGGAAAATATGTGAAAAAAAAAGAAGAAAATTAATTATATGCTTTTCAAAGTATCATAAAATGTCTACATATCAAAACATAGTGATGATTTTTTTTCTACACTTTTTACAGTACAAAACTGTATGCATAAAAGTGTGGAAGCTGACAGTTGAGTTTAGGTTGGTAGGCATGATGAGACTCAAGTAACGTTCACCCATTTCTACAGCGTCAGGCCCTTTATTGGTAAACTCCATGGTTTATTGGGCTTGGTCTTCCATCCAATTTTTGTAAAAAAAACAATGAAGAGATAGATCATAGATATAAAGGATAATAGTATGGGGTGTGACAATTTAATTCCCAGAATATACCGTAAAAAGAAAACGTTTGTGCAGGAGCATTGTCATGGTGGAGAATCCACTTGTCAAGCCAGAGTTCTGGGCTTTTCCTCTGCCCAAGCCCATGGTTCATTGGGCTTGGTCTTCCATCATATCTTCGTAAAAAAAAAAAATGGAGTGATAGATACTAGATATAAAGGATAATAGTACAAGGTGTGCCAATTATATTCCCAGAATGGACCGTAAAAAGAAAACGTTTGTCATGGTGGAGAATCCAAGAGTTCTGGTATTTTCCTCTGAACAGATTCCCGTAACCTTTTCAGAATTTGCAAGTAAGAATATTGGTTGACCATTGTACCATGTTTTATGAACTCTTAAGCCTTGTACACATGATCGGTTTGTCCGATGAAAACAGACCGATGGACTGTTTTCATCGCACAAACCGATCGTGTGTGGGCCCCATCGGTTTGTTTTCCATCAGTGAAAAAAACTAGAACACGTTTAAAATTTTTCATGGGTAAAAAAACCATAGAAAAAAAAGTATCGTCTGTGTGGAAGTCCATCGGTCTTCTGATTACACCCCCAGATACACCCCACTCTGATCACATCCCCCAAATCCTCCCCAGATACCTCCACTCTGATTACACCCCAAGATTCCCTCCACTGTAATAACACCCCCAGATCCCCCCACATCCCTCCACTCTGATCACACTTCCAGATCCCTCCCCCCCAACCTGAAACCTGTCCCCAACACAGAGTGGCGCTCACTGCCTGCACACCCTCGGGATCAGGATCCTGCCACCGCTCTGCCCTCCTCTGCATGCTTGGATCTGTTATTTCTGCTTTCTTAGTGACAGCAGCTAAACAGCAGGTAAACTAAAACCTCCACTCTCCTACCTGGTGCATCATGGAGGTTTTAGTGTGCCTGCTGCCTGGGCTGTCTTATGGTGGCACCTGTCCTATCTGCGGCCCTCTAAATATTGTGTCCGAGGTGACCACACTGGCTGTCCCCTCCACTCTACACCACTGGCCACCAGCCTGGCAGAGCCAAACTAATCTATACCACTACACAGAAGCCACATAACATGGGTGTTTGCTCCACTCTTCCTTTTGCAGGTTTCTCTATCGGAAGCATTTAAAGAATGTGAATGTCCTAACCAGCGGATTGTACATTTATTTGCTTCTATGCAAGACAACAGGGTCAGTTTCTTCACTGATGAAATGCAACAAACGTTTTGCTGGGAGAGCCTAAAGAGTCTTTGTACCCACATCGGACTATCAACAGAAATGTCCCTCTAATTCCTATTTACTGTATTCCTTTTCCACATAGAGAAGCCCCTTTCTACCTTCAAGGTAGACTCAACTGTCCACTCACATGGTTGTACAGTTCAAGGAAAATCCAGACTCCAATCTTCGCCCAAGACTTACTACAACCTACAACTAATCCTTGGAGGCCTTATATTCCCCCAAGATAAACAATTATGATGGACATAAAGTGCTACCTGACAATTACTGGACGGGACTTCCCATAATTATTGTGACTTGCAACTATACTGAAGCCACACTAGTACAAAGTGGATGGTGATTCGTTATGCTTACTAAAATTTGCACCTTAGATATATGTAAACCTTAAAAGTTAACTTATCTTATTTGCTCCCTATATATACCATTCAAAAGGTTTATTTGTTTGATGAGTTCAAATAATACCTATTGATCTTGCCAAAAATGCAGTGCTATCCTTTGTCCTGTACACTACTCAAGCTAATCTCTTTGCTATTGGAAAGTGTGTTAGGTCTAGAGAACAACTCCCTTTACAGTATATAACGGAGATTGGGAAAAGGGGAAGCGTTCTCTAGTCCTAATACAATTCCTGTCCCAAGGTGACAACGCTGCTCCTCCATACAGTGAGTGGGTGTTGTCACCCAAGGGCAGGAAGTTCTGTACCGGCGGGATCACCAAGTGAAAATAAAAAAAAATAAAGCCTAAAAAAAAGAAAACATTTGCAGCCATCACATCTAGAGACTGGTAGGCTGAAATATTGTATGCTTTAGTGTTTTGCTTAGATACACGTTAGAGCTTCTTCTTTTCGCAATTTTCATTATTGACTAGGCACAGACAATGGCAGCTTCACACTGTATTATTTCATCTTTGTGACCGATTCCATTTAAAAGAAACATCGATATGATATAAAATCTATATATGCTACTCATGCCATTGTGAACTTCAACAATATTTTAAAAAAATACTTTACTATTTTAATCTGCAGCCAGCTCTTATTGCCTAAAACTCCCCCAAAAAAATCTATTTATGGGTTTTTGTAACCATGGCAACAATGACAACACGGCAGCATTCTGTATGGCATTTGTCTGCAGAACTCTCCGACAAATAAAATTTTCCAGATGCATGTACAGAGCTTGCAGTCACATGGAAGGCATCCTCTGTATACTACCAGGGCCGTCACTACAAGTGCTTGCAGCACTGCTGCCTCAAACTGTCACTTCCCCTTCTCTGTAGAGTGGCCAAGCTCCTCTTCCTTCCTCCTGTCAGTCCGAACTCTGGCCGGGTACCGCATGGTACAGGAGATTCAGTTTCCTGTTCCCGGCCAGACTAACAGGAAGTGCACACAGTGTGCTCACTTCCTTTCAGTCCGGCCGGGAACAGGAAACTGAATCTCCTGCCGCACGGTACGGACCCGGTAGGGAGGGGGGGTCCCGGGGGAGGCGTAAAAAGAACATAGGGGGGGGGGCAGGGGAAGTAAAAAGAACATGGGGGGGCTTTGCGTGCATGCAGGGGGGGGGGTCCATGTCCATTTTGCTCCTTCAAATGGCCCTGCATACTACCAAAGGGGTTGTTTTACTAAAACTGAGGAGTGCAAAATTTGGTGCAGCTGTGCATAGAAACCAATCAGCTTCCATTTTTTTTTTTTTTTATCAAAGCTTAACTATACAAGCTGAAGTTAGAAGCTGATTGGCTGCCATGCACAGCTGCACCAGATTCTGCACTCTCCAGGTCCCCGTCCCCATGTGTAAGCTCCAAGGGGCAGAGTGAAACGCATTGGAGGCATGGTCTGGTTGGAGCCCAGGCTGAGGTTGCCATACATACTGTATATGATTCAGGGGATCATTTTCATGTGCAGCTTTGGGTGTGTGGTCTCAGCTGCACTATAGATGGGGAACCGTAGGAGGACCAGGAACCGTGAACGCTGCTTCAGAGCGGCGCGCGTTCCAGCGTGGAGCACAACGTACCGTCGTTAAACCGGAAGTGACGTGGGGATTCGGGCCAGCTAATAGGATGACGCGTTTCTCAGCATCCGCTGTTTCATCAGATCTGATGAAACAGCGGATGCTGAGAAACGCGTCATCCTATTAGCTGGAACGCACGCCGCTCTGAAGCAGCGTTCACGGTTCCTGGTCCTCCTGCGGTTCCCCGAGGCTCCTGAGACCTGATCTCCTCCGGCACCGTGGTCCTGAGAAACGCCAGCTTGAACCCCTGGAGCTGCTGATGACACACCGTGACACCGGGCCAGCTTCTTGCCCTATCTTGCCTGTGTTATCACTGTGAGTAACCAATTTATTGTTTATGTCATCATTTTAAATTAAATTCTTACATACTGCACTTAATTTGGCGCATCTCCTTCTTTTCTGTATATCTTCCAGAGCTCGCTTTTGCTTCATGATTGCTGCCGCTAGTGCTTTTGGACTATTATTGGACTATTATTGGACATTTATTTATTTTTTGTTCCCCCTTGTTTTTGACATAGACTTTATGATATGCTAATTTTCCTAATTGTTGATTATGCTCTTTTAATCATGCGCCATCCACCAATTTTTCCAGAAAATAGTGTGTGCCCATCAGATTACCTTTAAAGAAAAGGGGTCGTGGGACTTTAAATGAGGCAAGAATGTGTGTCTGAAAGGATCTAGGATATCAAAAAATTGATTAAATGTCACAATCCCAACAGGGAAATCTCTGTTGCCATGAGAGACTGCTGTATAATCAATCCAATAAATGAAATACCAATAGTAAATGTAAAATTATATAGTGTGTATCATATTAAATGATACATGAATCATGCAGACAAAGGCATAATTCAAATTGTAATAATAACATTGGCATATTTAATTTTCATTTTAGGTATACATGATTACAGTAAAGCAATCACAATCAATGAATGGACATACAGATATAGTGAACATGATTATCCTATAAAAATATATACACAGTAAGATTGATAAAAATTCATTGTTGGACAAACTTGACTTGGCATCCCTGAGCATAGACTCGACGCGTTTATTGGCGTTAAAAGCCAGTCATCGGGAGCGGGGTGCATAAGTGTCAACTAGAATAGTAAATAGATAGTAGATAGACAGTTAGGTCACTAAAGTCTCAAATGAGTTGGATCATGCTTTCAAAAGGAGAGCAAGGTAGGGAATTGTATACATTACCAGTGACCAAAGTAGATAACCCTATAGTCTCATAGTTGGAAATAGGCTGATGGCCCCGGATGAGCTGTCTCCCCCGAGATAGAGGCGGTGATTGAGCAGCCCGCAAAAAAGGGCTCTCAAGCTGACAAAGGGAGTCCAAAGAAGGGTGGTGGGAAACATCAGCCCAGGAGGAACACAAACAGCCACAACACATTGCCAGGGAGGGCAACAAGCTGGGAACACAAATGAGGTTCTTCTTTTTTCTCTGTGTCTAGGGATGGAGGCTTGGTTTGTGATATTTTAGGGTTCCTCAGGGTAATTTGCTCTTTATCATCAGATTACCTTTAGTGCAGCTGAGCCTGAAGCTGTGCTGGAAGTTCAGCAGCAGGAAGAGGACAGGGCAGCCTTGCGGTGAAGTTCAGCAGCAGGAAGAGGACAGGGCAGCCTTGCGGTGAAGTTCAGCAGCAGAAGAGGACAGGGCAGCTTTGCAGTGAAGTCCAGCAGCAGAAGAGGACAGGGCAGCTTTGCCATGAAGTTCAGCAGCAGAAGAGGACAGGGCAGCTGTGCGGTGAAGTTCAGCAGCAGAAGGGAACAGGGCAGCCTTGCAGTAAAGTTCAGCAGCAGAAGAGGACAGGGCAACTTTGCAGTAAAGTTCAGCAACAGGAAGAAGACATGGCAGCCTTGCAGTAAAGTTCAGCAACAGGAAGAGGACAGGGCAGCCTTAAAGTCAATGTCAGCCGCAGGAAGAGGACAGGGCAGCTTTGCAGTGAAGTTCAGCAGCAGGAAGAGGACAAGGAGGGCTTGCAGTGAAGTTTAGCAGCAGGAATCGGACAGGGCAGTTTTGTAGTGAAGTTCAGCAGCAGGAAGAGGACAGGGCAACCTTGCAGTGAAAAGTTCAGCAGCAAGAAGAGGACAGGGCAGCCTTGCAGTGCAGTTTAGTAGCAAGAAGTGGACTGGGCAGCCTTGCAGTGAAGTTCAGCAACAGGAAGATGACAGGGAAGCCTTGCAGTCAAGTTCAGCAGCAGGAGGAGGACAGGGCAGCTTTGCATTGAAGTACAGCAGCAGGAAGAGGTCAAGGCAGCCTTGCAGTGAAATTCATCAGCAGAAAGGGTACAGGGCAGCCCTCTAGTGAAGATTTCTACAGAATACAGCAGCCTGAACATCGTGGAACATACTTAATTTGTGGTAAGTAATGTAACTAAAGCTGTAGAGAAATAATAATGTATTTTAAACTAAACTAAAATATAAGTGTTTTTGATTATTTTTAATACAGTCACATTAATACAGCCAATGCATTTCAGGGGCAACAAAACTCTCCTCTCATCAGGGTTTAAACGAGTGGAATATGGACTTGGACCAAATGGTCCTTTATGTGGTGCAAAACCTCCTCATGAATTGGAATTATATATTATATTGTAATAAGGGGAAGTTATATATTTCTTCTTCTTAGCATTGAATGTAAGTTGGCACATGGTAAAACCTACATCAATATTAGGGATGAGCTTCATATGTTCGATCGTTCATCGAAATACGAACAAAATGGGTCGTTCGCACCAAATTTGAGTTTCATTTCACAGACCATAATTCACTGCGGCATCGCTGGCTGATGATTGGCCAAGCATGCACTATGACCCGCATGCTTGGCCAATCACAGCTTGCAAGAAAACGGAGAGCCATAATTGGCCAACGCCAGGGTGGCTTTGGCAATTATGGCTCAGGGGGTTTAGTACACGCCCCCACACTATAAAAGGCCGCCTGCAGGTCGGCCTTGTGTAGTGTGTTGCGGTGGTTAAGAGAGGACAGAGAGAGAGAGTGTCATTTTTTGCAGGTAGATAGAGCAGGCAGGCAGGCAGGCTAGTCAGTTAATGTTACAGTGTGTAGAGGATATATATACATCCCAGGTGTTGTACATATATTTTTACACTGTGGGGCAGATCCACAGAGAGAATACGCCAGCGTATCTACTGATACTGATACGCCGGAGTACTTTCAAATTTCCCACGTCGTATCTTTAGTTTGAATCCTCAAACCAAGATACGACGGCATCTGGGTTAGATCCGACAGGCGTATCTTAGATGCAATACTTCGGCGTCAGCTGGGTGGAGTTCGCGTTGTTTTCCGCGTCGGGTATGCAAATTAGCTATTTCCGACGATCCACGAACGTACGCCGTCACATTCTTTTACGTCGTCTCTAGTCGGCTTTTTCCGGCGTATACCTAAAGCTGAGATTTTGCGGCGTATAGTTAGACTTGCCATGTTAAGTATGGCCGTCGTTCCCGCGTTTATTTTGAATTTTTTTTTTTTTGCGTAAGTCGTCCGTGAATCGGGATGGACGTAATTCACGTCTAAGTAAAAAAAAAATGACGTCATTGCGTCATTTAACGCAATGCACGGCGGGAAATTTAGGGACGGTGCATGCGCAGTTCATTCGGCGCGGGGACGCGTTTCATTTAAATGAAACACGCCCCCTAATCGCTGATTTGAATTCCGCCGCCAGAGATTTTAATAATGCTTAAATAAAAAAATAAAAAAATTAAAAATTCCTTTAAATATTGTACCTGCTGGGTGTCTATCGTATGCCTGTGAAAACGTCTTTGAGAACCTGGATCTTGCCCCAGGGAACATGTATCAATGGAAAAAAAGTTTTAAAAACAGTCCTAAAAAAAACGACAGTTTTTAAAACTTTTTTCCATTGATACATGTTCCCTGGGGCAAGACCCGGGTTCTCAAAGACGTTTTACAACAATAACTTGCATATTAGGCTCTAAAAAGAGCACTTTTGAATTCGAACATTCGAGTCCCATAGACGTCAATGGGGTTCTAAATGTTTGCGCCAACGTTCGGTCCGTTCGAAGGTTCTGGTGCGAACTGAATGGGGGGGGGGGGGTTCGGCTCATCCCTAATCAATATCTTCTGAACAGGACAAGGTAAGAATACATTGTGCTAGTGTAATGAATGTATTGCAATTTGTGTGACTAGCCTGACAAGGGTTGTTCCTTTGCAGCAAAACACTTTCATGTTCATGATAATAATGACATAGTACTCTTGGAAACAAAAAAAGATGGAGCCTTTTTTTTAAAGTTCACCAACAATTAAGTTTTGTTTTTTTCCCCTAAAACACAATTTTATTTGCCATTGATTAGGTTGCTATGCTATTTAAAGAAGGTAGAACTTTATGCTCAGACAGAACACAAATTTGTCACTAATTGCCTTTATTCAGACGTTAGCATGATACAGGTCGAAATTGGAATACAGTGAAACAGTTTATCCTGCCAAGTGACTTTTTCACCTAATTTAGAAGAAATTGTGATTTTTTGCCCTAGTCGTCAGCTTGTGCCTGACCGACCTTCTTTCCTTAAACTCTTTACAAAAATATGTTCATTAAAAGACTATTAAATCCTGGCTACACATCATTATGGCAGCATGGTTAGAAAAATGACTCTTTTTTTCACAACTGACTATTCTTAATTAATTTCCTCATGTTTGATATCACTGCATAATTGGCACACAGTGCCAGTGGTAGAGCATGTTAATCATGACAATTTGCGGCTAAGAAATAAGATATGTGTACGACTGTACACCGGTGACCTGGATGATATCTGCCTTTCAAAGAAATTGGCCTAATTAAAGATGCAGTTAATGTTTATTTGGCTTAAATAAGATGTTAATGAAATTTATATTTTCAGGTTCTTATTAAAAATTACAATAATTTAAGATAGGCTAAGGCTCCCCTCTACATCTCCTCAGTAGTCTTGCAGTCAATATCCTAGTCACGAAGTTCAGTTTTCTGCTCCGGTTTATCAACCTGACCTCACACCTCCAGGTCTTCTCTCACACTGTGCCACCTCAATTGGAACATTATTCCACATGAAATTAGACTCTAGCAATTCTAAGGCTCTATTAACACTTGTACGACTCCAAAGTTGTGCCGCCTTTGGAGTGCAACTTTGACACAACTTTGTATGGGCAAAACTTGAATATAACTTTGGCTTTGACCAGTGAAAATGGACAACTGTTGCCTTATTTAACATTTAGGTACGCCTTTCATGCAACGTTTGAGGGCTAACATAAAGTCCATGGCCCTCACGTTGCATGAAAGTTAGACCACAGTAATGCATGAACTTCTTTGAAGTCACTGTATCTTTAAAGTGGAGGTTCGCCTTAAAACAATTATCTAACATTACATCCAGCATACTGCCGACGTGAACTGTATGCTGGTATTTTTTTTTCTCCGTACATACCGTTATATTGTTATTTCCCTCCCGGCTTCCGGGTTCTGATTCCCACGGGACTGGGCGTTCCTTTTCAGGAGGTAGATGATTGACATCTGGTGAAAAACTTCGGAAGGCGCATAAGGCGCGTCACCAGTTTTCCGTAAATAGCCGACCTGCGAGTCGGCTATATATGGCACCTGCGCAGTTAGCTCTACACGGCGGGCACAGGCGCTGTATAGAGTCGACTCGCAGGTCAGCTATTTACGGAAAACTGGTGACGCGCCTTATGTGCCTTGCAAAGTTTTTCACCAGATGTCGATCATCTACCTCCTGAATAGGAACGCCCAGTCCCGCGGGAATCAGAACCCGGAAGCCGGGGGGGAAAATGACAATATAACGGTATGTACGGAGAAAAAAAAATTCAAGCATACTGTTCATGTCGGCAGTATGCTGGATGTAATGTTAGATAATTGTTTTAGGGTGAACCTCTTCTTTAAGTCACACATATAGTATATGAATGGTTATCATTGGAAAACTTGGGGAATGACTTGTCATGTAACAGACCCAACCAGCCTTTTGGTGGAGACTGCAGGGTAGCCTCTTGCCTACTGACTATGGGCCCTGGCTCTTGAGGGAGCTCTATTTTTGGGAGGTTTTTGGCTGGGGGACCCTTGGAGTGGTCTTTCTTAGGAGTAGGGTCCATGTTTTCAAAACAACACACAAAATGTAGGTCCCCTTTGAAGTGCATAGAAAATATGTAAACAATGCATCAAAAACACACCTGCGTTCCAGTTTTGGTGAACCTTTTTACGTCAAATGTCCAACTTTCTCAGGTGCATGTTAGGCAATAGGCACCCAGAAGATACACCGGAAAAGCACCATCTTGGGGAAGCCAGTGTCTGATTGGAAACAGAGATCTCCCGAGATTTGGGTGACCATCTTAGACACAGAGAGGCTATATAGAGCCCATGCTGGGTAATAGTGATGTTGCAGGGACAGATATCCGCTGGTTAGGAAAAGGTAGACTAAGCCTTAGGAAAGGATAGATGATGGATGGTCTTTCATACTTCTAAGACTGCCACAAGTTTGGGGAAGGACCTTTCCTGCACAAACTGATACCTGGATTGGCATATCCCGCTCACGACTCTGGAAGGCCATAATTATCTACCTTAAGGTTACTGACCTAAAGAATCAATCCATGAGCACCTCGCCTTGCATAAGACTTGGGTAGCACCCTCCTAGTTAGTTTGATAATAAGTTTAGGTAAACTTTGTTTTTGGCTCCTCTGTAACCAGTAGATCAGGATTTGATTACTTTAGGCTGTTCTCTGTTCTACTAGCTGCAGGTTTGACTACTTGCCTCTGTATTTCAGTAAGTTCTGGAATAAAGTGGTTTGGGAAAGACAGACCCTGGGCTGAACAGTCATGCAGCCTCAGCCAATCCCTAGCCGAGAGGGTGACCAGCAGGTGGTTGAGGTGTGCATAAATAGTCTGGAGCCTAGAACAGCATGGCCCTCGGTCCCGGTGGAGAGAGACCCAACTTGGAAAGCCTGTCTGCCCTCCTCGGCTTTCTAGCTGATGTCAGCAGGAGATTCATTAAGGTCCCTGCACAGTGAGAGCTGGGGTCCTATTGGCAGAGCGGTGAGAACAGTCAAGAGAAAGTCTGCTGAGGATTTGTTCTGGAGGCTCACAACATAGGGTCTGGTTGGTATCGGATTCAGGGACACAGTAAGTAAAGGCCTGAGAGAGAGATCCTGGAGAGACTGTTGCTGTTTAACCCCTTTTTGCTGGCTGTGTCCAATGTGGGATTTCCCTGAGATGTATATTCACACTCTCTTACACTAGAGGCCTACTTTGAATAGGTTAACTACTAGTAGAGAACCAGTTTCCTTTAAAAGAGAAGTATGTAATTCATTATGAGAATGGAAAATTTCAGTTAATACAGCAGCCATCAGCACAAGGGGCACTTCTCATTCAATGAAAGTACTGTCCCATTTGCTGATTTAAAAAAAAAGAAAGCTAAACTTAGGCTATACCTGTCACTAGGGATGAGCTTTGAGTTCGAGTCGAACTCATGTTCGACTCGAACATTGCCTGTTCGGCGAACAATGAACAATTTGAGGTGTTCGCGGCAAATTCGAAAAGCCGCGGAACACCCTGTTAAAGTCTATAGGAGAAATCTAAAGTGCTAATTTTAAAGGCTAATATGTAAGTTATTGTCCTAAAAAGAGTTTGGGGACCTGGGTCCTGCCCCAGGGGACATGTATCAATGCAAAAAAAAGGTTTAAAAACTGCAGTTTTTTCGGGAGCAGTGAATTTAATAATGCTAAAAGTGAAACAATAAAAGTGAAATATTCCTTTAAATTTCGTACCTAGGGGGGGTGTAAAGTTAGCATGTGAAATAGCGCATGATCTATTAGATCTGTCCCTGCACAAAGTGTCATTTCTGAAAGAAAAAAAGTAATTTAAAACCGGACTTGCGGCTATAATGAATTGTCGGCTCCCGGCAATTCAGAGAGGATTCATTCATATAAAAAAAAAAAAGCGTGGGGGTACCCCCAAATTCAATTACCAGGCCCTTCAGGTCTGGTATGGATATTAAGGGGAACCCCCGCCGTCAATTTAAAAAAAAAATACATGGGGTTCCCCCCAAATATGCATTCCAGACCCTTCAGGTCTGGTGTGGATTTTAAGGGGAACTCCACCCCAAATTTTTTAATATGCATACCAGACCTGAAGGGCCTGGTAATTGAATTTGGGGGGACCCCCAAGCTGTTTTTATTTTTTATGAATGAATCCTCTCTGAATTGCCGGGAGCCGACAATTTATTATAGCCACAAGTCCAGTTTTAAATGATTTTTTTTCTTTCAGAAATGACACTTTGTGCAGTGACAGTTCTAAGTACTGGAAACATGCGCTATTTCACATGCTAACTTTACACCCCCCCAGGTATGAAATTTAAAGGAATATTTCACTTTTATTGTTTCACTTTTAGCATTATTAAATTCACGGCTCCCGGAAAACAGGACGTTTTTAAAACATTTTTGTTGCATTGATACATGTCCCCTGGGGCAGGACCCAGGCCCCCAAACACTTTTTAGGACAAAAACTTGCATATTAGCCTTTAAAATGAGCACTTTAGATTTCAAATGTTCGAGTCCCATAGACTTTAAGGGGGTTCTAAACTAGACATGTGCAGACTGGAATATTTTGTTTCGTTTTTTCGTTTTCGTTTGGAAAATAAATTTATTTAGTTACTCCCGAAAATCGTTTTGATTTATTTTGTTTTTCGTTGGGCAATAGCTTTCGTCCGAAAATCCAATAATACTTGGTTTCTGTCGAATGGTCAAAAGAATATTCGACGGAACGTCGAATCTTTGTTTGGTTCTGTCTAATGGCCAAAAATATTAGACGGAATGTCGAATCTTTACGCCGAACTGTACATTTCCGTTCGAATATTCCGCCTACAAGAATTCTAATGTTGTATGACTAGTAATAATGTCGAATCTATTCTCTATAATGTCAAATCTATTTTCTCATAAATCTAAATCTATTCTCTGTAATGTCGAATCTATTATTTCTATAGTGTCGAATCTTTTCTCTATAATGTCGAATCTTTTCCCTATAATGTCGAATCTCTCTATATCGAATTTTTACCGCAACGAAAACGAAAATAAAGCATTTTTTATGTCGGATCTTTCGGTTTTAGTCTCTTGCACTTTCGTTATCGTTTGTTAAAACGATAACGAAAAAAACTGATTTTCGAACGAAAATGCATTCTAACGAAAACAAATGCACATGTCTATTCTAAACTTCACACGAACATTTGGTGTGTTCGCAAGTTCTGGTGCGAACCAAACAGGGGGGTGTTCGGCTCATCCCTACCTGGCACATGCATTTGCAGTTTCTCATCTTTACAGTATTTTATTATAGAATTTGCACAGGGCTGCCCCTGACAAAAAGCACCTATTAAGATCTTTATATTTCTCTAACTACTGTAACATTTATGAGAGTGCACACAGATCCATCCTAAACTACAGGGCAAAATTAGACAATTCAAATATTCTCAATACTGCAAATTAAATATGAAAAGCATCACCCTGTGATACACATTTCATTCATCTAAAGTCTCTTGCCCCGGGTTAAAGTATATAGAAAGCCACTGTACTACAGGACGGTGTTCATAATAAAATCTGAGGCCTGATTGCTGCCATAATGTGGCCTGCATCTTAACAGACATTTTTTGATTCACCTGCTGTTGAATTGTAATGAAATATACTACATTTGCTTGGAGCTACAAATTGCATTAGCAATCCATTTTGTTCTCTGGGCTGTATTGTATGCGACCACAGCTGTGTCCTACTAAGGCGAACGAGGCAGGTCACAGCAGCTAATAGAGTAACTCAATCTCCAAATCTTGTTCTAATTTAAAAATATCTTGATGTAATATGAATGTGATACTACCTTCCAAAAATCTATGATGCAGAAAGTTATTTTATTTAAACGCTTACCCTGCTGAAAACTGTGTCGTCATCACTGGCAAGTTGAATGGGTTCTTATTTTGCAGGGCTCCATAGCGGGATATCCTCACCAAAGTATTGCTTTGTATTACTGTAACTCCCACCTTGTTAGGTTGCTAGGAAGTTAGGCAAATTTTTTTTTGCTTTTTTTAAATCAGTGGAATAGTTGTTGATTGTTTTTGGCTGTCCTATGTCTCATAGGCTGCAGGTTTGATTGCTCTCCCCTGCTTTCTAGAGGCTTGTGGAAAATAGGAGGTTGGGCAAGGCATATGGGCAATCTAAATAGTTATTGTACTTCAGCCAATTCTTGGGTAGGTATGCCCAGTACGTAAGCGGTGCTTTGACCAAAATTGAATAATGCCCTTGCAATAGGTGTAGTTCATGTATGTACCCCCGAAAACCTGGCTAAAAAACTCCCAGAGATGATATTCCTGCCTCGTTGCTAGGATGTTGCTAAAGCCTCTTACACGCGCTTAGATTTTCGGATGACCGAATGTTCTTTTTTCGTGGCATGCTAGTCTCATGTCGAAAGTGAAGAGGTTACTCACAATACAAAAATTTTCCTACGACAGAATAAACCGTCAGAAGTGACGTACAGTAATGTGTTGAATAGTCTTACTCTTACCATTTTTTTGGTAAGAAAACCGTACTAATGAAATGAAAATTGGACGTTGAGTTCACATCCGACATCAATTTTTATAGTCTGCATATCCAGCTTTTGTCTGATGAAAAAGCGAAATTGGCTGTCAAAAGAACCGTACTAACGATCTGAAAATCGGCAGACAGCTCGCCGTACGAATTTTTCCAATCCGATTTCGTATCATGTGTACAGGCCTTTAGACTCCACCAGCCATTACTTCAAACCCTGCTATTGCAGGTGTGAGCACAGTGCTGCCCTGATGGAGGAGGTAATAGAATGTGCATTGGCAGGGCATTGAGATCTTGCTTCTGTGATGATGTAGGCGATCAGTGGCATCTATGAGCATCTTAGCAATGTCCTAGGAGCAAGGCAGGGGGTTGCCATCTTTGGGAATTTTTCAGCCGGGGGGCACATAAATGGCTTACACCTATAGCAAGTGCATTATTCAACTGTAGTCAAAGCTACATCGTTTGTTTTTATCAACTGAAGCCCATTACCTGCATAGGTAGTTTTTGGTAAAGGTGAACTAACCCTTCAAATTATTTTTAGAAAATCAAATGCTAATTACTGGGGGAAGACAAACAAGAGATACAGTGTATGGAAAAAGTATTTATACCCCTTGAAATGTTCCACATTTTGTCAAGTGGAAGGAAAACGATAAATGGTTTTCAAATGTATTTACAATTAAATATCTGAAAAGTGTGGCATGCATTTGTATTCAGCCCCCTTTACTCTGATACCCTAAACTAAAATCTAGTGTAACCAATTGCCTTCAAAAGTCACCTAATTAGTAAATAGAGTCCACCTGTGTGTAATTTCATCCCAGTATAAATACAGCTGTTCTGTGAAGTCCTCAGAGGTTTGCTAGAGAACCTTAGTAAAAGCGGAGGTTCACCATAAAAACAAGTATATACCATTACATCCAGCATACTCTCGACATGTACAGTATGTTGGGTTTTTTTTATCGCTGTACATACTGTCTTATTATTCTTTTCCAACCGTCTTCCGGGTTCTCACTCCCGCGGGGAGTAGGCGTTCATATGAAGAGGCGTAGTGTCATCTGGGACTTAGCCCAGATGATTGACGTGCCGATAAGGCACGTCACGCATTCCGAAAATAGCCAAACTGGGAGTCGGCTCTATACGGCGCTATACTGCACCTGCGCACAGACTTGGAGCCGTGTAGAGCTGACTGCGCAGGCGCCGTATAGAGCCGACTCCAAGTTCGGCTATTTTCGGTACGCGTGACCCAGATGACACTACGCCTCTTCATAGAAACGCCTACTCCCCGCGGGAGTGAGAACCCGGAAGCCGGGTGGAAAAGAATAATAAGACGGTATGTACAGCGTTAAAAAAAAAAACAGCATACTGTACATGTCGGAAGTATGCTGGATGTAATGGTATATACTTGTTTTTAGGGTGAACCTCCGCTTTATCAAACAGCATCATGAAGGCCAAGGAACACACCCGGCAGGTCAGGGATAAAGATGTGGAGAAGTTTAAAGCAGGGTTAGTTTTTTTTTAAATCCCACGTTTTGAGCAGCTCACAGAGCACTGTTCAATCCATCATCTGAAAATGGAAAGAGTATAGCACAACTGCAAACCTACCAAGACATGGCCGTCCACCTAAACTTACAGGCCAGGCAAGTAGAGCATTCATCAGAGAAGCAGCCAAGAGGCCCATGGTAACTCTGGAGGAGCTGCAGAGATCCACAGCTCAGGTGGGAGAATCTGTCCACAGGACAACTATTAGTCGTGCTCTCCACAAATCTGGCCTTTATGGCAAGAAGAAAGATATTGTTGAAAGTAAGCCATAAGAAGTCCTGTTTGCAGTTTGCGAGAAGCCATGTGGGGGACACAGCAAACATGTGGAAGAAGGTGATCTGGTCAGATGAGACCAAAATTTTACTTTTTGGCCTAAAAGCAAAAACGCTATGTGTGGTAGAAAACTAACACTGCACATCACCCTGAATACACCATCCCCACCGTGAAACATGGTGGTGACAGAATTATGTTGTGAGAATGCTTTTCTTCAACAGAGACAGGGAAGCTGGTCAGAGTTGATGGAAAGTTGGATGGAGCCAAATACAGGGCAATCTTAGAAGAAAACCCAAGAGAAAGTCCAGACCTAAATCCAATTCAGAATCTGTGGCAAGACTTGAAAATTGCTGTTCACGGAGCCCTCCATCCAATCTGACAAAGCTTGAGCTATTTTGCAAAGAAGAATGGGCAAAAATGTCACTCTCTAGATGTGCAAAGCTGGTAGAGACATCCCCAAAAAGACTTAAAGCTTTAATTGCAGAGAAAGGCGGTTCTACAAAGTATTGACTCAGGGGGGCTCGCCACACTTTTCACATATTTATTTGTAAAAAAAGTTGAAAACCATTTATCATTTTCCTTTCACATCACAATTATTTGCCACTTTGTGTTGGTCTATCACATAAAATCCCGATAAAATTTATTTACGTTTTTAAATTGTAACATGACAAAATGTGGGAAATTTCAAGGGGTGTGAATACTTTTTCAAAGTACTATATGTATGTTTTTTTGCCTGTTAGTGGGTGGCTAAGGTTGTTCTCTATGGTGCCACTGTATGTAGGTACATAGCCACCCTCTTGCTCTCTCCCAAGATGGATTATGGACTATGGGATGTGTATTTGGCATAGAGCAGTGTACATGATGGCAACTAACATGCACTGCTCGTTCCAAAGCGAGGGGAGAATGGGCATTGGGGAATGGGAAAAGGTGCTCACAGAGCAGGGCCGATCCGCCCTACAGGCTCACTATGCAAGCCGCTTAGGGCCCCCCAAAGCTGCAGAGGGCCCCCCAAATTACTAGAGGAGAAGTAATTTTCGGCACCTCACCCCGCCTCTTAACTCGCTGGCTGCATGGGAGAAGAGGTAAGAAGCCAGCACCCCCCGCTTCTCACTTTAATGTAAGATGTAATTTCCGACAGTAGAACACCCCCGCTTCTCAACTATAATCTTTAATGTGACACGTCACTGTCGGCAGCGCCCCCCTCCGCTTCTTAACTTCAATGTGACATGTCATTTTGCTTAGGGCCCCAGGGAGGTCAGGATCGGCACTGTCACAGAGGGCATTACAAGAAGGCAAGAAAACACAGTAAGAAAGGATTTCGTTAAAAATAGATTATAGGGCCATTAAGTAGTGGATGTGCATGAATTATTTTTGGATAATAAGGATATCGCTAAGTGCCATTTAAATTGTGTATGTGTGCGTAAATGTAGGTGTGATTTCAGTTGCCCTTTAAATAGAATTGGAAAAAAAAAAGAAGTTAAACTTTTAATAACGCTCGAGTGAAAGTCGTGTCCAATTAGGACCACTTGCTAAACGTATCACTGTGGATGGCACCTTGGTACAGTGATAGGGAAGACGCACTCGGTAGTATGGAGACGGTAATTAATCAGCATGCTAAGGGGAGAGCCTTTTGATGTTTGCTACCATCAATAATTTATTATTGTGACTTACTCTTTACACATGAGCAGACTTGTCTTAACAGCAGTAAATACAGCCAGCTCACAGAGAGCAGGAGCAATTGGCTGGTGACACTAATTATGCCGCCTCACAGCAAATTAAAACAGCCAAACATTAATTGAGGTAGCTTGTTGAAGATGCTCCCTGACTTGGTGTGGTGTTGCATGCTTTAACTTTTCCTAGATGTTGCTACGGATGGCCAATGTTGTCACTTTATTCTTGTCTTTTCTTAGTGCCAGCTGTGGCCCCCTTGACAAAGGTTTGTAGGCAGTTGCAGTCTGTGCTCCCCCATGCAGGTGCCACTAATCTAAAGTTGCAGTGCAGAAAGGCTAGGAAGTTGTGAGGAACTGGTTTCCTATATGACTTCTTGCAGTCACTGTTGGATTGGACACTGGCACCCCATGTGACTCGAGTGGCCATCTTAGGTCAGGCAAAGTCTATTTAAGAGTCTGGCTCTGGGGTTTGGAGTGCTTCATGGGAGTGGCTAGTGTAGGAACAGGATCCCCATCTGCAAGGGACAATGCTTAGAGGTAGGGAAAGTTTCCAGGGGGGTAGTATAAGTGGAGAGACTTTGTCAACCTCCCATTAGGAAGCCTCCCCTTTGGGTGTGGACCGGTCGGCATTGCAGATGCTGTCAGCATCTTCAAGTCTTCAGACTGCTGTTACAAGTTGTAAGTGGCTCCGGACGGGTTTGCCTACCTGCAGGGTCTAAATACGTTGTGTCAAACCTTTCTACAATATAACTTTAATGCCTGACTTGGACTCTGTGTGTTTACTGCCTGCCACACCACGCTGCACCTTGCTCACACGTTATTGACTTGCAACTATAGCTGTATAATCCTCTAAAAGAGGAACTTCAATCCTCTTAATGCTGGCCCTGCCAGCATTCATCAGTGCCACCCTCTCTAAAGACAAACCAGGGACTAGGACATCCTTAACTATGCCGTGTTTGCATATGCATGCTGGCAAAACTCATGCATGCGCATATAAGGCTTAAGGCTGGGCTCCCATCAGCACATGTGTGCACCTGTAGAGTTTAACGCAACGTTGTCATTCCCTAGGCAAGAAAGGAGGAAGTGTTGCTCTTCAGCACAAAAAAGTAAAAAGCATCAAAAAATATCCAATTGTGGAAGAAGTGGGCTGGAGCGAGGTTCTGTTTTAAGGTAGTTTTGAAGATTTAAATTGCATGTTGTTTGCACTATGTAGGTGTAGGGACCATACTGTGGGCAGTTAAAGGGGTTGTAAAGGAAAAAAAATGTTTTCTTCATAAGCATCCTTTACCAGACATTCCTCTTTTCACTTCCTCATTGTTCGTTTTTGTTCAGAAGTTGCTCTATTTCTTCTCTGTTCTGTTCACTTCCTGCTTGTCTGATTTTACTGACCACCATGAAGGGAGGCTTTACTGCGGTGGTCAGTAACGTGCTCACACCCTCCTGGGAACTACATCTGTATGGCAGGACGCTCTCTACGTGTGAGGCCTTGTACAGACGAGCGGACAGTCCGATGAAAACGGTCCGCCGGACCGTTTTCATCGGACATGTCCGCTCGGAGATTTCTGTCTGATGGTTGTACACACCATCAAACAGAAATCCGCGCGTACAGGATACACGGTGACGTGGCCGCGCCGTCGCGGCGACGATGACGCGGCGACATGCGCGACCCTGGAAGGTCAATGCTTCCACGCATGCGAGGGCTTTCGGCCGAGCGGACATGTCCGGTGAGTCGTACAGGCAACCGAACATGTCCGACGGACAGGTTTCCAGCGGACATGTTTCTTAGCATGCTAAGAAATTTTTGTCCGCTGAAAAACGGTCGGCTGGACTAATGTCCGCTGGAAAACTGTCCGATAGGCCGTACACACAACCGAACATGTCCGCTGAAACTGGTCTGCGGATCAGTTTCAGCGGACATGTTCGGTCGTGTGTACGAGGCCTTAGAGACTTCAAGAGGTGTGAATTACTGGGCGTGCCGCAATTCATACTGGGAAATGTAGTTCTTACATGAACGAGCGATGCAAACCAGGAAGTGAATGAGAGAACAGAAACTAGAATGCCGGAGGTGATATAGATGAAGGAATTGAATAGGTATTTACTCGTTTTATAACAGAATCATTACACCATTCTGTCTGTCTACCTTGCAGACATTAATTTTAGGCAAATTTTTTTTTTCCTTTAGTGACCCTTTAAGTAGTATTGCTAATTTTATGACTCGGCAATGGGTTGTGTTTAGCTTAAGCATCTTCTTAACCCCTTCATACCCTTGTTGTAAGCTCCAGTAGTCTGTCAGAAGGGTTAATATTCTGAATTATAAATATTTAACAGCCCAGTCAATCAATGATAAGTGTGACCCGGTTGTGTGAGCTGCCAAGGTGATAAATATTTGGACGTCCTCAGGAGTCTCCTCTGCACTGAGACATCTACTGAGAATATGGAGATTTTGAAAATGTGAAAACTACCTGATGGAAACATGAGTGACCAACCAAAGAAGAAGCACACAAAGAACCTTCTCAGCTATTCTGTTATAAGTTAGGAAAGTTAAGATACCATTAGAACCATGACTAAGGCTGCATTCACACCTGAACGCGGCGTATTGTACCGCGATTTGCCGCGACAAATTGTGGCATTTCGTCCCACGATTTGCCGCAGTGTTTTTTAGCCTAAAATACGCTGGAGGGGTGATTTCACATTGTCGGCTATGCCGAACGCCGAAGCCGCCTGGAAAAAAGGGTCCGGGACTTGTTTTGAGCTTCAGGCGTTCGGCGTTTCGGCGTTCGGCGTAGAGATGTGAACCATCTCCATAGCCGACAATGTTAAATCACCCCTCCAGCGTATTGCAGGCTGCAATAGCATCGGGGGTCGGGCGTAAAAACGCCTAGGTGTGAATGGAGCCTAAGAAGCTGAAGTAGCTTGAGAGTACTAGGATTCAGTCGAGACTGTGAAGGTAATAAAAATACTTCTGAAAAGGTACAACAGAAAGTCTGTTTGAAACTTTGTGTATCAAGGGTACCCTGTGTTCCCTCAACCTTCTTCAACTTTGCCAATTCTAATACATGAACTAAATGTTAGTGACTAGCACCCAAATTATTTCAAGATATAAACTGAAAGAACCAGCCCTGAGATAAGTACTTAGACAAAGTGTTTGGACAGGGTTCCCCTAAGGACCAGTTACACCACTGTGGTCAGTGTGGTGGGTTATTGTGCATGTTAGAGAGCAATGTATTAAGGCAGCTCTCTAATTTGAATGGGCAGCCTAAAGGCCCGTACATATGACCGGAAAGTCGTACAAAAAATACCGATTTCGAAACGAGTGTACGATAATCTGATTGTTAGTACACAGTATTCGTTTTCATTAGAGACAATCATTCGTACCATAATCTCATTGTGTGTTAGGCTTAACGCACCAAAATGCTTCAAAATTGGTGCAAGTACCATTTCTAGCATCACATTGCGAGCTGTGTGATTGTTCTATTGTTGCCACGATACAATAGTGAAAACGGGTCCTAATGCACACTATTAGGCCATCTGAAAGGTAATTTCCTAAGTGATGCATTCCAACGTGGCATTATTAACCACTTCCCGACGGCCGTACGACTATATACGGCCGCAGGGTGGCTCTACTTCTCTGGGAGGCCGTGTTTTTATGGCCGCCCCTTTCCTCGTTCCCCACGGGGCGCCCCCGAGCGCACAGCGGGGAACTGCTGTGCTGGCCGCGTCCCTTGGACACAGCCAAACACAGATCGCGGTAGATAGCCAATCACAGCGGCTATTTACAGCGCGATCTGTGCGGCCAATGAGAGATGATCTCATATGTAAACATATGAGATCA
The DNA here is from genome assembly GCF_905171775.1 of Rana temporaria. Classification (NCBI taxonomy): domain Eukaryota; kingdom Metazoa; phylum Chordata; class Amphibia; order Anura; family Ranidae; genus Rana; species Rana temporaria. The sequence goes on along the minus strand of NC_053489.1, from coordinate 646,354,970 downwards.
TTTCTCATTGCCGGCTCTCACAATGACAGCGTGCTGTCAGGGAGAGAGGAGACCGATCTGTGTCTCTTGTACATAGGGACACAGATCGGTCACCTCCCCCAGTCACCCCCCTTCCCCCACAGTTAGAACACTATATAGGGTACACATTTAACCCCTTCCTCACCCCCTAGTGTTAACCCCTTCAATGCCAGTCACATTTATACAGTAATTAGTGCATATTTATAGCACTGATCGCAGTATAAATGTGAATGGTGCCAAAAATGTGTCAAAAGTGTCCGATGTGTCCGCCATAATGTCGCCGTCCCAATAAAAATCGCAGATCACCGCCATTACTAGTAAAAAAAAAATAATAAAAAATAATAATTCTGTCCCCTATTTTGTAGGCGCTATAACTTTTGCGCAAACCAGTCGCTTATTGCGATTTTTTTTCTTTACCAAAAATATGTAGAAGAATACGTATTGGCCTAGACTGAGAATTTTTTTATTTTTTTTTAAATTGGGCTATTTATTGTAGCAACAAGTAAAAAATATTTTTTTTCAAAATTGTCGCTCTTTTTTGTTTATAGCGCAAAAAATAAAAACCGCAGAGGTGATCAAATACCACCAAAAGAAAGCTCTACTTGTGGGGAAAAAAGGACGTCAATTTTGTTTGGGGGCCACGTCGCACGACCGTGCAAATGTCAGTTAAAGCGACGCAGTGCTGGAAGCTGAAATTTCACCTGGTCAGGAGGGGGGTATATGTGCCCAGTAAGCAAGTGGTTAAAAACGACCTGAATCTGCAGCACATGTCGGTAAAGTTGCCAAAACAGGTCACGTGCCATTTTAAAGGGCCATAGCACCACAAAACTGTCAATAGTGCTTTAACTAATTCCCCCAATTGTGTCATACAGCCCAGCCTAACTAGCTCCTAGTGACACCCACCACCATTCTGATTCTAGCTTTACAGGTGATTACTGGAACCTGGGATAAAGACATATTTAGGTACGTATGCTATTTGCATACGTATACATTTAACCACTTGAGATCCGCGCTATGGTCGAAAGACGTTCACAGTGCGGCTCTCAAGTGCCGGGTGGACGTCCCTGGACGTCCTGTTGTTGCTGTTCCCTGTGCGCGCCACTGGGGGCGCGCAGCGGGGAAACAACGTGCCCGGCGCATCGTTCGGGAGCCGATGCGAGTGCCTGGCGGCCGCGATGTCCGCCAGACACCCGCGATCGTCGGTGACACAGCAGGGACGTGGAACTCTGTGTGCAAACACAGAGCTCCACGTGCTGTCAGGGAGAGAAGAGACCGATCTGTGTCCCTTTACATAGGGACACAGCATCGGTCACCTCCCCCAGTCAGTCCCCTCCCCCCACACAGTAAGAACACAATGAGGGAATACATTTAACCCCTTCCTCACCCCCTAGTGTTAACCCCTTCACTGCCAGTCACATTTATACAGTAATTAGTGCATTTTTATAGCACTGATTGCTGTATAAATGTGAATGGTCCCAAAATTGTGTCAAAAGTGTCCGATACGTCCGCCGCAATAGCGCAGCCCTGACAAAAAAAAATCGCAAATCGCCGCCATTACAAGTAAAAAAAAAAAAAAAATCATAAATCTATCCCCCATTTTGTAGGCGCTATAACTTTTGCGCAAACCAGTCGCTTATTGCGATTTTTTTTTTTTTTTTACAAAAATACGCCGAAAAATACTTATCGGCCTTAACTGAGAAAAAAAATAAAAAAAATTGGGATATTTATTATAGCAACAAGTAAAAAATATATATATATATTTTTTTAAATTGTCGCTCTTTTTTTGTTTATAGCGCAAAAAATAAAAACCGCAGAGGTGATCAAATACCACCAAAATAAAGCTCTATTTGTGGGGAAAAAAGGACGTCAATTTTGTTTGGGAGCCACGTCGCACGACCGCGCAAATGTCAGTTAAATCAACGCAGTGCCGGAAGCTGAAATTTCGCCTGGGCACGAAGGGGGTTTATGTGCCCAGTAAGCAAGTGGTTAATTATTGTTTTTATCAAATACATAACTGAAATAATTGTTTTTTTTTTCTATTTGCCATCATTTTAACTTTAACACCTTCATAAAAGCTTCTCATAGAGGCAGAAAACCCAACAACGAAATGTCTTGCATTGACTTTTTATAGCATCACACCTACACAAACCTGTCATGTAAATCCAATGAAGACAATGCCTAATAAGAAACAGATCTACAGTGTGGAACATGAGAAATGCCGAATGAGACTGGGGTCAGTTCTAGGAATGGGGTCAGTCCAGGTAATAAGCCTCGGAAATGAATACATGGTGTGAGCTCAGTCCAGACATCATGAGACGGGTGGTGGTCCCAGGATGAGTCACCTAGGACATCCTGAAGGTCATAAACAGGTAAATAATGAGGATAGAGGGACAGACAATACTGGAAAATCAATAGACTAGCAAACAGTAGAAGGAGAGGTGATCAAATAATTGCCTACAGGTGCAGCTAATTGAGTCTGTCAGAAGCCCCTGATTCTCAGCAATCTATTCACGCTGTCTCGCAGCCAACATTGCTGCCGGGAGTTCTAATCTAGAACACTGCAGAATTATACTCTTGAATTCTAATTCATTCCCTATATACTCCTGCTAAGGAAAAAAAAAAAGGAATGGCAAAGCTGGGGGAGTATAATTTTCTATATTAAAGTGAAGGTTCAGTCACATATCTGCACAGGGAACATTTTTCTATATAGAATATATATCATATGATGATATAATAAATATATATATATATATATATATATATATATATATATATAAAATCATTCTGTGTGTGTGTGGGTGTGTATGTATGTGTGTGTGGGTGTGTGTGTATATATATATATACCGTATTTATTGAGGTATAGCGCGCTCCCGCGTATAGCGCGCACCCCTAAAGTTGCAGCGGATTCCTGTGGAAAAAAGTTTTTTGTACTTACAGTTTTGGTGTCTTGTGCGGCGTCCATCGGCGGCCTCGTCGGGTCCGGCGTCCGTCTGGGCCTTCGGGTGTCCTCTTAGTCGGGTCCGGCGTCCTTCTGCGGCGTCCTCGCGTCCTCCCCGCTCGTTTCCCGCGCCGAGTTTGAATACTGCGCCGACATATACCGAGCGCAGTACACTCGTGTATTGTCGGGCAGGCTCTGCAACTCTCGCGCCGACATCCTGTACGTCCAGGACGTGAGCGCGGAAGGAGCCGAGACTGCCCGACTATACCCGAGTGCACTGCGCTCGGTATATGTCGGCGCAGTATTCAAACTCGGCGCGGGAATACAAGTATTGGCGTATACCGCGCACCCACGATTTTGCCCTGATTTTCAGGGCAAAAAAGTGCGCGGTATACGCAGATAAATACGGTGTATATATATATATATATATATATATATATATATATATATATATATATACACACACAGAGCTTTTTTTCGCAGAAAATAGGTGCAGGAACTCAACCACGACCCGTTCAGATTTCACAAACAGAAGAAGGGTCTTAAAGGGGCATTAAATACCAGAATTGCATTACAGAGAGTGCAGAGTTCAGGGGGTTACAAAGCTGTCACTTGTAAACATAGAAACCAGACTTCTGTGTTTACAAGTGATTGTGGTGAGCGGGCACCAAAGGTTCTGAGCCAGAGGTGGTGGGACTGAGTTCCCCCAAGTTCCCCCTGAAAAAAAGCCCTATATATATTGTGACAGGAAGTCAGGTAAATCTGTGGGTGTTGTCACAGACGGAACATACATTTCTGCCTTGTTTAGACAATACACCAATCATTATTAGGCGTCGGCTGCAAACGTGGCCAGAGAAAGGCTAGAGGCCGTTGAAAGACTTCAGCTGTTCAGAATGAGGCAATTAAGGCCTCTATAAGTAGCCCAACGGATTACCACTGAATGGCTGCATCATCCCGAGTCTTTGTGAGTAAGGAGAGCAGTGCCAGAAGGTCTTCTGTGGAGGTGAGGAGAGGATTGATTTTTCTGTGTGATAAAAAATCAAAAGACTATTGTTTTGTGCTGTACGACCAGCACTGTCTGCCCAGCGCTAGGCTGAGCCAGACTCCATAGATAGGTTCCTGTGTGGAAGGTAGACGCCCAGAGTGGCTAGGATTTATATTATGTTTGATTTTGTTTATGCTGTTTGGATGCTTGCAATTGTTTTCCAGCAAGATGGAAAAATAAACCAAAAACTTTGTTTTCAACCGTCTTCGACTGCCTGTCTGTATAAATTCAGTGTGTGGTGAACCCATCCAAGGGGTCACACATCCTGCTACCGAGCTAACAATATATATATATATAATTTATACACTTAATAGTTTTATGTATATAATATGAAATATTGCATACAGATATTTTGTGTTGACTGTTTCCAGCTAGGCAAGTTTTTTTTTTTTTTAAGCTGTACCAAGAAAGTAGGTCTTAATTTCCAGTCCATTGACTTTTCATAGACTGAGATGATGTCATCAGTCTGCTGCAGAAAGAGGGATGCATTTTGTATGTTTCCACTTCATTAGTGATCAAGGGAAATAGTTGGATTCCAGTAAGGAGCATCTTGAGAGCATCAAACAGCAGGTTTGTCTGCAATATAGACTCCTCTGAAGATGCCCAAAGATCTCTCAACTCACATCCTTCCCAGGCCTGGACTGGACCCTTCGCAAACATGTCCTCATCAGGCAAAGCCTATGAGGGTCAAACACATACAAAGAGCTTGCGGCTTCACTTCCTGGTTCCCTACTGCGCATGTGTGAGTCGCTCTGCGCAATACCACTGGTCCTTGCTGTCTTCTGGGACCTGTGTGAACCTGGAGGAGGCACCCGACGCGGCGTAGGTCACTGCGGATACTGCGGTGATCTATGCCCGGAAGTGGGAGCAAATACCTGGATTACACAGGTATCTGCTCCCTCCTCCCCCTGAATTGTGCCAAATGTGACATCGAAGGAATCCGAAAAGCGGAAGTTCCATTTTTGGGTGGAACTCCGCTTTGATGGTAAAAATGATCCTGCCTATACCAAAATGAAAATCCTATTCCCATATCAAATTTGTACACACGTTGCTGTTTGTGAACTTCGATACACTGTGTTTTTTTTTTTTTTTGTACAGTCCCTTTAAGAGCACCCCCTCCTACTCTCTTTGTCTATTAGGTGAAAGCTACAGCACCAATTTTTTTCTCTTTCCCAAAGACGACAGAATCTTTAAATGATGAACGGCCTACTAAGCTTCCAAGTCTTTACTGGTCAATAGAAAATGCTTCTTAGACTGAAATGTCTAGGACTCTCTGGATGAATTACATGGCTGCGTTTTGCTGTACGGTATATGCAAAGATAGATACCTGGGTAAGCGAACAGTATCGACCTTTTAATAGCCAAGTTCACCTATATTCCATTACTAATTACTATTAAGCTATTTCTTAGTTTTATTGCATTCCCTCTCTTTACTTTTTTATGGTTCTTTACTTTGCTTTACCCTTCTGGACCCCCCAATTTCCCTTGAAACACACTTTTTTTATTTACTGTATAGACTTGGAAATATGATATACTTCTTTCAAGCTTAAAGGGGTTGTAAAGGATTTTTTTTTTTTTTTCATAATAAGCATCCTTTACCTGCAGACATTCCTCTTTTCACTTCCTTTACTCGTTTTACTCGTTTTTTAACAGAATCATTACACTATTCTGTCTGTCTACCTTGCAGACATTAATTTTAGGCCAATTTTTTTTTTTTCCTTTACAACTCCTTTAAATGCTGTTCTTTGACCCTGTCGGGGATACTTTTTGTCCCTGTGATAGTCTTTTTTTATTCAACAATACATTTGTATTGCAATTTTTAAAATAACAATACAGTTTGCCATTCACGTTTTGTCATTTTTAACCAACATAGTTACATTGGTTCATAAATATTTTTTCATTAGAGTATAATACTTGTTAACCTGTACCAGTCTACCCCTAATGGGTTCAAGCTGTAGGCATGGAGAGACCTCCAAGTAAACTGGAAATGTCATTACAAAAATGAAAACAAAAACAGAACTTGCTAATTAGATTAATAAAGTGGGTCCAAGATGGTAGACTACATATAAGACTTAGGGGTATTTCAAACTTAGGGATAATTTACAAATTGCACTTTAAGTAGTTACCGTATTTATCGGGGTATTGCGCACTCCGGCGTATAGCGCGCACCCCTAATGTGGACCCGCAATTCCTGTAAAAAAAAAACATTTTAGTACTTACAGTTTTGGTGTCTTGCGCAGCGTCCATCGGCGGCCTCGTTGGGTCCGGCGTCCGTCTGCGGCTTTGGTGGTGTCCTCTCGGCTTCTCCCGCGATGTCTCCCCGTCGAATCGCCGCTTCCCGCGCTCAGTTTGAATGCCTGCGCCGACATATACCTAGTGCAGTACACTCGTCTACATTCGACCAGGCTCGGCTTCGCTCGTACTCACGCTCTGTGACGTTTATGCGTGAGCACGAGCAAAGTTGAGCCTGGCCGAATGTAGCCGAGTGTACTGCACTCGGTATATGTCGGCGCAGGCATTCAAGCTGAGCGCGGGAAGCAGGTATCGGCGTATATCGCGCACCCACGATTTTCCCCTTATTTTAAGGGGAAAAAAGTGTGCGGTATACGCCGATAAATACGGTAGATGCTCTAGGATGAGATATCCATGTACTCCAATTCCTTTTGAATATTTTGGTGGAGTAATTTCTAAAAGGAAGCATAACTTCGTACTGAGCTTGGATATTTAGTCTGGCTATAACAGTCGATAAGTTGGGTGCGTCCCTGGATTTCCAGAGGCTGGTTATAGTAAACCTTTCTGCTATTAGTGTGTGAATTAGTAGTGTTCTAAATATTTTAGGGTATATGTCCAAATTAAGACCTAGTAAGGCTGTGGCCGGGTTAAGTTTAGTTAGGTTTCCCGTAAGATCCGCTATAAAGGAGGCTATTGAATTACATCCTGCGATAGTCTTTAACAGCAAGACTAGAAATCAGTAGTGGTTTTCACCAGGAAAAGAAAATCAAGTATTGGTTGGAGTTGAACTATAAAGTTGAATGGAGTTGAACTATAAAGACACAGGGGGCCATATTCTCCTAGATTTCCCGCGTGCGAAGCATAAGCCATTTACACTCCGCTGCCCCAACCTACAGGAGCAAGTGCTGTATTCCCCAAACACTTGCTCCGTAGTTTGGGGCGGCGAAGTGTAAATGGCCCGGCGTAGCCAAGCGTATCTCCAAGGGGGTGGCTTATATTTAAATTAAGCGCGCCCCCGATTCTAACGAACTGCGCATGCGCCGGGCTTAAAATAGCCCAGTGCGCATGCTCCAGTTCTCGGCGTAAAACGTCAATGACGCCGACGTGTGCATCATTGACGTAAAGTCGTATTCAAGAACGATTTAGGGAAACGACGTAGCCGACGTAAAAACATGACGCGGACCCAACGCCATACTTAACATGGCCTACGTGGGACTTGCATAAACTTACCCCTCATATAGCAGGGGTAAGTTTACGCTTACGCAAACGACGTTAGCGACGGTTACACAACGCAAATTCGTTCGGGAATCGGCGTATCAGGCTCATTTGCATAAACAAATGAGACCTGAACGTAAACGCCATGTAGCGGCGGGCGGAGTAATTACATTTAAGATCCGACAGTGTAAGTGACTTACACATGGCGGATCTTAAGTGTATCTATGCGAAAATGATTCTAAGAATCAGTTGCATAGATACACGGGCCAAAAAAGAGAGATACGATGGAGTATCCTGAGATACTCCATCGTATCCTTACTCAGAATATGGCCCACTGTCCCTTTTCCCATTAAGGCCACTGGCTCTGCCACCTATTTACCTAATCACAGTGTTAAGGCCAGTTAATTAGTAAACATATGCATTCATTTTCGTCCAAATGCATTTTTATCCAAATTTCAGGTATTTTCGTTATTGTTTTAACAAACGAAAACGAACGCCCAGAATCAGAAATCCGAAAGATCCAACATAAAAAAATGCTTTATTTTAATTTTCGTTTGCTACAACGGTTCGATACAGATAGGAGATTCGACATGACGCTGACAATAGCGATCTGTGTCTATCGAACCTGCGGTCGAATGTGCCTAACCTTAACTCTCTATTAGTCCAAGATTATTCTACGTAGAGAGGAAAGATGACATCGAGAGGAAAGATTCGACATTATAGAGACAGTGTTGGGGTATACCATTCGACATGAACGATGAAGATTCGACGAAGCAGCGAAAAACATACAAACGTTGAATCTGTCATTGAAGGCTTATGGTGTCTGTCGAAAGTTCTAAAGAGATTTGACAAGAAGCTAAACTGTACGATGCCGTACATTTCCGGTCAAATGCTCGGCCCATAGGCTATAGAATTCGAATGTTGGCTGACTAGTAAAAAATAATTTATAAATATAATTATTACTAGTGTCATACAACATTAGAATTCTTCTATAGCTTGTAGGCGGAACATTCGACCGTAAATGTATGATTGCATCGTTGTACAATTTAGCTGCTCCGTCGAATCTTCTTACAACATTCGACAGACACCATAAGCATTCAATGACAGATTCGACCTTAATTAATTTGAATTTTCGGACGAATGCATTTTTTGCAAAAACAATTAAATAAAAACAAATTTCGGGAGTAACAAAATAAATTTATATTTCGGACGAAAACTAAATTCCAAAACAAAATATTTCAGTGTGCACATGTCTAATTAGTGCTTAGTTGAGAGCACTGTTACATAGGAAAGGTTGCATATTGCCCCTTGTTTAGAAGCCTTGGGTTCTTACAGTAATAGAATGAGAGGTCCATCGGAGTTGGGAGAGCGCAGAGGAACACATATAGGTAAGAATACCTTCTTGGGCAACATGACAGTGTCCCTTCATGTTCTCACTAGAAGGCACACGCTTGGATAATACATGAGAGACACCTGTGTACATCCATTAAATATGGCTATTGAATGACTCAACCTGCAATGGTAGACATACCCCGATCAGCCATACCATAAACTCACTGACAGTTAGGCTGGATTCACACCCATGAAGTTTTGGAGCTTTTTGGTGCCAGATAGCACAATATACAATACGAAACTATTGGGACACCTGCCTTTACATGCACATGAGCTTTAATGGCATTCCAGTCTTAGACCACATACACACTTTTAGGCCTTGTACACACGACCGGATCTGTCCGCTGATATTTGTCCGCGGACCAGTTTCAGCAGACAAGTTCGGTCGTGTGTACGGCCTATCGGACCGTTTTCCGGCGGACATTTGTCCAGCCGACCGTTTTCCAGCGGACAAAAATTTCTTAGCATGCTAAGAAACCTGTCCGCTGGAAACCTGTCCGTCGGACAAGTTCGGTCGTCTGTACAGACTCACCGGACATGTCCGATCGACCGCCATCCCTCGCATGCGTCGAAGTGATTCGACGCATGCATGGAAGTATTTACCTTCCAGGGCCGCGCGTGTTGGCGTGTAATCGTCGCGGCGACGTCACCACGTATCCTGTCCGCGGGGAATTTGGTTTGATGGTGTGTACAACCATCAGACCAAAATCCGGCATCGGACAGTCCGTCCGTGTGTACGGGGCCTTAGATTTTCTGCAGATTTTTGTCTTCAGATTTACCAAAACCATATAATATAAAATTTCACTTTTTATGCAATCAGGCAGGCCCTTATTCTAAATGGTTTTGGCAAATCTGAAGAAAATATAATAGTGTGTATGGGGCCTTAATCCGTAGGGTTAAATATTAAGTTGGGCTACTCTTTGCAACTATAACAGCTTCAACTCTTCTAGGAAGGCTGTCCACAAAGTTTAGGAGTGTGTCTATGGGAATGTTTGACCATTCTTCCAGAATCCCATTTGAGAGGTCATGTGGACAAAAATGCCTCTGCTCTAATTCATCCCAAAGGTGTTCTATCGGGTTGTGCACTGATCCAAAACATTTGGTGGAGGGGGGATTATGGTGTGAGGTTGTTTTTCAGGGGTTGGGCTTGGCCCCTTAATTCCAGTGAAGAAAACCCCTAAGGCGTCAGCATACCAAGACATTTTGGACAATTTCACGCTCCTGACTTTTTAAGAACAGTTTGGGAATGGCCCCTTCCTGTTCCAACATGACTGCGCGCCAGTGCACAAAGCAAGGTCCATAAAGACATAGAGAGTTTGGGGTGGAGGAACTTGATTGGCATGCACAGAGTCCTGACCTCAACCCGATAGAACACCTTTTGGATGAATTAGAGTGGAGACTGCGAGCCAGGCTTTCTCGTTCCACATCAGTGCCTGACCTCACAAATGCGCTTCTGGAAGAATGGTCCAATATTCCCATAGACACACTCCTAAACCTTGTGGACAGCCTTCCCAGAAGAATTGAAGCTGTTATAGCTGCAAAGGGCAAGACAACTCATATTGAACCCTACGGGCTAAGGCTGGGATGTCTTTAAAATGAATGTGTGTGTAAAGGCAATACTTTTGATGATATAGTGTATGTTCCAACTACAGTGCCACATCGTCAAAGTCTATCTTAGTATTCAAAAGCCAACCAAGGTTTTGTGCTTGCAGGTGCAGCCGTCTTGTTTTAATAAGATGTAAAGAGAGTCAATACCACCAGTTTTAGTAAAGTGTGTGTGTTGGGAGGGGGGGGGGGGGTTATTTGCTTCTATTTATGTATTTAATTGAATAATTCTATATTATATACATTATTTAAAAAAAAAAAAATCTCTTTGGTAATACACCCTCATTGTCTTTTGTTAGTTAAGTGAACATTGCATTTTTAGGAGCCTTTTCTTTGCACGACTGGTATGTTGAGATGACATATGTGTAAACTGTTTCTACTGTACAATATGACAAAAGTGTGAAATACTTTCATAATACCATCCTGTCCATAAGGAGATGCTGAAGCGTTGGATATATTTATAGATAAACATGCAGGCCATGCAATTTTTAGGTGTTTTTAAATTGTCAATTTTATGCTATGATGGTAATATTTTTTTTTATATTTTATATAAGTATATATATATATATATATATATATATATATGTATTTCTAGCTAATATTTCACATTTAAAATATACTGTATTTACAAAACCCTTACTTTGTAAATCAACCCATTTAGTTTAAGATAGAAATGCAAGGCAAACATTTGCGTACATATATTTAAAAAAAATATATATATTATAACAGTATCTCATAAAAGTAAGTACACCCCTCACATTTTGTAAATATTTTATTCTATCTTTTCATGTGACAAGAAATGACACTTTGCTGCAATGTAAAGTAGTGAGTGTACAGCTTGTATAACAGTGGACATTTGCTGTCCCCTCAAAATAACTCAACACACAGCCATTAATGTCTAAGGCCTTGTACACACGAGCAGACATGTCCGATGAAAATGGTCCGTGGACCGTTTTCATCGGACATGTCTGCTGGGAGCTTTTGGTCTGATGTGTGTACACACCATCAGACCAAAATCCCCGCGGACAGAGAACACGTGACGTAGAAGACACCGACGTTCTCTAACACGCGAGTTCAATGCTTCCACGCATGCGTCGAATCAATTCGACGCATGCACGGGATTTCGGGCCGCTGGTTATACGTCATAACTAGCAGACATGTCCGATGAGTCGTACTAACCATCGGACATGTTCGACGGACATGTTTCCATCGGACAAGTTTCTTAGCATGCTTAGAAACTTTTGTCCGCTGGAAACCTGTCCGCTAGGCCGGAAAAATGTCCGCTAGGCCCTACACATGGTCGGACATGTCCGCGGAAACTGGTCCGCGGACCAGTTTCAGCAGACATGTTCGGTCGTTTGTACAAGGCCTTAACCACTGGCAACAAAAGTGAGTACACCTTTTAGTGAAAATGTCCGAATTGGGACCAGTGGCAACCTGTGAAGCTCTGGTGAACTCCATGCTCAAGAGAGTTTAATGCAGTGCTGGAAAATAATGGTGGCTACACAAAATATTAACACAATTTGGCCCAGTATTTTTGTATATATATATATATATGTTTTTTTGTTCTAATACTGCGCATGTGCAGAAGTGACGTCACGTGGCTCCGGCCAGTCACACAGCTGAAGTCTGCAGCCCCAGGAGGAAGAGGGACGAAGATGGATGCGGTATGCAGCGGGTACAGCGCGGGCTTTGATTGGCACATAATGGGCTAGCATACAATGCATACTAGCCCATTATGCTTTTACTTTACAGGGTTAGCCGGGAATAAGAGAGGAAGTAAAACCCATCAGTGTTTACTTCCTCTTTAACTCCAGCAGGTGGAAAGTTCTAATCAAGAGTTCCAACTTTGTTGATTTTCATTCTGCAGTTTTGAAATAGATCTAAAGGGGAAGGAAACAGGCCAAGCCTGTTTTGTCCAGTAGTGGGTGGAGTTTTCATAGATGATTAGATAATATTTCAGGACTACCAGTAACAAAGCTTCTAGCATGTGGCATGTGCCAGTGAGGAAAAGTCCCCTTGCACTGGTGATCAGTGTAGAAGTCACCCCTTACATTGCATGTCAATGAGAAAGTGTTTCCTTACATTGGTAGTCATCAGGGCTTTTTTTCAGCTGGAACTTGATGGAACTCAGTTCCACCACCTCTGGCTCAGGCCCTCTGCTTCCTGCTCACCACTATCCCTTGTAAACACAAAGGACCGGCTTCTGTGTTTACAAGTGACAGCTTGTCTCCCAGCACTCCCACAGATCTGATCTCCTGAATAGTTCCCATTGAATGTAGGATGGGGAGGAGAAATATGCAGGTACGCACGGTGCAGTGCAGATACCTACACCCCTATTGGATGATCTCCTCTGCAATTGAGAAAGATGGAGCCACCTACAGTGTGTGAGGAGGTAAAACAGTTGGATAGGTGCCTCAGTTTAATAAAACAACAAAAGTAAGACTTGTGTAAATGGTGGAGCTTTTATTGAGGGGGAGGAAAGATGGGGGCAGTGGGGGGTGGGGCAGAGTGCATGTCTGAGCTGAAGAAGGGGTGAAAGTGAGATGTGGATGAGGGATGCAGGGGTAGGCAGTTGTGGAAGAAGGCTGAATTCTGCACTCTGTATGCGGTGCACCCCTGGACTCTATACTATATGTACAAAGCGCACCGCTAAACTCTGCACTCTGTATGCAGTGCACCCCTGGTCTCTATACTATGTACATAGCGCTCCACCAATTTCTGCATATAGCGCACCCCTGAACTCTGCACTCTGTATGTAACCCCCCCCCCCCCCCCCCCAACTCTGAGCTTAAACAATGCACTGCTGGTATTTAGTGCCCCTTTAAGATATTTTATGCAGTCTGGAGGGTGTGTGTGTGTGTGTGGGGGGGGGGGGGTTTGTGGGCTGTGGTTGAGTTCCTGCACCTATTTTCTGAGAAAAAAAGCACTGGTAGTCATAGGTTGGAGTTCAATCTGTCATTGCTCACTGCTCATGGAACATCTATCAACCTATGGAGAAATGTTAGGGTTCCGTGGCGCCCTGGTTGAGAAAGCCTGATCTTTTTTTTTTTCTAAGGTGAAAAGACAGTGTTTAAACCTTGGGATGGTCAGGTTCTTCTCTAGCCACTTGTTCTCCATAAAACTCAAGAGATCTGAGGCAAATTCCATGCTTATTAATTCAGAACTCATTTTTTCCATAGGACTGACCTTGGCTTTGATGCAGTAGGCTACACGTGTGCTATGTAAAGTACAGCTACATAATTACAGCTCACACAGACTGAACGAACCGACAAAAGCCTCCAGACTGGGGAAAGGAGAATGAAGACCCTAGAGACACTTCCATGCTACTCATCAAACATTGCATAGAATATTAACATTCCAAACTCTTGTTATTTTAAACATTGTGAGGGCTGCTGAGGGATTAGTTTAATAAGGCGAACATTCTAATTTGAATAGCTTTCTGCATTTAGAAGCCACACGGATCACTGGATGAAAAATACGCCTTTGTATTGATGATATTTTTAGTATATTTGGAAGTGTCAATACATGTTTTTCCCTATCCCAGTTAAGTGTAATTCCATCTCATTTAAGCCTTGCCTCATGCCTAAAATCTGTAGAATTAACCCTTGTTTTATGTAATCCTTGCTCATTCCATTTTAAGCCTCTATCCATCCTGTTAAAGCTCAGATTCTTCCTTTACCAATCCTCTTTAAAGTAGAACTAAACTCTACACATGCAAAAGCTTTCAGGGGAGGGTGGGGGGAGTTTCTAGTTCTGCTTTAATTCTCTATACTGTTATCAGTATGTAAAAAAATATATATTTATTTTAGGTTTTCCTTTTTACTTAAGCACATCATTACTTGCCCATAGTAATATGACGTCTGCAGGAGGGATCTCCCATCCTGAGCGGGCGTCATATGACCTCCTGAGCTTCCCGGCCATCTAGGGGGCGCGAGTAGGGTTGCCACCTCATCCCTTTAAAACAGAACACATATGAATTACACAGGTTCTGTGGCTGATTAAGGTGGTAATTGAACTCAAGTGGAGCCTTATCTAAATTAAATTAGCCTCAGAACCTGTGTAATTCATATGTGTTCTGTTTTAAAGGGATGAGGTGGCAACCCTAGGCGCGAGTGCGCCAGCGGCGGCGCTCGGGATCCGGTGCCCATGTCTGCCGGGCACCCGCGATTGCCTGTGAACACAGCAGGACCGTGGATCTGTGTGTGTAAACAAACAGATCCACATCCTGTCAGGTGAGGGGAGACCGATAGTGTGTTCCCAGTACATAGAAACATCGATCGGTCTCCTCCCCTTGCGAGTCCCCTCCCCCTACAGTTAGAATCACTCCCTAGGACACACATTTAACCCCTTGATCGCCCCCTAGTGTTAACCCCTTCCCTGCCAGTCACATTTACACAGTAATCAATGGCTATTTTTAGCTCTGATCGCTGTATAAATGTGAATGATGTGGAGAAAGCCTCTTGAGGGGGGAGGGGGCGAGCAGGAGTGTCAGGATGCTCTCTACTTTGCAGATAGAGAAAGGAGCTGTGTGTTAGTAGGCGTCCTGACACTCCTGCTCGCCCCCTCCTCCCTCAAGAGGCTTTCTCCACACCAGGGAGAAAGCCTCGCATTACTGTGTGTAGTTACAGACAGAAGAACAGAAAGTGAGGATTTCTCAGAATAAATAAGGACATTTAAAAGCAAAATGGAAGGATGAGGTAAGTGAGGGAGAACTGCACTAAGGTAAAGGAAGCTATTTAGGGAAAAAATGTTTCCTTTACAACCCCTTTAAGCCCCTGACCATTTTGCTGGTTAATAACCGGGCCACTTTTTGCGATTTAACTGGGGGTGACGTACTGGGGGTGACGTACTTCCGGTTGGGGTGTATTTAGATGCGGAGGACACCGCTTTGGAGCACAGGTGACCATAAGGAAATTGGGGGATACTTACTGGCGGTGCATCTGCAGTTTGAACCTAAGGTAAAACTTTTCTTTTTGTACACCTGGCCACACTCTATTTGAAACTATCTATATGCAGGACTCACTGCAATATACATTCCGCTAACAGATTGTCATCTTTTTAGGGCTTTTTTTGAACCCGCTACAAAGTGGACCAGAGGTCTCAAGCCAAACTACGTGATTCAAGGTTACCACTTTGATTACTGTTTTTTGGCTCAGCAATAAATATAATGCCACGTACACTCGATCAGTCCATCCGATGAGAACGGACTGATGGACCGTTTTCATCGGTTAACCAATGAAGCTGACTGATGGTCCGTTGCGCCTACACACCATCGGTTAAAAAAACTATCGTGCCCGAACGCGGTGACGTAAAACACAACGACATTCTGAAAAAAACTAAGTTCAATGCTTCCAAGAATGCGTCGACTTGATTCTGAGCATGCGTGGATTTTTAACCGATGGTCGTGCCTACTAACGATCGGTTTTGTTCTATCTGTTAGGCCCCGTACAGACGAGCGGACAGTCCGATGAAAACGGTTCACCGGACCGTTTTCATCGGACATGTCCGCTCGGAGATTTCGGTCTGATGGCTGTACACACCATCAAACCGAAATCAGCGCGGACAGACAGCGCGGTGACGTTGACGCCGCCACGTCACCAAACCAGGAAGTAAAATACTTCCACGCATGCGTCAAATCCATTCGACGCATGTGGGAGATATCTGTCCGCTGGTTAGGTGTACTAACCAGCGGACATGTCCGCCGGACAGCTTTCCAGCGGACATGTTTCTTAGCATGCTAAGAAACATTTGTCCGCTGGAAATCTGTCCGCTAGCCTGTACACACGATCGGATCTGTCCGCTGAAACTGGTCGGCGGACCAGTTTCAGCGAACATATCCGGTCGTGTGTACGAGGCCTTAGGAATCCATCGGTTAAATTTAAAGCAAGTTTGCTTTTTTTTAACCGATGGTTAAATAACTGATGGCGCCCACACACGATCGGTTTTGACCGATGAAAATGGTCCGTCAGACCATTCTCGTCGGTTTAACCTATCGTGTGTACGTGGCATTACTGCTCCGGACCAGCCGTGTCTCCCCTATTTTACTCCTTGCTTACCAGCATAAGATCGCCCTGCCATTTGTTATTCTAAATATGTTTATATGGTGAGATCCTTTGTTTACTATGCTACCTTATTCTAGATCTTGGTACGCACCGGACTGGCTGTTTGATGTTTACATATTAACCAATAATTTGGATGTATGGTTTACATACTTATGTTGTTACTAGAGTTGAGCGGACACCTGGATGTTCGGGTTCGACGGGTTTCGGCCGAACTTCGGAAAAAAGTCCGGGTTCGGGACCCTAACTTGACCCCGGACCCGAACCCCATTGAAGTCAATGGGGACTCAAACTTTTCAGTACAAAAATGTCTCTAAAACACTAAGAGAAAGGGCTAGAGGGCTGCAAATGGCAGCAAAATGTCGGTAAGAGTATGGCAAGTACTAAATGTGGATAGGGAAATAACTTAAAATAACATAAAAAAAATAAAAACAAAAAAATTACAATAATCTTGACCTAGGAGGACGAGGTCCATATGGAGTAGGAGGTTGAGGTGGCGGTGGATGTGGCTGTAAAATATATTTTTTTGCCCTAAATGGGTGTTTTTTGAATAGCACAATAGAAGAAAAGTATATAAAGGGTGTATCTCAGAGTAACATATGCAGTGCTGGTGTAATATGCAGAGTATCTCACAGGAACATATGCAGTGCTGGTGCAATATGCAGAGTATCTCACAGGAACCTATGCAGTGCTGGTGTAATATGCAGAGTATCTCACAGGAACATATGCAATGCTGCTGCAATTTGATTTGTGAAGCAGGACTATATTTCTCTCCCTATAAGAACAATCTGGAACCTTTCCCTAAACTATCTAATGCAGAGTATCTCACAGGAACATATGCAGTGCTGGTGCAATATGCAGAGTATCTCAGAGGAACATATGCAGTGCTGGTGCAATATGCAGAGTATCTCACAAGAACCTATGCAGTGCTGGTGTAATATGCAGAGTATCTCACAGGAACCTATGCAGTGCTGGTTTAATGTGCAGAGTATCTCACAGGAACCTATGCAGTGCTGGTGTAATATGCAGAGTATCTCACAGGAAAATATGCAATGCTGCTGCAATTTGATTTGTGAAGCAGTACTATATTTCTCTCCCTATAAGAACAATCTGGAACCTTTCCCTAAACTATCTAATGCAGAGTATATCAGAGGAACATATGCAGTACTGGTGCAATATGCAGAGTATCTCACAGGAACCTATGCAGTGCTGGTGTAATATGCAGAGTATCTCACAGGAACCTATGCAGTGCTGGTGTAATATGCAGAGTATCTCACAGGAACATGCAATGTTGCTGCAATTTGATTTGTGAAGCAGGACTGACTCCTATATATTTATCTCCCTATAAGAACAATCAGGAACCTTTCCATAAAGTATCTAATGCAGAGTATCTCACAGGAACATATGAAGCGCTGGTGTAATATGATTTCTGAAGCTGGACTGACTCCTATATATTTCTGTCCCTATAAGAACAATCAGGAACCTTTCCCTAAACTATCTAATGCAGAGTATCTCACAGGAACATATGCAGCGCTGGTGTAATATGATTTCTGTAGCAGGACAGTCTGACTCCTATCTAAATCTCTCCCTCAGATCAGATCAGCAGCAGCCTTTCCCTACCCTATCTAATGCAGAGTGACGAGCTGTGCTCTGTCCCTCTAGCTTATATAGAGTCTGTGTCACATGCTGGGTCACATGCTGCACTGGCCAATCACAGCCATGCCATTAGTAGGCATGGCTGTGATGGCTTCTTAGTCACAGTAGTAAAACTAATGGCGATAGGCTGCCCTGCAGCCCGCCGTAACATTGCCGAACACCGGACCCAAACCCGAACTTTCAGCAAATTGTTCGGGTTCGGGTACAAAAAAAACAAAGTCTGTACCGAACCCAAACTTTACAGTTCGGGTTCGCTCAACCCTAGTTGTTACTATTACCCACAGATACCACCCCCTTGACTTGCTATTTGTTAAAAACCATTGCCATGCCAATGTCTAGGTAAAAAGACCGACTGTTGTCTATTCTCAACCCGGTCAACTCTGAGTATTTTTGTGTCCCATATTATGCCCTCCTGTTGCTATCTAGCACTCCATTCTCCACGTCTCCCAGCCGACAACTCCCCTCCAGTGGGCTGAAACTGAGCTTATATGGGTGGCCTTCCCCCTGCCAATTCCAGTTGGGGATTGGTCAGGGCTCCTCACATGAGCTCCTTGTCACTCCAGTCCTCAACCCTGCCCCTCTTCCAGAACATTCTCCCTGGAAGCAGGGGAGGCGCCCAAGAACTGAAGCACAGGTGGTCACACCCACTGCTACACTAATCACTCCTGCCCCCAGATCAAAACAAGCAGGCCTAGCCTGAAGCATAGGCCTGCCTAAATGTACCTGCTCTGGCAGCTACCTCACAAAAATCCTCACTCTAGCACCTACCTATGGTAGAGTGTGCTACATAAATTTCAGTAAATCTAAAATAGCCAATACTACCCAACACCTCATTCAAGTTCATCAACAATAAAAAAAACTAAAAATACACTCCCAAGACTTATTAGTGAGCCATAATGGATGGACTGTTGCTGTGTGCCTTACTGCCGCTGCAGTCTGGGAAAAAAACTATTAAAAATATTGAAGCTCCTATGGGAGTAGCGCTAAAGTAGCGTTAGAGCTGATATGAAATTTAAGAGACTGAGTTTAGATCTACCTTAAATATTCACCATGAATTAAAGTATAAAAAAAAACTTCCAGTAGAAGAGAAGCGAATGCGCAAAAGATACTAATGAATATTTGATATCAGAAACAGAAGAGTCAATCTGTGATTAGCAGGAACAAAAATACAAATTCATTCTCAAAAAATGGCAAGATGGCCCCGTTGTATCATAAATTAAATATATACGTGTACGGCTTTTCAATCAGAACGTATTACCTAAGCTCTTGTGTCTGGCAGGAAGCATTCTGAAGCT
Source organism: Rana temporaria (assembly GCF_905171775.1). NCBI lineage: Eukaryota > Metazoa > Chordata > Amphibia > Anura > Ranidae > Rana > Rana temporaria. The sequence continues at coordinate 646,335,513 of NC_053489.1, read as the reverse complement.
TGATAAAGAATTTATGATTAAGTAAGCTATTCTAGCTGTGTAGCAATCAGCTTAATTGTGGTTGTACAGTATATTAATGTGATTGTTCATTTTTTAGATCAAAACCCATTAAAATGCCATCTTCTTGTAACTAGGAGTGTCAGCCCATCCGTACATTTTATTATTATTTTATTATTTAATATATTATTTAGTGCCTTCCCAACCCCCCCCCCCCAACGTTCTCCCCTTTATAACTTCTCTGGCAGATGGAGATGGCTTTTGATTCAAGATTCTTTGTACTAAGTTCATTTATCTTACGATAATCACAAAGACTTTGACTGTAACACAGAACTGAGGATGAATACAACACTGATTAAAATGTCCTCTCGAGGACCACAGTTTGTTGAAGAGTTCAAACGGAAACGTTCTATACGGTCAAAAGCCTGTTTTATTATTTTTTTTCTAAGAAAATGGAACATGTACATTAAATCAACACATTTGGGGCCAGATTCACATAGAACTGCGGCGGCATAACGTATCGTAGATACGTTACACCGCCAGAAGTTTTCATCGCAAGTGCCTGATTCACAAAGCACTTGCGATGAAAACTACGCCAGCGGCCTACCGCGCATGCTCTGTTTCCGAACTCCCGCCGTGCTTTGCGCAAAGTGACGTAATTTTTTCGAACGGCGACGCGCGTATCGTAATTCCGTATTCCCGGACGGCTTACGCAAACGACGTTATTTTTTAAATTTCGACGCGGGAACGACGATTGCTGTGTAAAGTTAAGGCACCAAAAAAAAACGAAAAACCGCCGTGAATCACCGTAACTCCTAATTTGCATACCCAACGCTGGTTTACGACGCAAACTCCCCCCAGCGGCGGCGGCAGTATTGCATCTTAAGATCCGACAGTGTAAAACAATTACACCTGTCGGATCTTATAGCTATCTATGCGTAACTGATTCTATGAATCAGTCGCATAGATAGAACAACAGATAAGACGGCGTATCAGGAGATACGCCGTAGTATCTGCTCTGTGAATCTGGCCCATAGAGCATATCTATAGAAAAATGTTAAGTCAATGAACATACCATTTAGCCTTCTTTTGCTTATGTTCGGTCAAGGTAATTACAGAAGTTATTATATTTAAATTTTATTTATTTATACATTATTCATTTTCTTTATTGATGGGGCCAAATTTTAGGCTTAAAGCTGAAACGGGGGGAGTGCAGGTAAACTCAACTAAACTAATAAGGAACATGGGGTAGCTCAGCTCACAGTGAGGATTAACTGAAAAGTATTTGTTATTTAGAAGAGGCGTTTAAGTGGACATAGGATCGCCTTCCAGAAATTTATATTCCAAGATTAGTGCAGCCTTCAAGTGTAGGTTTGGCTCCTTCTGTAATCAAGGGAGCAGTAATTGTTTGTTCTGGTCTGTTCAGGGTCTCAAGAGTTGGGAATTGTATTGCTTCCCCCTGCCACTTCCAGAGCTTATGGAGGGAGATTCAAATCGACCAGCTTAATTAAATATTTATCAGGTTGCAGCCAATCCCTGGAGGGGAAGTGTCCAGAAGGGGTCTAGAAAGAAGAAAAATAGTCTGAGACACTGGAAAGCAGGGTTCCCTCTCCCCGGAGGGTTATGGGGGGGGGGCAGGGGCCACTGTTGTCAGGCAGTCCGTGGACTGACCAGCTGGTCTAGGAGGCCTCAGAGATGCCAGGACTAAAAACTTGAATGAACTTTGTTTAGAGCTGATTGCAATACCACGCCACATAAGAAATTTGGCCTTGGGAGGTGCCGTCTCACTCACTGGACCATGTCCAGAGGGAGCTGGAAAGAGGCACTTTGCTTCCAGAGGAGAAGAGCTTTACCCTTCACTTACGAAAATGCTTCTTCACAATAAGAGCTGTGAAAATATGAAAAATACTAGGAGCTAGTTCCAGCCAAATCTGTGTGTACTAGATGTTAGTGTAGGCAAACCATACTCTGACTAACATTTAAGCTGGTGGGTCTTAATTTGGTCAAGGTTTATTAGAGGTCAGGGCTGGGTGATTCATCTCAGCAGCTCCCTGAGGCTTCCCCCTCTTTCCAGAGTGTTGGAGAATGTTCTGGAAGATAGTGGGTGGAGACTAGAAGGGGCTTGCTCAGCATATTTTGGAGGTCTCTGACCAATACCCAGAAATGGGTCAAGCAGGGAGCAAGGGACCCTTTAAATATTGAAGAGTCATGCTAGCAGGGGCAGTCGGGTGGAAGATGGAGTTGCAGTGTTGAGGAGGCTGTCGTGGCTCTCAAGGAGGCCCCCTAGTCTGGGGGGTGTCCTGCCTTGGGTCGGGGTTTGGGTGCTGGAAGGTTCCTGCTAAAATACAGAGGAGGAGGTCTTCCTGGAGGAACGGGAGCAAGAGAGTACAAAATGAATAGTCAGCACTGTTGGGGACTAACAAGGAGGGGGCTGCCACATGTAGCCAGTCTTCCTTGAAGGCAGCAGTGTGCTTAAGTCTTCTTCCTTCCGTGAGAGGTCTCCTGAGTCAGCCGGGTTGGCTGGTGTAGAGAGGTAGCCAGGAGGGCTAGTGAAAGGGGCAGCTGCATCCAAGTAGGTTGGCAGTGACTGGAGAGGTGGTGCTGGGATCAGTGGCCAGAGAGGAGAAGTTGCATGCTGTTTCACTAAATGTGAGCTACACTTAAGGGACTGCAAGTTCCTGCCTGTGATGGTCTGTTACTGAGCTGATAACATGTCTGTCAGAACCCTTAAGAGTGATTCAGCAGAAGCTGGCAAGAGTGTGCAGGAGGAAAAATGAAGGAGACAGTATATAGATGTATATAGGAAGTTGTCCCTGAAGATTTTTAAAGTTAGGTGAGCATCTCATAAGAGAACGAAAGTTACCACTCCAGGTGGATTGTGTTAGGATGATCAGTATGGTCTCAGGAGATCAAGGGTGCTGGCATTGCACAAGGCAACAAATGGAAAAAGAAAATATGGACAGCCGCACGATTAAGCACTAATTTATAGTGCGAAACGCGTCAACTGTTTTACTCCCGTGTTGTGTGCTGTGACTTGTAGTGCAGTTTCCTTTTTTTAAAATAAAGACAACCATCAAGGGTTTTTGGAGTGCGGCTGTCCATATTTTCTTTTTCCATTTGAGCATCTCATAACCTACCATCCCTATCCAAGTTATTAATCCACCAATAAACAACAAAAACAAAGCTACGGGCTTGTCTGACTGTGAAGATTCGGTATGCCTGGCTGTGAAGGAATGGTAGATCCATGTTCATCTGCAGCTCTTACATGGGGTGTGCTACATGTAGTTTATTTTAAATAATGCCTGAAAGTGTTTCTAAATGCACAGAATATAACTAGCTATAAATATTGCAAAGTAATAAGATCGTACATTGTTGATTCAAGGACGATTCAATTAACTTGGGGGATTAGGGAAGAATTTCTATTCCTGTTGGAGCAAATTAGGCTACGCTTATAAGGGGATTTTGCCTTCCTCTGGATGAGCTGTGGTTTATGGTTCTGTTGGTACAAGTGTTTTATTATTTAATAAATTAATTATTTAAACTTTTTTTGTCCATTGGTTGGACTCGATTATCGTTAAACATGATTTACTGTATATAACATTCACACTTGTAGAGAGGGGAGACTGAATAGTTACAATACAGTTCAGAACAAGAGGGTTTTGAAGACTCTGCTTACGAGAGCTTACAATCTAAAAGATGGACGTGTGTCTTTTTTAATGCAATTATGTAACACAGGGACGTCAAATCTTTTGACCTTCCTGGGCCACATTGGAAGAACAAAAATTGCCTTGGCTTTCACATAAGATACAATAACAGAAAGGGTAGCTGATGAGCAGTTCCTCCTGCAGCTCTCAGCGGGTAGGTGCGGCTATCGGACCTGTTTACTATAATAATAGGTCGCCGGCGGCCACACCTATTCGTGACTCTCTATACAGCCAGCATTACCTGCAAAGTTTGTCCAGCAGTGATAATCACAGGTAATTACCGGCTGTGTAGAGGCTGTCAGGAAACTGTCATTATAGTGAATGGAGCTGGCAGCTACACCTACCTGCTGAGAGCTGCAGGGGGAACTTCTGCTACAATTTGTACCCACTCTATTCACCAGTGTGAATGTAGCCTATGTATGTGATGTGTGGGGAGGCGGGGGGCACATTTGAAATCTCGGGCGTAGCCCACCCCAGGACCCCCTAAATCTGGCAATGCCGCATTTACTTACCTGGTGCCCCTACGTTCTCTGCTGCCAGTGCCATTGCAAACATGACAGCCCCAGTATCCCTTCAAGCGTGCGTTTGCCTGGCTTGTCAATGTAGGTTGCCCCGGCTGCTATGTTTGCACAGCATCCGCGGCAAAATTCCAGATGGGACTGGGCTGCATGCTAAGCTCTGGGGCGGCATTTGCCCCGAGGGCCCCGTGTTGGACACTCCTGGTGTAACCTGTCACCAGCTAAATGCACTAATAAAATAATATATAAGGGAGCTGTTTTACCTGCCACCTGATTTGTATTTTTGTTCATCCAGTTCCCAGATTTACACAGATCTATCACACAGCACAGCCCTGTCTGGTGGTGCAGGAGACCTGATTTTTCTCTTCCCAAAACTATATCGGAAGCTGCAATTATCTGTACTAGCTGAATACCCGGCGTTGCCCGGTCTTCCTCTCTTGACCTTTTGGGGAGGAAAATCATAGTAATATAAATATACCCATCTTTTATATAAGGGTGTAGGTAAGGGTTAATTTAACTGTCATATATTTTTATTTGGCATATAAGTAATATGTGTACCAGGTATTATTGAAATATCTCCAGGCGTACAGAAGTTATGTGGGAACATACATTTCCCATTGATTTGCATGGGACTTTAAACAAAAACCCAGACCCTCACAAATGGGGGTAGTTAAGGGATAAATTAACTATCCTATAGTTTAAGTGGACATATAAGTAACATGTGACCAAGTATTATCGAAATATGTACAGCCGTTTGGAAGTTATGAAGTAACATGTATTTCCCATAGAGTTGAATGGGACTTTAAAGAAAAACCCCGACCATGGCAAATGGGGGTGGGTAAGGGTTAAACCACCTATCCTATGTTTGTTGCTGACATATAAGTAACATGTGTGCCAAGTTTCATGTTAATATCTTTAGCCGTTTGGACGTGATGCTGGAACATACATACATACAAACACACACACGTTGAGTTTTATATATATAGATAATCAGTGCTCTGCTTCTCCTTTCACGCTCCAGTCATGGGCTGGGTTAGAGGCAAGACCCATAAGAGTTGCTATACAGCAGAAGAGAAAATTTTACGTCGTTTGTGTAAGTCGTTCGCGAATAGGGCTTTGCGTAGAATGACGTTCACGTCGTAAGCATTGGCTTGTTGCGGGTTCATTTCGAGCATGCGCACTGGGATACCCCCACGAACGACGCATGCGCTGTTAAAAAAAAAACATAATTTACATCGGGTCAAGACGTATTAACATAAAACACGCCCCCATCCCATCCATTTGAATTTTGCGCCCTTACCCCGCCAAAGTTACACTACGCCGCCGTAACTTACGGCACAAATTCTTTCAGGATAAGGAAAATACGCTCTAAGTTACGGCGGCGAAGTGTATCAGAGATACGCTACGCCGGACGCAACAATGCGCCAGGGTACGTGGATCTGGCCCATAGTTACAATAGTTCAAGCTGGACCAATGCAACTATGTATAATTGTCATGAACGTTCTGCTCGCTTCCGTGGGCATATGCCTGTGCGCATGCGCGGGCGCGCGCCTGTGCGCATGCGTGCAACACGGCCGTTGCCCGCATCTGTGCGCATGCGCGCACGTTAGGCGCACGTTTGGCGCAGGTCATACGCAGCGTCCTGCTGCCTATAAAAGACACTGCCTGAATGGGGCATATTGCGGCTTGATCTGCATGTGTTCCTGTGTTCTTGTTTTGCATCCTGCATTCTGCATCCTGACCCAGTGTATGACCCGGCTTGCTGACTCCGTTACCTTCTCCAACCCTGACCCCGGCTTGCCGACTCTGCCTGTCTCCTGCTTGATTACCCGTTACCTGAACCTGGCTTGGACTCCGACTATTCTTCTGCCTACTGTTCATGCTGATCCCTTCCAAGTGTACGACCCGGCTTGTCTGACTCTTCTAACTACGCCTGCCACTCTGCTGACCTGCACCTGCTGTCTGCATCCTCTACTCTGCGACCTGCATCACCTGCTCCCTATCCAGCAGTTCCAGCTTCCTCTGCAGCTACACCAGATCTGGCACCCTTACTTCACCGTGCTCAGAGACCTCTGTCCCCATTCCAGCGGTCTCTAAGCCGGGGCTGTACGGGAGGTCTTCCTCCACGCTTCAGGCTCACACTCAGGTACGTAACAATAATATAGTCATGCCTGGAATTATTCTTTAAAAGGAACAAAAATATGTGAATTGCCTCTTCGGTTTTCTTCTTGATTCCCGTTTTCCAGCATGCTGGATTGAAATTAAGACTTTTCATACTTGAAATGTCAAATGTTTGATTAACAAAAAAAAAAAACCCATGTTTGTCCTCACGGCTTTTAGCTGGAACTAAACTGTTTGCGAAGAAAGATTTGTCTATGTGCTATGACATTGTTGCATTATGGTCGAGCTTAAATTCCAGCATATTCAACAAAATAAAAAAAAATAAAAACAAAAGTAATGTAAATGGGTTTTTAAATAAAAAAATAAATGGGGAGTAGAGAGGAACAGAAAAATGGGCGCCAGATCGTTTTAGCTCAGACGTAATTTCCATCTTTTTTCCAGAGATGAATTGTCAGTAGACATCACATTCGCAGTCAAGCCAGGCATACATCATTTCTTTAATACATTTTCTGCCATTGATATGATTATGGAAATAAACTTACTAGACTTTGGATAGGAAGGCTCCTTTGTTTTGATGTTGCCCACATACTGAGTAACAACGTGTACGACAGGGAAGAGAAGAGGAAAAAAAAAAGTGTCTTTCAAACTCGGAGACGTGATGGAGACATTAAGAGGAGTTCCGCAGAGCTCTTTTTTTTTGTCATTGGGAGATAGACTTTTGATCAGAAGCCTTTGAATTGCTGCCACTCTGCAGTCAATCATCCCTCCTGTCTGTAGGAATAAATTTGGATGTCTTCTAGACATCTTCCGGCCTTTGAGCGACAGTTCTCATCCTCGCTTTATTCACACGTCTCAGCCTTAACACACGGCTCAGAACTAGATATAAAAAAAAATGGTCATTGATTACATGCAGGCACAGAGAGAGACACGGCTCTTTGATACCTCGTCATACTCTTTGGTAGTCCTAGCTTCCGCTCCGCTAGAAAATGTTTCTCCTTCCCAGCAGGCATTACTAGCTAACAAAGGTGGGAGGCATCACATCATAATGCAGGCTAACCACCTGCAGGAGGTATAAAGAAAAGCGGAGCATAAGTATGGCATGGAAATGTGCTTTTCTCAAGCTACTGAAGCCAAAACTTATTTCTGTGTTCTTGTTCTGGGTAGAATTTCCGGGACACAAGAAGCAATCACAATCTGAAAAGGCTTTCAGCTTTCTAGCCTTTCCCGACTCTCCTGAAAAAAAAAAAGGCGTAATGCTGTCAGTGGCCCCATTGAGGAGGTTTCCTGCACTTCTTGTCCTGACACCTGATAACTATGTAGCACTACCCCCGAAGGAGCTGCTGGCTTGATTTGGGTGGCATGTTAACTTTAATTCTCTGCCATCTAGGGTACTGAATGAGAGCTGTAAGAAAGTCAATGTCCACACTGTAGGTATCTTTTTTTGTGCTTTATTACCCAACGGGGTAAAAATTGTAAAAGTAGTAGTAGGTGAGAAGATAGAAGTGGTAGGTAATGTATTCAGGCGTATAACTGGGTTTCGGAAACAGTCCTGCTTCCAACGACAACTTTCGTCGCCACTCTAGCCAGAGTGGGTATTGTGCATCTGGATAGGCCACTCTCACCGGCCTAGCAGCCAGAGTGTCACTCGGAACTTTAGCAAAGTCTCTGCCACAGACCTTCCCAAAGGTGGAGATATTCTCGTTCCGAAATCCTTCTCAACACTGGATTAAGCACCCGGATCTCCCTTAAACAGCTTGTTTTATTTCAGGACTGATAGGCGACCATCGTCCAGCTTCTCGATGAAGCAGTGGGCCTCTCCTGAGATACCAGCCTCGTGCTTGGTACTCCCTCAGACAGGTTTTTCATCGGTCGGCTTCCTCCCTCGAGACGGACAGCACAGGACAACTCTGCAACCGCAGACTCAGTCTACCCACTGAGCCCACAAAGCAGATTATTTGCTCCTGACCAACGTGGTCCCGGAGCCAGGAACACTGAAACACACACCCGGCCAGGAGGGACACACACAGGGGTGGTGGGACGACTGCCCAGGCAGATGGCGGCAACAACGACCTCGAACCAATGGCGTCTGCCCCCTAAATACCCCTCCCCAGCATTCACAGTGAGGCGATCAACCCCCATCGATTGGCCGCCGTGGAACAATATCCACAATACCATGACCCTACTGCTGCCACCTGTCGGTCCGGGTGGGACCAGCTCCCCAGACAACGATAGTGGACACACACAGCATAGCCAAAGCTGGAACAGAGGCCCTGAATTTAGCCAAATAAACACGGTCAGAGGCAACTAACTCTCTGACCACCCTCTAAATTCACAGAAGCACCAGCTATGAACAGTAGCAGGGTGCTACAAATAGTCTGGATATTAGAGGAAAGATCTTCAACTTGTTATGCTTAGAGAACATACTGTATGTAAAACACAAGTCCCATGGGCCAAATCTAGCCCTCCATGTCTTGTCATATGACCCTCCCATCCAGTTCTTCAGCCAATATGTGGCGGAATGCCATTCTGCCATCTTCAGCTCTAACCCTCTGCTCCTCGCTGTCACAACTTTTAAACACAGAAGCCTTCTGTGTTTACAAGGGAGAGCTTTGTTTTCAGTGGCTTCCAGATGTAACAGTTCCCTCATGGTGGGGACAGCTCTCCAGAATGTGAGAACAAGAATGATTTCCATGCAAGGGGAGGCAGTGCTGCCTGCACAGGGAGGTTTAATGCAGTCAAATAGATGGGTAGTAGAGATAGCTACCAACACAGGGCGGTAATAGATCTGCCTACATAGGGAGTTACTAAAGTTGGTTCTGGTGGGTCGAGGGGATTGGTATTACACACTGTGCATAGCGCACACCTAAACCCTACACTCTGTAAACAGCTCACCCTAAACTTTGCACTCTCTACATATCGCACCCTTGAACTCTGAACTCTGTACATAGCATACCCCTAAATACCGCACTCTGTATGTAGCACACCCCAGATACAACTGGCCCTTTCAGGGCAACAATACTGTTGTGAGTAGCATACCCCTGAACTATGGGCATAGGGCACCCCTGTAACTGCACTCTGTAAATAGCGCACCCCTGAACCCTGCACTCTGTATTTAGCACACCCCAGATACAACTGGCCATTTGAGGGCAGCAATAATGCTTATGCTGCTCACAATAAAATTGAGTTTGACACCCCTGGCTTAGAGCATTTTGGTTACTTTACCTGCACTATAGTGTGCAATTGGAGACCTGGTTGAAGGAAATGTTCTTCTAACTTTTGCTGGGTATTTCCCTTTAATCTCTCTATCTTAATTTCTTGTTTTTTTCCCCCTCCATCCCTCTCTCTAGCCGTTTTTCCTGTTCTCTCTTACTTTTTTCCCTTTGTTCCTCCCCCTTTTTTTCCTCTCCCTTCCATGTATTGTCTATTTTCATTCCTTCTCTTACTCCTTGGGGCTGTGAAAAGGCTGTGAGTGCTGCGGGCATCAGGAACACACCAGGATTCCGTGACCCCTGGCAAATCGTCATTTGACCCCCCGAGGGGGTCCCGACCCCCAGGTTGAGAATCACTGTTCTAAACAAAGGGCCATTTTACTGTCCTTCAGACTTTTGGGGGGCTAGACTGTGGCTATGGTCCCGACATCAGTGGGAGTAAACAAAGCATCTTTGGCATTAGGGGGATAAAAAGTGCCCTATTATTGGTGTCAGCAGAAGAATAGAGCTTTATCATTAGTGTCAGAGGGAGGAATAGTGTCCTATTGTTGGTGTCAATTGGAGGAATAGTGTCTTGCACCAGTGGGAGAAATAGTGCCCCTTTGTTGATGTGATGGGAATTATGCCCCATTGTTAGTGTCAGTGGGGGGAATAGTGTCTTGCATCAGGGCCGCATCTGGCTGCAGTTTGGAGACCACTGCCCTAAATGGGCAGAATCTTCTTTAAATAGGGACTAACCCAACACATTGGAACAATGACAGCAATTAACATTTGAGAAATGTTCTAAACATTCTTCCCTCCATCCAAAACGCCAAAAAGTTTTGACTGGGGTTGGACGCTATCTATCACCAAGAATATAATCATTCTATTTAGAATCACGTTTGTTTTACATTTACTGATCTTCCATTTTTTTTTTTTGTTTGCAAACCAGTTAATTTCTTGAAAAGATAGGGACACTGCATTTATTTCAAAGCTGTGTAATAAATCAGCACCATCACAAAAACACTAACTATTTGTTTAGAAAGAAAGAAAGTGCATTCTAAAAGAAGATCAGTGAACCTGATGCGTGAATGGAAGACGCTTTGTATCTCCTAGCTCTTCCTGTACAAAACACCACAGCAGCAATATGCCAGACAATGCTGAAATTGTATTTATTTCTGCTGGCCAAGCAGTCATCTCTTCTAGCAATTATCTGTGTGTAGGTGCCTGGAAGAATTGGTTTCAAAGGATGTATTCTGACAACTTACACAATGTTACAAAGGCTGAAGAATTTACACATTTTACAGAAGTTACACAGGTTGTGTAATAAGGCAGTGCTAAGAGACTAGATGATGTAAGGACTTCTAGTAACCAACTAGAAGCTTAACTCTTCATCAGCAGAAGTCAAAGTTGAAAAATTATGAATTAGTAGCTATGAGTTATTGCTCTTTGAAATTTCTTAATGAATTAGCTTGTAGGCAGGCACAGTTTGTATTCTCCACTGCAGGTGGCGCTTGACCACAGGGGCAATCCATGTGCTGGAGGAAGTTGAGAGGAACTTGGTTCTTCTATGATTTCCTCAGTCACAGGAAGGCAGCTATACGATTGGATGCTGGCGCCCCATATGAATTTTCTGGCCATGTTGGGTCCGGCAGAGTTTTTTAAGACTCTGACTCCTGAGTTTGAAATGCTTTTTTGCAAGTGGACAGGTTAAGGGAGAGGACCCCAGGATATAAACCATAATTGCAGCGCTCAATGGAACTAGTATAGAGAGAACTTATGCAAATGGTATACTCAATAAAGTTTATTTATTAGATGCACGCTTGAACATTAAAAACAACTATCATATGAAAATGAGATAATCAGAACAAACATAATAAAGGAAAACTCATATGCCGCGTACACACGACCATGTTTAATGGTCTAGAAAAAACGACGGCCCAGATTCACAAAGCAGTTACGCCGACGTATAACAAGTTACGCCGACGTAAGTGCAAATGTGCGCCATCATATCTGTGCGCCAGACCCACAAACAGATTTGTGCCTAAAACCAGGCTACACCCCGCCGACGTATCTTGCTTACGCCGGCGTAGGGTGGGCGCACATTTAAGCTGGGAGCATGGTGCCGCTCCCATTGATTATCCATTCAAACATGCAAATGAGGGAATCACAGCGATTCACGAACCTGCGTGCGCCCAACGCAGGCTACGCGAGGTGCGCGTAAGTTGTACGTCTGGCATGAAGTTATTCCCCATAAAGGAGGTGCAACCCAGCAGCAGACATGCAAAGGTCTGCACCGGGGAACACAAGCCGGCGTATTTTACGTTGGACGTGCGCCTGGCTGGGCGTAGGTTACGTTCACGCCGTAGGCAGTTTTTCCGATGTGGTTGTGAGCAGGCGCAGGGGGATGCGTCCACGTCACGGGCAGTTCGTGATACGTATCTTTCTGGCGCTCGGTTCATCATTTGCATGGGGTCACGCCCACTTCCACCTACACCGGCCTGCGCCCTCGAAGCTGACGCAGCGTTGGGAGCAATAGCTTGCTGAATGCAATGCTTGCCTCTCTGCGCTGCATAGGCGTAGCGTACATTAGTTACTCTACGGCGGTGTAATGTGCGCCTGTGAATCTGGGCCTAAGTTTTTATCAACCCGATTATTGTAAAGCCGGCCTTGCCTACACACGATCGTGAAAAACAAATGCTCTAGCAAAGCGCGGTGACGTACAACACGTACGACAGCACTAAAAAGAGGAAGTTCCATTCGGATGGTGCCACCCTTGGGGCTGCTTTTGCTGATTTTGTGTTAGTAAAAGCTTGGTGAGAGACGATTTGCGCTTTTCAGTCTTCATGCTTTTCAGTCTGTTACAGCGTGACGAATGTACTGTCTCCATTATGAACGCTAGTTTTACCAGAACGAGCGCTCCCGTCTCATAACTTGCTTCTGAGATTGCGCGTTTTTTTTTTACGTTGTTAAAGCCTACACACAACCAATTTTTACGACGTGGAAATTTAGAGCATGTTCTAAATTTTTAATGCCCATTTTTTATGTCATGAAAAATGCTCTGGAGCCCACACACGATCGTTTTTAATGACATAAAAAGAACGTAATTTTTTACATGCCGAAAAACGGTCGCGTGTACGCAGCATTAGTCATAGTTGAAGTACTCTGAAAATGTGTGTATACGATACCACCATAACTCCGGACGACGTGGGGTTACTATCAGCAAGTGTGCTCCAAATCCCTATCCTAAATGGATAAGGAAAGTTGTCAAGATGGTAAAGCACGAGTCAATGGTGTGACCGGTAGCTGTGACACGGGGGTCCGACCCGTTAAGCTGCAGGAGGTGTTTTGTAGTTCGCGCCACTGGATGTTAAGCTCAGGCAAGCTGATCAGACTGGCTGAGGCCTGGCATCATGGATGGCACCCTGGGTGACGCAGACATGGGGACCAGAAGCAAGGGTTGGAACCGGAGACGAGGAGGACTTCGGAAGCTGGGCGTATCGTAGGCTCAGTGTTGCCGGGGCGACCGTGGCTTACATGTTTCACATGCCTATGCTTTGTCAAACTAAGGTAGAGGACCCCAATGGGTCAGGAACAGTGATCACGATAGAGAAAGGTTCTGGTGGAGAAGGGAGAGAGCAGGAACTGCATCTTCCTCTTCAGGAAGCTTCCCAATTGGTTTGGACCAGCGAGGTCACACTTTGCTCCTCCTGGCAGATGCTGTCAGGATCACTGAGTCTTCTAACCACTGTCATTCCATGCATGCCTGTGAGCGGCTCAGGATGGGTGAGCTCTCTGCCAGACCTGTTGATTTACTGCCCAATACAACGTTCTTTGCAAATTGTGGCTCTGTTTGTTTACTGACTTCCACTCATGCTGCAACTTCCTAACCCCTCGAGGCTCCAGACATTGCCTCCTTGTCTCACACAGTCTTCCACACCGAGCGATTGGATATCATCAAGTACACCGATGACACACACTATGACGGCCGCCTGGATTACAGCCCAGAGAATCCATTTACAGATGAGCCCTAATTTATCTTTTATATTGTAAGAGTTCTTAATCCTGCCTATGTATAAAACGTTGGCATACTACAATTAGTAGGCGCGTCCCTATCTCTCTTTTGCTTTCTTTGATTCATACAGAGCCGTCACAACTCTGAGGACAGCAGCCACAGGTGGTCCCTTGCCCACCTATCCAGTACATTATATATCACAGCCCAGTGGTCCCTAAGGACTTCTTCCTATCCCACACAATTGTGTCTGTTAAGAGACATTTGTCTTTATAGTTGTCTGGATTATGTTTGAATACAATTCCAATGTGCCAGTACCTTTCTATCTCACACCATGCTACACCCAACCAACAAGCTCATCCATACACAAATAAAAAACTATACTATGCTATGCACTATAGCCAAGCCTTCTAGGTTCTACATAGACCTAAAGCAAGGGACAATTTTGAAGTGAACCTATGCCCCAACTATGCATACTAAAGTATTTACATATTCTGAATAAAACGGTAAAAACAATTTACGCCTTTGTAGCTATATGCATTGCAAAGAAATTCATCTTCAAAGTTCACAACAAAGTCATAGCTATTTTTTGTAGAGCAGATCTTGGTAGCCTGCCAACCCCACAAATGTAAACTCACAGCAGGTGTTTCTAAGTTCTTAGAAAACCAATTGAAACCCAACTTTTTTTGAGTCTTTGTTGTAATCTTTGAGAATGAATCACCCCACAGTACACACCGCGTACACACGGTCGTTCCAAACCGATGAGAATGGTCCGATGGGCCATTTCCATCGGTTCACCGATGAAGTGGCCTGATGGTCTGATGTGCGTACACACCATCGTTCCAAAAACCGATCGGGTCAGAACGCGGTGACGTCAAACACGACATGCTAAATAAAACGAAAATTCCAAGCATGCGTCGACTTGATTCTGAGCATGCGTGGGTTTTGAACCAATGCTTTCTGTACTAACCTTCGATTTGGACCGATCGGGCAGCGGTCCATCGGTTCGATTTTGAAGCATGTTTTAAAATTTTGGACTGAAGGAAAACAGACTGATGGGCTATACACACGGTCGATTTGGACCGATGAAACTGAACCTCAGTCCATTCTCATCGGTTTTGTCCGACCGTGTGTACGCGGCCTAAGAGGTCCAGGATGACTTGTTTTAGAGTGCTTTTCCTGTTGGCAGGGCTTTTTTTTTCTCAGAAAATAAGTGCAGGAACTCAACCATGACCCTCCAAAACCCCTTTCCCACACACAAACCTACATCAAATGGTGTGGTCAAATTTCCCTTACAGTGGAAGAGTCTTAAAAGGTGCATTAAATACCAGGATTACATTTCTTACAGAGCGCTAAGTTGGGGGGGGGGGGGTGTTACATACAGAGTGCAGAGTTCAGTGGTGTGCTACGTACAGAGTTTAGGGGTGTGCTACATACATTGTGTGGGGTTAGGGGGTGCTCTGCATACAGAGTGCAGAGTTCAGGGATGCACTTTGCCTTTTATCACAGCTGCTTACCTTTGCATCCCCAATCCACATCTCACTTGCATCCCTCTTCAGCTCTGGCCTCGGCATGCAACCCCCCTTTCACTGCCCCCATCTTCTCCTTCCCTCCTTAGAAGCTCCGCCATCTTCCACATGTCTTACTTGTGTTGCTGTATTAGGCTGAAGCACCCAGCCAGCTCTAGTACCTCCCCACACACTGTAGGTGGCTCTGCCTCTATCATTTGCAGGGAGATCATCCAGTAGGTGTTTTGGAAGTTGCACTGCACCCTGGGCACCATTATATCCCTTGTACCCATCCTGCACTTTTTATAATTGTATTTATTTACTAATCTGCGATTTTTATCGTGACTGTAACATTTTGATTTAGGACCATTGTCATTTATACAGCGATCAGTGATCAGAAACTGATAACTGTGTAAATGTGACTGGCAGGGAAGGAGTTACCTGTAGGAGGCGGGGAAGGGGTTAAGTGTGTCCTAGGGAGTGATGCTAAAATGCCAACTGTGTGGGGGCGGGGCTTACTGTGACGTGACACTGATCACTGCTCCCGATGAGAGGGAGCAGACGATCAGTGTCGTGTCACTAGGAAGAACAGGGAGATGCCTTGTTTACAAAGGCATTCCTCCGTTCTGCCGTTCCATGACCCGATCACAGGACACGGCAGACATCAAGTCTGCGGGTCCCATGGGCACGGTCATGGAGTCGTGACGTGCGCGTGCCAGATTCAAAGCACCGTATATATACGTTGCTTTGCCTGCCCGTGCCATTCTGATGATGTATAAGTGCGTGAGGCAGTCGGCAAGCGGTTAAGCTCTATTACAATATACTGCACTCATTTTCATTTCATTTACACTTTTTTTTTTTTACAGTATATCATTCCCAAGAATCTCACAAACCTGTAGCTTTTTATTTTGGCAAGCAATGCAAGGCTATGTGCTAGCAGACAGACAAATGGCACACCAGCTCTTCACGACGGTTTCCTTAACAATTCTTCAATCATTCATTACAAATAAATGTCGCTGTGTCATACTGTTACCTTTCAGCGTCAATAGAAATTGTGTTACTTAGAGGACTTGTAAGAGATAATGTATTTCTAAATAATTCAGGAGGCCAGCACAACAAGCAAGGATGACAACAATCCCTTTGTTTAACCTCAATTTTACTTCATTTCCAAGGTGAAAGAAGTACGGAATGCGTGTAAAAACCTTCCCTTATTTCTATTATTATGCCTAAATTAGATATGTGTCCATCCATTGTTTCCTGAGTGTGATCTGCTTCATTCCTCTTCACCGAGATGAGATGGAAACTAGATATGTGCATTCCCGTTCGTACGAATGTTATTTTCGTCCGAAAATGTTCATTTTCGTACCCGCAGAATAATGTGTACATACGAAAAAATTAAAGCACCAAAATATGAAAACAACGGGATTACGAATGAGCCGCATAACGAACAACCGCAAATACGAACGAACGATCTGACGAAAATACGACAAAAAGAAAACGGCAAAAGAACGAAAATTACATCTATAACATAAGATTTGCATTCTGTATCCTGTTTGAATCCCCTCTCTGCTCGTATCCTCAGCCGTATGTTCACACGACATCCACAACAAAAGATTTGCACTCTGTATCTTGTTTGAATCCCTTCTCTGTTCGCACCCTCAGTCGTATGCTCATATAACATCCACAACAAAAGACCAGCACTCTGCATTTTGTTTGAATCCTTTCCCTGTCCGCATCCCCAGTCGCATGCTCACACGACATCCACAACAAAAGATTTGCATTCTGTATCCTGTTTGAATCCCCTCTCTGCTCGTATCCTCAGCCGTATGCTCACACAACATCCACAACAAAAGATTTGCACTCTGTATCTTGTTTGAATCCCTTCTCTGTTCGCACCCTCAGTCGTATGCTCACACGACATCCACAACAAAAGACCCACACCCTGTATTTTGAATTCCTTTTTTCTCTTCTATTTTGGATTCAACAGAATGCAAATCTTTTGCCACAGATGTCACATGAACACATGACCGAAAACACCAAAAGAAAAAGGACCCAAAACACAGAATGCAAATCCCTTGCCATAGATGTAATTTTCGTTTTTTTGAATGGGCAGTGAGTGTAGTTAGTAAAGCAGCTTCTCTTTTGTGCTGAGTAGTACAGTAAAGCCAAATAAACTTTTCTGTGGATTTTCATCTGAAGGGAGACCAGTTGGCCAGACTTTTGAACCCAAAAATGGTTTTCTGATGGAGTTTAAAAACGAACAAATTTTCTGAGAACGAACGGAAGAGACTTTAACGAGGCGCAAACAATGTTCGTTTAGAAGTGTGACATTGGTTGTAAGAGGCTGCCATGCAAAAACAAACATCATGGGGCTAGATTCATGTACCTGCGCTTCTTCTTACGGCGGCGCAGCGTATCGTATTTACGCTACGCCGCCATAACTTACAGGAGCAAGTGCAGTATTCACAAAGCACTTGCTCCGTAAGTTGCGGCAGCGTAGCGTAAATAGGGCCGGCCTAAGCCCGCGTAATTCAAATGTGGAAGGGGGGGGCGTGTTTTATGCTAATGTGTGATGACCTGACGTGATTGACGTGTTTTACGAACGGCGCATGCGCCGTCCGTGTACATATCCCAGTGTGCATTGCTCCCAAGTACCCCGCAACAACGTATTGGTTTCGACGTGAACGTAAATTACGTCCAGCCCTATTCGCGAACGACTTACGCAAACGACTTAAAAAATTTAAATTTCGAAGCGGGAACGACGTCCATACTTAACATTGGCTGCGCCTCCTAATAGCAGGAGCAACCTTACGCCGAAAAAGCCTAACGTAAACAACGTAAATAAATTGCGCCGGCCGTACGTACGTTTGTGAATCGGCGTATCTAGGTAATTTGCATATTCTACGCCGAAAACAACGGAAGCGCCCCTAGCCAACGTAATATTGCACACAATTCTACGCCGCCGCATTCAAGTTACGTCGGCGGAGGAAGCCTATTTTTTTTGCGTACCTGCCTTTGAGAATCGGCGTAATGATACGCCGGTGCAGATTTGAAATTACGGCGGTGTATCTGGAGATACGCCGCCAGGGCTGGACTGCGACAGAAATTTGGCCCTGGAATTCATCCAGACTGGCCCACTTTGACAGGTCTCTCCCATGGCGGCCGGACAACTCCCCCCTCCCCCCGGCCACCCAAGCCCCCTCTCCCCCTTCACTAGCCATTAGCCGTTCTACTTTATTAGAGTAGAATGGCTGGTACTGGTACTCTTATAAGCAGTACCAGTGGGGAAGCTAGACATTATTTTACCCGGGGCAAAGAATCAGTTCGGTGCCCCCCTTATGGGACAAGATTAGGCAGAAGTGAGAAACTCCCAGGCCATAGCTGTTGAGTCAGCTGTCTGTCCCCTCCTCTGTCGTCCCCCCTGCTCCTCCCCCTGCTTCTTTGTTCCCCACAGGTGAGCGCTGCAGGAAGGGAAAGACAGAGGAGTGGAGGGGGGCAGCAGTCTGCTGTTACTGAAGCCGGCCCACCGGGAAACTCCCTGTAGTCCCAATGGCCAGTCCATCCCTGTACGCCGCCGTAAAAGCTACATGAATCTACCCCATGGTCCGCTGCTTAATTCTCTTCTTAATAACAGAGTTTAAGGCCCTGGCCGTCCATTACAATAGGCTGTATTCTTGAAGGTGTTATTTGAGCTTTTCTCAGTCCAGTATAATCATTCTCCCAGAAACACATTTACAACTGCATTTTTTTTTTATAGCACCCTGCAATGTATGTTTAATTTATATACGGCTTTTACTAATTATAGAGGTTTTACTTGAAACAAGATTAGACATGGGTTGGCCTTACTAGGTCATTGCGGCCATGACTTCTATGCCAGGGAGTGAGAAAACCCGGTGTTGACTGTTTATTCAAATGATTGACAGTGGAATCCTGCCCACTTTCAGACATAATGTAATTAAACCAGTAAGAAATTAGTGCAACTTATTGGGTAAATTATACAATTGTGTCATTAAATAATGACTCATTTTCACTACGGAAGCATAGAAAGGAATGGGTTGATCAGGCTACTAAAATCACCCGTGAGCTTGTATCCATTGCCTGCCAAATGACTGCCATGGGGAGAATAATCACTTGAAATTTTAGAAGCATGATCACGCAACTAAAAAAAAAATGCCAATGTGTGCCCAGTCTAACAGCCATTTTATTATTTCTGTACTGGAATTTATTTTTCATATAGATTTTTAAACAAATTTAAAAACTCCCATCATACATTTCTAACGTGGTAAGCCAGATCATAGGGCCCTATTTGGCAAAATTTGTACATTTACTTATCTTTATTTCCTGACACACAGACTATTCTGCACTTCAATTTTTGTGGTGCAGCTGATGTAGACGGAGTATTACCTTAGCTTTGGTGGCTAACTAGGTTAAGGGTGGTTATGGCCTTGTTTAAACTAGCAGTTGGGGGCCTTAAAAATGCACAGTTGAGCTGCGTCTTTAGCATCCGATATGCAAATGGGGAATTGTGAGAGATGCAATGCATGTTGCGACATGCTTGTTTGGCAACAATGGAATTAAAGTGATTGTAAAGTTTTATTTTTTAAATAACAAACATGCCATACTTACCTCCACTGTGCTGTCCGATCCTGCTGTTCTGGGGTCCCTCGGCTGCTGTCTCGGCTCCTCCCCGCAATAGCTAACCCCCTCTGGTAAGCTCTCTCCCGAGGGGGTTAGCTTGCGGGCGCGCTCCCTGTCATACACTCTGCGTCCATGGACACAGAGTGTATAACTCGGTACCACCCCCCCGGTGGCTGCGTCATTGGATTTGATTGACAGCAGCGGGAGCCAATGGCTGCGCTGATATCAATCTATCCAATCAACGCCTAGACTCCGTGGAGAAGAGGACGCTGGGGAACGAGCACAGCAGGTGAACGGGCTCAGGTAAGTAAAATGGAGGGGCTTGGGGGCCTGTGACAGCCAGGGGTTTTTTCACCTAGGATAGGATGCATTAAGGTGAAAAAACATGAACCTTTACAACCCCTTTAAAACACATTGCTTCCTCACCACCCGCAATCACGTCTTAAAAGCATACACATCCCTTTTTAGAGAAGTGGCGGTCTATACCAACTGTAAGGCATTTAATGGAACCTGAGAGGATATTAGCTGCAGTTTCAGGTCTGCAGGGCTGTTATCTTGATCTTTGCTTCACTATAAAATGAGTCACTGATCTGAAACAAGTATGGAGCCAGTAAAATCTGAACCTTCATTTTTCATACTTGTTTCAGGTGGTTTATTTACTGGGTTATACAGTTTGCCTTATAGTTAAGGTTTAGGTGACCACAATAAACCTAAGGTTCTAAGGTTTGTGTACCGAAGATCGCAACGTGGTCATAGGATGTAATGGAGGAAAATACACCCAGCTAATATTCATAGTAGTGGAATGGGATGGATGAGAAGCCCTCTACCTACCATTTATGGTAGTACGATAGGATGGAGGAAAAGCCTTCCACCTACTACTCATGGTAGTGGGATGGGAATTCATGGTAGTTGGTAGTGTTGAGCGGAATACGCCA
This sequence comes from Rana temporaria, assembly GCF_905171775.1. Taxonomy (NCBI): domain Eukaryota; kingdom Metazoa; phylum Chordata; class Amphibia; order Anura; family Ranidae; genus Rana; species Rana temporaria. The sequence goes on along the minus strand of NC_053489.1, from coordinate 646,314,892 downwards.
TATTCGATTTCGCGATATATCACGAATATATAGACGAATATTCGTGAAATATTCACTAAAATCGAATATTCGTGATATTTTATCAAAAAAATTTTTTTGCGAAATTTCGCCAATGCGAATGCGAAATTGATTGCGAAATTTTGACAACTGTGGTAGGAGAACTCTGATTGGCTCTGATGCAAAAGAAGGGCGGAGAAAGTATTTGCGAATATTCGTGATATTTTATCGAAATTTCGCGAATGCGAAATTGATTGCGAAATTTTGACAACTGTGGTAGGAGAACTCTGATTGGCTCTGATGCAAAAGAAGGGCGGAGAAAGTATTCGCGAATATTCGTGATATTTTATCAAAATTTCGCTAATGCGAATGCGAAATTGATTGCAAAATTTTGACAACTGTGGTAGGAGAACTCTGATTGGCTCTGATGCAAAAGAAGGGCGGAGAAAGTATTCGCGAATATTCGGAAATCGAATATTCGCGATTGCGAATATTCGGCAACATAAAAGGATCGCCTCAGCTAAGCTACTCGGCCCAGGGTCTCTAATCATACCAGCAATGCTTTTAGACGTCGATAGGATGTGATCTGTTTTAAAAATAAATTTGAAAAAATACGAATATTCGGAATAGCGAATTTTGGACGCGAAATTCGAGTTATTCGCGAATATTCGAATATGCCATATTCGTAACGAATATTCGAAATGCGAATATTCGTGAGCAACACTAGTAGTTGGATAGGATAGGAGGTTATAAAGTAGCATTATGGTAAAGTTTAGGTGGTCACAGTGGTTTGTGCACCGAAGATCACAACATGGTCATGAAATGCGATGGAGGAGAAGACCCCCAACCCCCAAGACCCCTCAGCTACTAATATACATGGTGGTGGTATGGGATGGGATGAATGAGAAGCCCTCCCCCCACTATTCATGTAGTGCAGGGGTACCGAACCTTTTGAAGAACGAGGGCCACTTAAGCGATTTCGGAAAAAGTCACAGGCCACAATTAGCAGAGTAGGCCGATGACAGGTCCAAGTGCACTCTGCATATACAGAGTGGACACAGACACAGCCCGCTCTACTCTATGGGCCCTCCGAACCGATCTGCTCCTCCTGTTTTTTTTTTTTTTAGTGGATCGGATTGGAGGTAGGTGGGTGTAAAAGGCTACAAAACTGGTTCAATAGAGGTGAACAGAGGGTCTGATTGGGTTGGACTAATTGTGTTAAAAGCAGCCTAAGGCTACTTTCACAGTGATGTGCTTTGCTTTACCCACACCGAGGGAGCAGTGCAGTGCACCTGTGGGTTAGCTGCACTTTGCCATAGACTTCTATTATATCCTGCAGGGGTGGTGCACTTTCTGAAGTGCACCAAACCCCCCAGGTAATAACAGAAGTTTGGCTGTTACTGTCCCAGGCAGAGTGCATTTGGTATCACGCGCTATACAGGAAGCACCGGCTTATGCGGCTCTGCTCCGCAGCCACTTGCTTTGTCTACCCCTGGCTTCATTCACAACACTGATTGCTCTTGGATAGGGGTTCGGCAACCCATAATCTGGGCTTGCCAACCCAGGGAAGGAGGTTGCGGGCCACATCAGAGGGCTCCGCTGGCCACAGATTGGGTACCCCTGATGTAGTGGGATGGTATGAAAGAGGGGGAGAAGCCCTCCACCTATTATTCATAGTAGTGGAATGGGATGGATAGGAAGCCCTCCACCTACCATTTATGGTAGTGGGATAGGATGGGGGAGATGCCCCCCACCTACTATTCATTGTAATAGGATAGGATGAAAGAGAATCCCTTGCCCTACTATTTATGGTAGTGGGATGTGATGAAGGCAAAACCCTTCACCTACTATTCAAGGTAGTAGGAAGGGATGGGCAAGAAGACCCCCGCCTACTATTCATGGTAGTAGGAAAGGATGAGGGAGAAGGACCCAGCATACTATTCATGGCAGTGGGATGGGATGGAGGAGAAACATCTCAGCTACTATTCTCCTCAGCATGTTTTAGCTGATCAGGTCTAAGCTAGGACAGAGATTCCCACTCCCATGTCAATTTAGGTCGTAGAAGTTCACCTGTTATCTACGTACATTTAGAAAGGGCAGGCACAGACACTAAAGGTTCCAAGGTGCCACACTATTAGCTTTTCTACCATTTCAAAGAATGTAGGTAAAGCGTAATCGGATGTATTTAGTGTTTTTCACATCTCTTTACTTTAAAACAATATCCTGCTAGTGCCTTTACATCAAAGTATTTCTTTAATGCACTATTTACTCTGATGCTGACATCCTCAGCACTTCAATAACTCATAACAATAGCAATAAAAATGTAATAATATGGTTACAAGTCAGAAAAATATATTTACATGGTACACTGGGAATATATTTACACACACAAGAAAAAAAAATCGATACACCTACAAGATCCTTATAAAGAATTGTATATGATACTGTAGCAATCTGTTACCATGGAAACTAGAATCTTGGGAGAGGTTTCAGGAAGTTGCTCTTCCATAACAACACCGGCTAACCACCAGTTGTTGGTCATGTGACTGTATACCAGCATATTACTTTTCTGACATGTCTCTTTGAAAATGAAGACTGGTTTATCAAAAGCAAACACAGAGTGATATTGCCATGTCTGAAATTCTGGAATGTGTTTTTTTCTTAACGTGATAAGCATTATTAGCTGATTAGGACGCTTCATTAAAGAGTCTCAATGAATGAGGAATTATAATTTTACAGTTTGTTGGAGCTGCAATGTGCGCACCTGCCTAAGGAAGAGAGTGTCGTAACAGGAAGAATGTTCCTTTGGAAGACATGAAAAGTTTGTAATTAGGAAAGTAACATTTAAAAGGAACATGGAAGGAGAGGATTTTGGGATCTGATACTGGTGACTTGTTTTTCACGATGCACATTTTTAGGCCGTCACCCTCATCTTCACTTATATATCTGGGTTTGCTGCTCAGCAAGCATTGAAGCTGTAACGGTTCTGAACAATTCCAGAACAACATACTGAGAGAGGCGCTAAGACTGGGCATGTGGTCTTCACACATTAAGGCTTTCCCCAATGGGCACCCAACAGTAGCACAAACCATTGAAATACTGTACAGAAATATGCACTAGACTGACACTGAAAGGAGTCCAATATAATTTTAATTGTAAACAATTGCTGTTAAATAATTGTTTGTTATAAGCAAACCCAATACATTCCAGAGGCAACACTCCCCCTTCATCAGGGCTACAATAATAAGCAAAAAACCCTGGTCATATTGTCTTGATATGTATATGAATATATACCACAAAATCTAGAACTGGGGTCTCCAAACTATAGCCTCCAGCTGTTCAAAAACTACAATTCCCATCATACCTAGTCATGTCTGTGAATGTCAGAGTTTTGCATTGTCTCATGGGATGTGTAGTTCTGCAACAGCTGAAGGCCGTAGTTTAGAGATCCCTGATCTCTAAACTATGGACTTCTCACTAGAGTTGCACTGATACTGATACTTGTATCGTTGCCGATACCGAGTATTTGCCTGAGTACTTGTACTCGGGCAAATGCTCCCAATGCCTGACCCGATACCTTTTGTATGAAGAGGCGGGTCCCGAAAGTCAGTGGGCGGAGTGGAGAGCTAGTCCTGGCAGTGGAGAGTGAGTCCTGGGCTGGCAGCAGCAGAGGGTAAGCTGACCGGGAACGGGGGTGTGGGTCGCGCTCCCACCTGTCAGAATCGGTTACCCAGGCAATGACATTTGTTAACAGAAGTGACAGCCACGGTCTCCATCAGAGGTTGAACAGCATGATGCCATCTTGGTACACCCTGCACTCGGCCTCAGTAAACCAGCAGTCACAAGGCGGCAGCGGACATCTTGTTACACCCAGCCCATATAGTTCACTAACCATATGGAGTGGGTGTAACAAGATGTCCGCTGCTGCCTTCTAACTTGCCTATTTCTGGCTTACTGAGGTTGAGTGCAGGGTGTACCAAGATGGACATCGCAGCACTTGTATTCTCGAGAAAGTTTGAACTTTGAAGTTTGACTATTATTGATTGTCTCTCTCATCATTTCATTGCCACTGCCTGCCCATCAGTTGCACCTATCATTGCCCATGGGTGCCACTTATAAGTCCCCATAAATGCCACCTACCAGTGCCCATAAATGTCACCTATGAGAGCCAGCATATCAGTGCCCATCAGTCAGTGCCAGCCATCAGTGCCACCATATCAGTGTGAGCATATCAGTGCCATCTATCAGTGCTAAAAATCAGTGCCCATCAGTCAGTGCCACCTATCAGTACTACAAATCAGTTCCCATCAGTCAGTGCCACCTATTAGTGCTGCAAATCAGCTCCCAACAGTCAGTGCCTCCTATTAGTGCTGCATATCAGTGGCACCTATGAGTGCCCATCAGTGCTACTGTCACATGACATTAAAAAAAAATATTGGTATCGGTGAGTACTTGAAAAAAAGTATCAGTACTTGTACTCGGTCTAAAAAAAAGTGGTATCGATGCAACCCTACTTGTCACATGAAAGTTGTCTTGATTGAATTAGAGAAGCCTTTTTCAACCAGAGCGCTTAGGCATGTTTGGGTGCTTTCTGGATCTTCAGGGGTGCCTTGGCAAAACACCTGTGTTGTGTGCTGTGTTTTTTGTTACCCAAAGCCACCTGTTTTGGGCACTGTGCAGGCCAGCTGCCAGAATTCTAACAACCACTGAGGTCATTGGATGATCAGGAAGAAATTTGGCACCTGCACAGCACTCTTGTTTGACCCCCTAAGCCCTCTCTGTCAGCACTGGGGTCACATTATCTGCCTGGGGAAGAGAAAACAAAGAAGAAGAAAGGTTGGAATATTAGTGCAATAGTGTATTGGCTTGGAAAGAATAAATCACCTCTAATGCTGGGTGTCTTATTTGTGAGAATATTGCTGCAATATGTAAAACTATTCATTTTAGAATGGGTGCAGGGCTGTGCAGAATTTTAAAGGGTGCCTTGGCCGAAAAAACACACTTGGTTGAGAAAAACACTGAAATAGAGAATGTTAAAAGATAAAAGTGATATTCATAGTAAGACATCCTCTTTATTTATCATTCATTTAATGACAATTACAATGATCTTTGACTCTTATCTGATTTTGGTCTGGCACTCCTTCATGTATTCCAGCTGGACTTGGCAAATTTCTATCCGTATGTACCCAGCTTTATTCTCTGGGGAAAGCCTTCACCCAAAAAGTCAGGCATCAATGTGAAATGAAAAATAGAAATCACTGAAGTGCAGCTGAACTCAGTACACTGTCGGAACATAGCAGGCCTTCCCTCAAAGCTCCCTATAAGTAGGCAGGGCAGCATGTCCAGTGACTATGGCCCATCTTCCATTCTCTGTGCAATACTCAATATCATCCCCTGCACAAGTTCTTTATATACTGCTACTGGAGACTAGGAAAGAAGACAAGGCTCTCTGTCTACACACTTTACTGTGACTTGAAAAAAAGGTATTGGAAAAAGAAAAAAGCCTCGTACACACGACCGAGGAACTCAACGGGCGAAACGCATCGTTTTCCTCGTCGAGTTCCTTGTTAGGCTGTCGAGGAACTCGACAAGGCAAGTTTCTCCATTCCCGTCGAGGAAATAGAGAACGTGCTCTCTTTTTGGCTCGTCAAGCTTCTCGACAGTTTCCTCGATGAAAATGTACACACGACCTCGGCAAACAAATATCTCCCAGCAAGTTTCTTGCTAGTTTTTGCCGAGAAACTCGGTCGTGTGTACGAGGCCTAACAGCTTTAACTGATGATCACGCACATGCTTGAACCCAGTAAAATAAAGTTCCAACATTTTTTCCCTCATGTCCTTTTTTTTTTGCTTTCTCCCTTATCATAACAAACGCTAGTTTTACCAGAACAAGCGCTCCCGTCCTCTAATTTAGTCTGAGCATGCATGGATTTTTAACCGATGGACGTGCCTACAGACGATCGTTTTTTTTTATATCGGTTAGTTAACCATCAGATAATTTAAAAAAAAGTTCCTAGTTTTTTAACCGATGGTTAAAAAACCGATGGGACCTATACGTCCATAAGACCGTTTTCATCAGACAAACCGATCGTGTGTGCACAGCATAAGTGTAGTAATATGGTTACATTTAATGAAGGTACAACATTTAGCAACGTATTGCTACACTTAGAGGTTCCTCTCTTCTCTTTTATACCCTGTAAAAAAAAATGCTTTGTTATACAAGTGCTTTGGATTACAAGCATGTTTCTGGAACGAATTATGCTCACAAACCAACGTTTAACTGTATAAGAGATGGTCCAATAAGGGAACTCTCTTGAATGCTTACATGGCTGGTTTAGTTGCTTCTTGGCTTCAGGAAATAGGTCCCTTTCTCTTCCTACATCTATAAAACGCTTTCTCCACCCAGCAACCAGTGTCTTTTCTCTGGATTGGAGAAACAGTATTACTGGAAGCAATGGACTAAGGGCCATATTCTCTTAGATTTCCGGCGGGCGGCGCGTAAGCCATTTACACTCCGCCGCCCCAACCTACAGTAGCAAGTGCTGTATTCCCCAAACACTTGCTCCGTAGTTTGGGGCGGCGGAGTGTATTTGGCCCGGCGTATCCCCGCGTATCTCCAAGGGGGCGGCTTCTATTTAAATTAAGCGTGCCACCGATTCTAACGAACTGCGCATGCGCCGGGCTTAAAAGTTCTCGGCGTAAAACGTCAATGACGCCGACGTGTGTGTCATTGATGTAAAGTCGTATTCAAGAACGACTTAGTAAAACGACGTACCCGACGGGAAAACACGACGTGGACCCGATGCCATACTTAACATGGCCTACGTGGGACTGGCGTAAGGTTACCCCTCATATAGCAGGGGTAACCTTACGCAAACGACGTAAGCTACAGTTACGCGACGCGAATTTGTTCGGAATCGGCGTATCAGGCTCATTTGCATAAACAAATGAGACCTGAACGTAAACGCCACCTAGCGGCCGGCGGAGTAATTACATTTAAGATCCGACAGTGTAAGTGACTTACACATGTTGGATCTTCAGTGTATCTATGCGAAAATGATTCTAAGAATCACTCGCATAGATACACTGGCCAAAAAAGAGAGACTACGATGGAGTATCCTGAGATACTCCATCGTAACTTTACTCAGAATATGACCCTCTCACTATAAGCACCTCTTACACACTATTGTGATTATTGTACAATATGACTATAGAATGCTTGGACTGAGTAACCATTATCTTATGTCTGTGACCAGCTTGGCACCTCTAGGTTTATTAAAATGTTAGAAGCAACGTTTAATTGTTATATTTCTCTAACAGCAGGAAAAAGTGCTTTGGAATTTTTGCAGAAGCTTGTTTCCAGACAAACAGTTGTTTAGGGAAGAAAATGTCAGGATGCTGTGTCCCTTTTGCCTTAGGAAAACATTCTATAAAAACAGGATTTTTCCGAGTGTCTAATAAATAGGTAATCTAATCTGCAGATACCACACAACAGCATCTCAAATGGTGATGAACTGCCTCTGTCCGCTCATCTGCTTACACATGCAGCTTATCCTCTCTCCAAGGACTTTAGGAGTAAGGATACTAAACCCAGGCTGGGCGAGTGCTGATAAATATGACACCATCTTTTAAAAAAGGCAGTCCAACAGAATCATAATGCAAGTATGTGAAATGTGAGCAGGGTGCTAGTAATTAATAGCACTATTCAGGAAAGATGACTCAACCTGAAAATTCATGACCTTCATCAAATTATTAATTCCATTAGTTCTGGTCATTATCTGACCCATTAGGGTTCATACAATCAAAATTGATATTACAGTTATAAGTTGATGATGGTGGACTGAATCATGCCCTGCAAAAATGGTTTTGTGTAGATCAGTCTTTCTCAACCGTTACAACACAGAACAATCTTGAAATAACTTTCCAGTCTCAAGGAGCTCCTGCTAAAAATGATTATAGCTACAACTAGGGATGAGCTCCACGTTCGATTCGAACGTATGTTCGACTCAAACATCGTCTGTTCGACTGTTCGTCGAAATACGAACAAAACGGGTCGTTCGCGCCACATTCGAGTGACGCGCCATGGCCCATAATTCACTGCGGCATTGCACGCTGATGATTGGCCAAGCATGCACTATGACCCGCATGCTTGGCCAATCACAGCGCGCAAAAAACAGAGAGCCATAATTGGCCAAAGCCAGGGTGGCTTTGGCCAATAATGGCTCGGGGCTTTAGTACACGCTCCACACTATAAAAGGCTTCCTGCAGGGCGACCTTGTGTAGTGTGTTGCGGTGATGATAGTGAATAGATCAGTCCTAGAAAGAGAGAGACAGTGTCTTTTTTTCTAGATAGAAAGATAGAGCAGGCAGGCTAGTCAGTTTAGTTAAAGTTACAGTGTGTAGAGGATATATATACATCCCAGGTGTTGTACATATATTTATACACTGTATAGTTTAGGAAGATCAGTTCTTCCTATTCTAATTTATGCTTTCTGGCTTAAATTTATCTGCGCTGCATAATGTATTTCAGCCAGTAAATGTTTATGCGCCCCACCTAGAAAATACCTGTGAAGAGTATTCCACTAGAACAGTGATAACTAAATGGTGAACCGTGGTCTGGACCCGGACCGAGTGGCAGTCCTATGCAGAGGCCGCCACTTTAACAGCTGTGTGTTCTCTCTCGAGTCTCCTACTCCACTACTGATGTCATCCTCACAGCAGTGCAGGGGGTGGGATGTGCTGTAGATCGGGGCAGAGAGCAAAAGTATTTTCAAATTAGCAAGCGGGTAATCACTAACAGCTCCCACCCTTTGTCTAGATCTGAAGCACCTCCCACCCTTGTGAGGATGAAAGCGGCGACTGGATGGGAGACTCGGGGGAGCAAAACCAATGTTGATAAGTGCCTCTGCCCTGTCAAAGGTAGAACTGTGCAGGAGAGGCTTGCAATGGAAGGGGAACTCTGATGTAAAGGGGCATTGAAACTTAAGGGTTCACCTTGATTAAAGGGGCACTATGTGATAAAGGGACACTGTGATGTGAAGTGCACTGCGTTGTAAAGGGGCACTCCAATGTAAAGGGGGGCTGTGATGTGAAGGGGAACTGATGACACTGTGGGACTGCTTTAAAGGTGGAGCTTTGATGTAAAGAGGGAACTATGATGTAAAGGGGGGGTCGTGATGTGAAGGGGGCTGAGGACACTTATGTAAAGAGGGGGCTGTGATGTGAAAGGTAAGCTAACGACACTGATATATGCGGGGCTGTGATGTAAAGGGGGATTGTGATTTTTTTTCTAGTGCAAATAGGAGTTTTGGACGTCTGCCAGAAGAAAATTGTACTGATCGGACCTCCATAAAATTTCATTCTGCACTAGGAGATCCCGGTACCAGAATTGTCAACACATGTGGAGGACTGGCAACAATCTGAGAGAAGAAGGAGTTTCTTGTTACTGCCTTACTATCGTCTTTCTATATCCCTTGAGCACTCTAAGGTTGGGGATCCTGATTTATCCCTTACGTTATGACCATGGGGTCATAACAAAGTTCTTGCAATTTTTATTCAGGAGTTGGTAGAATGGGGCATAGCTAGGTATCGGTAAGTTAGCAAATTTTATTTTAACCACTTCTCCATTGCATATGTAGATTAACATATGCTAATGGTACGTTAATCTACTTTTCCATTTAACAGGTGTTAGCCCCTAGCTGTCAGACCATGCTGTCTCTGACAGCTCCAGGCTCAGTGATTAATCAGGAAACTATCTTCATGGTTCATGATCAAATGGTCACCATACCAACTAGGACATGGTGACCACATTACATTTGCAGTGCACGCAGAAACAAATATTGTTTTTTAAACAGACATGTATAAAGTAATAACAATAATGAATATTTAAAAATTTACATTGTTACCTACTTGTTAGCCTATAATTAAAAAAACACCTGAGCCAAGTATTTATTAAAATAGTATACCGATTAAAAGGCATAAAGCTTTGTGACTATAAGGCCTTGTACACACGGACGGACTGTCCGCTCAGAGATTTCTGTCTGATGGTTGTACACACCATCAGACAGAAATCCGCGCGTACACGATACGTGGTGAGGTGGCCGCGCCATCGCCGCGACGTGCGCGGCCCTGGAAGGTCAATGCTTCCACGCATGCGTCGAATCACTTCGACGCATGCGAGGGATGGCGACCGAGCGGACATGTGAGTCTGTACAGACGACCGAACATGTCCGACGGACAGGCTTCCAGCGGACATGTTTCTTAGCATGCTAAGAAACATTTGTCCGCTGGAAAACGGTCGGCTGGACAAATGTCCGCTGGAAACCTGTCCGGTCGGCCGTAAAACACGACCGAACATGTCTGCTGAAACTGGTCCGCGGACCAGTTTCAGCAGACATGTTCGGTCGTGTGTACAAGGCCTAATGGAAGGCATTAGCTCATTGTAATGGTGGACCTTAAACAGAATAGGGGTCACTTTGATGGGCACACTGAAAAATCACTTACATTGTCACAATAACAAAGGAAACTGGAGAGAATAGGGACCACTGTGGTGATGATGGGTTACACAGTATGGAAATAAGGCACTAAGGATGTAACGTGGGGCAGTGAAAACATAGGGGGCACTGTGAAGATGATATGGACACTGAAGAGATAGAGGACATTGTGGATGTGATGAGGGGCACTTGAGCAATAGGGGGTCCCTGCTTTGTGATGGTGGACACCAGTGAGATTGGGGTACACTGAGGCGCATTGAGGGACACTGGAGAAATAGGGTGGTTCACTGTGGATGTGATGGGGGTTCTAAAGATATAGGAGAAACTGTGAATGTAATAGGGGCCAAGGAGAGATAGGGGATACTGTGGATGTAATGGGGGGGGGGGGGGGTACCTGAGTGACTGGATGGGGCACTGTAACTGTGATGAGGTCTCAGTATAGATGCAGTAAGGGACATTGTGGATGTGATACGGGACACTGTAGATGTGATGACCGACACTTGAGATTCACACATGTAAAAGCCCAGCACAATGTGGTCTTCTCTCTAAATAAAACCCAAACAGGTATCCACAAACACATTTATCTCACATTTACCAGAAAACTGCCTATGTAGGTTAGTGGTGCTTGTACATAAAAAAAAAAAAAACTGCAGCTCTGACCAATGTTAAATAATACCCTTGCTGTAAGTGTAGGCCATTTATGTACCTCTCAAAGCCTGGTTGGCATCATCCCATCTTGCCTTGTTGCTACCGTAGGAAATTACTAAGACACCCTCGGCCGTTATTTCTTACCCCCACTATCGCAGGAATGCACTTTTAGACCCCCTACGTACACTATATTGTCAGAAGTATTGGAACGACTGCCTTTACACGCACATGCATTTTTATGGCATCCCAGTCTTAGTCCGTACAATTCAATATTGAGTTGGCCCACCCTTTGCAGCTGCAACAGCTTCAACTCTTCTGGGAAGGAAGAAACAAACAGAACAGGCGCCACTTAGTAAAACTGCAGACTTTTAATGATAAATTACATTAAGCACTCACATGTAGGTTTAGAAGTACAGGCATACGGATGTGGTCCTGTGATCAGTCAAAGCCATCCACGTTTGTCCCCTGTCTTCTTACACTGTGCTGTTGTAGTGTAGGAGGAAGCAGCTACTCGTGAGCTCCGGCGTTGCCTGGTTGAGGTACACGGTGCTCAAAGAGAGGGCTGGAACGCACTCTGGGACGCTGTGTTGTGGTGGGGAAAGATGACGTCACTACGGGGGGCCAGACAGCAACACGTTTTGGTGCTGAAGCCGTGGCTAGATGGAGAAGAAACACACGGCGCACACCTTTTTCAAGCCACTAGCAGCTTGAAAAAGGTGCACGCCGTGTGTTTCTTCTCCATCTAGCCACGGCTTCAGCACGGAAACGCGTTGTTGTCTGGCCCTCCGTAGTGATGTCATCTTTCCCTACCACAACACAGCGTCCCAGAGTGCATTCCAGCCCTCTCTTTGAGCACCGTGTACCTCAACCAGGCAGCGCCGGAGCTCACAAGTAGCTGCTTCCTCCTACACTACAACAGCACAGTTGACACCGTAATGTGTCAGGACGCCCACTAACACACAGCTCCTTTCTCTATCTGCAAAGTAGAGAGTGTCCTGACTTGCCTGCTCGTCCCCTCCCCCCTCAAGAGGCTTTCTCCACACCAGGGAGAAAGCCTTGCATTACTGTGTGGATTTACAGACAGAAGAACAGGAAGGGGGCATTTCTCAGAAGAAATAAGGACATTTAAAAGCAAAATAGAAGGATGAGGTAAGTGAAGGAGGACTGCACTAAGGTAAAGGAAGCTATTTAGGAAAAAAAAAATCCTTTACAACCCCTTTAACTTTGCTAGAAACTGCACAGTTTGCATTTATCTACAAGTGCCCCTTACCTACCTTGGCATTTTTTGGCAAAGGTGAACAACCCTTTAAGCTGTGTGCGCATTTTTTTTTTTTGATCTGCTGCCATTCAGGTCTGTCCAAAACCTTAACTACTCACATCATAGCATTTTCTTCAATGACAGAATAAGTGAGCACCACTTGGCCTTCATTAACAATGGGACAATGACATGAAGTGGTGTTTCTACAGATTAAGGTACTTGAGAAAAGGGATGTAGAGTATAGATTACTGATTGGCTTGTGGTAAGAATTAGATTTTTCCTTCTTAATCACATGAAGATAGGTAGGAGATGGTGTAGGAGAGTGCTATTGAAAACATCAAAAGCCTGTTTCCTGTATCCTGTCTAATGTGTGGGTTGATTCCTATTAACACTAACTCTACCTCCTACTTGTTATTAGATTCTTGCCATGCTGATGTCGTTTTGAAGTCTTGCCATTCTGTTTGCAGAAGTGAAACACGTTCTAATTAATGCATTTTGTTTCTACGTTATGCCCAAGAGAAAATAAAAATCGGCTAGTGTATGATTTTGTTGTGTATCCTCAACTCCATCACTTCTCTGGCTTCTTCTTTCCATTGAATTAATCAGCCTTCCCAGTTGCTGGGGAACAGTCTCAGCAACCTCACAGCAGGTGGGATCTATACATAGAACAGCACTGTTGCTCCAGCCTAGCATTTGCAGAGCAGAGAGAAGGTTGGTGCTCTGGTCAGTTCTGGCATATGGGCATTTGGTAAGAGCGTTGTTGACCAACAATACCTATTAACACCCCTGAAGACCACCCTGGTGAAGTGTAATAGATCAAGCCATATAAGATGGCTCCTCATCATGATCGGGGCAATAGACAAGTGGGTTGGCCAGACCTTGCAGGCTGCTTGATGGATGTCAAATATTGCAACACAATGGGGTTGATTTACTAAAACCCTAGAGTGCAAAATCTGGTTCAGCTCTGTATAGAATATGGACATCTTCCAGGTTTTTTGGTTAGTTCACCTTTACCAAAAAACTGCCTATGCAGATAAGGGCGTCTGAAGGTAAAAACAAAAAGTGCAGCTTTGACTACAGTTGAATAATGACCCTTGTTATAGTTTACATTCCTCATGAAGCCTGACTGGAATACCATATTCCTGGATGTTGCTAAGCGAGGCCTAGTCATTACTCCTCACCTCCCCATCACAGGAGTGAGCTCTCAGACTCTAAGCTCAGAGCTACTGCATAAGGCACATGTGTCGAAAACAAGGCCCGCAGGCCAAATGCGGCCCGCCAGGCCATTTTTATGTGACTTTCACACCTCTCCTGCAGTGGCAGCTCCACCTCGTCTCCGCCCTGTCCCAGAAATCTGCAGAGGAAAGAAGGACAGATCTCCTCCTACTGATCCTGTGCCTCTCTGTGCAGTCTCAGCTGCCCCTCATCTCCACCTCCCTTGGTCTCAGTATTCAGCAAACTCCGGCAGTAGACTTCAGTCCTCCTCTGGCCCCCCTCCAGACCCTGCACTTTCTGCTAACCAGCTCCACCCCTGATTTTTCCTGGCAGTGGCACAAGGAAATGGGGTGCACTGTAATGTAAGGGAGGGTGAAGGACTCTTGACTTCTGATAGTGGGGGGGCTCTTGACATCTAAAAAAAAGGGGAGGCTGGGTGCTCTGGACCTCTAATATTACAGATATAACCAGCCCTTCGAGGGCAACCATAATGCTGATGCAGCCCATAATGAAATTATGGGCACAAGGGGAGAGAAAGAGCATGTGAGGGGGTTTGAATCAGAGAAAAAGCTCAGTCCTGCGATGGTGGAGGGGAGCAGTAATGACTAGGCATCAGCGGCATCCTAGCAACATCCTGGAAGTATTCCAGTTAAGCTTCATGAGGTATGTAAATATGCTACTCCCATGCATGGGCATTATTCAAATTTAGTCAGAGCTGCATGGTTTGTTTTCATCTACAAACACTATTTACCTGCATAGGCTTTTTTTTTGTAAAGGTAAACTAATGCCACCTACACACGACCGGTTTTCGGGTTCTAAAAAATGACAATTTTAAGGGTCTAGAAAAATGGACGTTTTTTTTTCAACCCGATCATTAAAACGGCCTTGCCTACACACGATCGTGAAAAAAAAATGCTCTAGCAAAGCGCGGTGACGTACGACGGCACTATAAAGGGGAATTTCCATTCGGATGACGCCACCCTTTGGGCTGCTTTAGCTGATTATGTGTTAGTAAAAGACGATTCGCGCTTTTCTGTCTGTTACAGCGTGATGAATGTGCTTACTCCATTACAAACGGTAGTTTTACCGAGCGCTCACGTCTCATAACTTGCTTCTGAGCATGCGTGTTTTTTTCACATTGTGAAAGCCCGCGCAACCTTAAAAACGTTGTGAAAAAATAGAGCATGTTCGAAAAATAATTTGCCCATTTTTTAGAACCCAAAAAATGCTCTGAAGCCCACACACGGTCGTTTTTTAATGACATAAAAAAAAACACCTAATTTTTTAGAACCCAAAAAACGGTCGTGTATACGCGGCATAACCCTTTAATTGAACAAGTTGAAGTTAGAAGCTGATTGGCTACCATGCACAGCTGCACCAAATTTTGCACTCTCCAGCTTTAATAAATCAACCTCTATCAGTTATTTCAATAATACATGTGCATGCAAAGTGATTTTTTTTTTCTTCTTCCTAAATAACAATCATGCCTATAATTACCTTCTTTGAAAAAATAGTTTTGCACAGAACAGCCTCATTCCTCTTCTTCTGGGGTGCCCCGTCAGTGCTCCAGGCCCCTCCTTTTCATTGGGTGCCCCCCCGTGCAGGCTCGCTCCAGAGTCCCGCTGCTGCGTCCATTGCCACAGACATCAGGACTCAGTCACGCCACCCACAACTGTGTCACGGCTTTTGATTAACAGTAGCGGGAGCCAATGGCTCTTGCTGCTATCAATCTGTGCAATGAGGAGAGCGACAGTGGCTGGATTGGATCAAGCTCGGGTCTGGGGGGGGTGGGGGCTGCAGCACAGAAGGTTTTTCACCTTCATGCAGAGAATGCATGAAGGTGAAAAACCTTAAGGCCCCGTACACACGACCGAACATGTCTGCTGAAACTGGTCCGCGGACCAGTTTCAGCAGACATGTTCGGTCGTGTGTACGGCCGACCGGACAGGTTTCCAGCAAACATTTGTCCAGCCGACCGTTTTCCGGCGGACAAATGTTTCTTAGCATGCTAAGAAACATGTCCGCTGGAAGCCTGTCCGTCGGACATGTTCGGTCGTCTGTACAGACTCACCGTACATGTCCGATCGGCCGCCATCCCTCGCATGCGTGGAAGTGATTCGACGCATGCGTGGAAGCTTTGAACTTCCAGGGCCGCGCACGTCGCCGTGTCATTGTCACGGCGACGGCGCGGCCACGTCACCGCGTATCGTGTACGCGCGGATTTCTGTCTGATGGTGTGTACAACCATCAGACAGAAATCTCCAGGCGGACCGTTTTCAGCGGACTGTCCGTCCGTCTGTACGAGGCCTAAGGCTTTACAACCACTTTAAATTACAGAATTTTCTTAAAGCGGAGTTCCGGCCACAATTTCACTTTTTATATATAAATACCCCTGTAATACACAAGCTTAATGTATTCTAGTAAAGTTAGTCTGTAGGGGGGGGGGGGGGGGGGGGGGGGGGGGGGTAGGGGAGGAGAGAATATATGTTCAGGTACATGAATTAAAACGAATGGGCATTGGGTAGAACCTGCTGCCCTCCTCTCTCTCCTCTCCTCCTCCCTCTCTCTCTCCCCTCCTCTGGTTATGCGCCTTGTTTAGGGGCGTAGGTTGGGGAGGAGGTTGCACGGGATCACAAGAGATATGGATGGGAAGGGTAAAGTAAGGGAAGGATGGAAGGGAGAGGTCACATGTATAGCCCTAAGGGGTGGCCTAGATAGGCAGGGGGGGAGGGGTGGGGGGGGGAGGAAGGGGGGGAGGGGGGGGGGGAAGGTGGGGAATGGGGGGTAAAGTTGCATCAAAGTACGAGTATCACGTATCATTTATTGAGCACAAGTGAAGGGAATGCACTCGAAGGCACATTTAATTGTTTTTTTTTTTTCTCAGGTATATTTAAAGTGGCATATAGTTTCTTTGTTTGCTTTCTAGAGGCTTTTTCTTTTGTCCGACATGCTCTCACTGGGGCTATAATGTTAAAATGCAGCTACGGAAAGTTCCACAAATTTGTGAGCATTGTGTATCACGTATTAAGCATAAGAGAAGGGAATGTAATTAATCCCACTGGGAAACGGGTTATTTTTGTAAATTATGTTTATGAGGCCAGGCATGAGACCTAAAATGATAAATATAGGCTCCTGGAATGTCAGGGGGATGGGGGACCCAGTGAAAAAAGCTGCAATATTTACTACCCTGGAGTGCTATGGGGTGGAGGTGATATGCATTCAAGAAACCCATTTGACTAATGAAACAAAGCTAAAATTGGTCAATAAAAAAAAGTATCAAAACCAATACCATTCTGTTCACTCTTCTTACTCCAGAGGAGTGAGCATAGTGGTAAAAACAGGTGTTGCATTTACATGTATAGAGTCAAGAATAGATGAACTGGGTCGCTATATTTTTCTGCACTGTTTGATAGAAAATGTACCATATGTACTGGCGAATATTTATATACCCCCTCCGTTTAAGATGGAGGTGTTATATAAATTAACGGAATTTGTGGTAAATAAGGTAAATATCCCGGTATTAGTGGTTGGAGATTTAAACAACGTGCTAAATAGAACGATGGACAGATTTCCACCGGGGACACGGAGCCCAGGGCTAGGAGAAGGGCACTTGAGTCAATTTTTGGAAGAGGTCGGGTGGTGGGACATTTGGAGGGTGAAATATCCAGATGTGCGGCAGTACTCCTGTTTCTCAAGTACATATTCCACATTATCAAGAATAGACATGGCACTGGGAAACTGTGCAAGTTTACAAGCAGTTAGTAAAATATCCTATTATCCAAGAGGGGTTTCTGATCATTCCCCTCTGGTGTTATCACTGAGCATAGGGAAAAAACCCCTTCCAAGTAATTGGAAAATAAGTCCCTTTTGGCTTGAAGTGATGGGGAAGCCAGAAGAAATCGGTATTAAATTAAGAGAATTCCTGGACTTCAATACAGGGACGGCATCAGGGGGAGTGGTGTGGGACGCCCTGAAGGCGTTCCTCAGGGGTATATTGATTCAGCAGGTAGCTAAGATCAAGAGGAACTCGAGGGAATGGGAGGAGAAAATCAGGCAAGAGGTTCTAGAGGCTGAAAAGCAATATGTGGAAAATCCAACTCTGATTAAACAAAGGTTATGGCTGGAGAAGCAACAGGAATATAAGTTGGTGATAAATAAGAAAGTTGAAAACAAGCGCCTATTTCAGCAGCAGAGTGCCTTTTCAGAGGGGGAAAGTGTGGGTCATACTCTGGCCCTTCTAGCAAAAACTAATATGGCGCCCTCGAGTGTTCCCGCAGTTAGGACGATAGGAGGTGGGATATCATCTGAAACATCTGTAATAGTGGATACGTTTGCAGTATATTACAAAGATCTGTATAGATCAAGAAAGGGGGAAGCTAAAGTGCAAATGGAGGAATATTTTAGAGAAATAGGAATCCCAGTTCTATTAGAGGAGGATAGAAACGCTATGGAATCCCCAATCACATTATTGGAACTACAGCAGGCAGTTAAAGAACTTTCTAATCAAAAGTCCCCAGGGCCAGATGGCCTACCAGCGGAGATTTATAAACAATACGGTGAGGTGCTGCTCCCGGAACTGCTAAAAACGCTGAACTGGGCGATAGAAGGAGGAAGATTACCCGCTTCAATGTTAGAAGCAATTATTATAGTACTCCAGAAGGAAGGGAAAGACCAATTAGATACATCATCGTATAGACCGATATCTTTACTCTGCTCAGATGTAAAAATCTTGGCCAAAGTATTGGCAACGAGAATAAATAAATATATTCAGAAACTAATACATCCAGATCAATCTGGATTTATTCCGAATCGTTCCACGAGTATAAACATAAGAAGGTTGTACTTAAATTTACAGACTCCAACGGAGAATGCGGGTGATAGATCTATCCTAGCATTGGATGCCACCAAGGCCTTTGATAGTTTGGAGTGGGACTATCTCTGGTACGCTCTGGAGAAGTTTGGGTTTGGTTCATCTTTTATTAAATGGATAAAGTTATTATACAACTCCCCAAAGGCCAAAATAAAAATAAATAATGACGTTTCACAGTTTTTTGAATTGGAAAGGGGAACGAGACAGGGATGTCCATTGTCCCCTCTCCTTTTCGCCCTGGCAATTGAGCCCTTGGCGATTGCAATTAGAGGTAAACAGGAAATACAGGGGTTCCAGAGAGGAGCAGAGGAGGAGAAAGTCGCGCTTTATGCGGACGACATCCTCCTTTTTCTGGGCAATTCCACAACCTCCCTCAAAATTGCAGTTCAAACGGTAGAAGCGTTCGGACGATTCTCGGGCCTGGTAATAAACTGGGAAAAATCAACACTCTTACCAGTGGACCCGGTAGGCAATATGGATGGGATAGGAATCCCTCAGTTAAAAATTGGGGAGAAGATGGAGTATCTGGGAATCGTGGTAACACGTAAACCAGAACAATTTATAAATAATAATTTAGTGCCACTTCTGGGTAAATTTAAAAGTAAAGCGGATATATGGGGACATCTGCCACTATCGGTGGCCGGTCGTAGTAATTTAATTAAAATGATATGGATGCCACAATTGCTTTATATACTCCACAATTCCCCAGTATGGATTGACAACCAATGGTTTAAAAAGATAGAGACCCTCTTTAGGACCCTAATTTGGAAAAAGGGTAAAGCAAGGATTAGTCTCCGAACGTTGCAATTACCAACGAATAGAGGAGGGTTGGCGGTTCCACATCCCTATAGTTATTATTTGGCGGCACAGTTACAGCATTTGGGGGGATGTAGCATAGAGGGGGGAGGAAACGCGAGTGGGAAAATGATACTAAGAGGGTCCCCCCATAGATCTGTAATAGAGACCTTAGAAGCCAACTCATTCTCTGTGAAAAATCCAACAGTAAAGATGGTGGTGAGAATATGGCAAGCAGTAAAATCAGCTTTGGGCTATAAAGGATTATCAGAATATTCCCCATTATGGGATAACAATAATTTAAAAGAAATATTGGCTATGGGGAAACTAAAAGAATGGGAGAAACGAGGGATAACCAGAGTGGAACAACTGTACACAGGTTGCACATTAAAACTCTTTTCAGAGCTAAGCAGTGAATTTAGCCTTCCAAACTCTATGTTTTTTACTTACTTACAGGTTAGACATGCATTACAAGCCCAATTTAAATCACAGCCGGTAAGCTGGCAAAGACTCACGAATCTCCAAAGACTTATCAAGACGGGGGTTCTGAAAGGTCTTATATCAGAATTATACGAACGGATTAGTGATCAGTTAATAGGAAAAGAGAAGTTGAGTAGGAACAAACAGAGATGGGAGGAGGATATTGGACCTTTAACGAATGACCAATGGGATAGGATACTGGAACTAGGGATGAGGGTCTCATTAGCCCCGTCACAGCGGGTCTCCCATTTATTCCTCCTACATAGGGTCTATTATACCCCAAAGAAATTATATGGATTTGGTTGGAAGCTAGATGACAAATGTCCCAGATGCCAAGATACAGGGGACCTCATCCACATGATGTGGAAATGCCCAAAGTTGCATAGATACTGGGTTGGAATTCTGGACACTATAAATGCAACCTTTGGTACTACCCTGGAACTTGAAGCCAGGGTTTACCTATTAGGATGTATTGAGGAGAGAATGGGGCAGAGGGACACATTAGAAGCAGTTATAAGATGCCTGTTTCAGGCGAGGAAACTAATAGCACTAAAATGGCAAGCACAAAACCCACCCACAGTAGAGGAATGGCTTAACGTAATAAATAGCACAATTGGGAAGGAAAGGGCAACATGGATTAGAAGAGGTAACCTCAAAAAATTTAAAGCAATATGGGAACCATGGTTATGTAAAATAGGTCGCTCACTTTAAATTAAGGAATGATGGGTAATAATCAAAGGAAAAGAACAGAACTAAAAACGTGTATGCACTTTAAAGTAAGATAGGGGGAGGGAGGGGTGGGAGGGAGGAATGGGACGAATGGTCACTTTTAATGTTTGTATTTAATCTCCTGTATGCACATGAAATGCACTAAGTATGGAAAAAAAACGGATTTGTAAATTCCTTTTTGTATTTGTATGGAAACAATAAAAGAAAAAAAGTATTGAAAAAAAAAAAAAAAAAAAAGTTAGTCTGTAAACTAAGGTCCGTTTTGTTAAGTTGTTACAGCATTTAGACACTTTATAAAATAGAAATTGACTGGGGCCATCTTAAGTGTGGGCATCATGAAGCCAGACTGTATGACTTCCTGGATTTCAGCATTGCAGATCTCGCACATGCTCAGTGCTGCACAAGCAGTGTAATAGGTTTCAGATCAGGTTTCAGCACCTGTACTGTCCAAGTCACATGATTCTTCGAGACTGGGGAGTGCACAGACTCCTGGAAAGTTACACCCACTACATTCCCAGGAGTCTGTGCGGTGTAGGTTAGGAAGCTTAAGCACCTATGTGCAGGAAGTGGGAAGATTAACTATTCTGCCTAGCAACAACACTTTGAAGGCATCTAAAAAAAAAATGTTTTTTCTTAAAGGACTAATGACATTTTTTTAAAACTACTGATGTAATGTTATATTTATGGGTGGAACTCCACTTTAAAATCTAGTTTCCTGCTAATGTAAAATATTTAAATATTGCATAAGAAGGTTTTAAAAAAAATGGCGGTTGGTCTGTGTTTTTACTGCCCCCCAACCACCAACTTAAACTGTGCGAGGGCAGCCAAAGAACATAGCTCCCAATCGTCCCTAATTTCAAGGAGCCTGTCCCTGATTTGGAACAAACCATTTTGTCAATGTGTCCCTCATTTTGGCCTGATTTATATAAATGTATATAAAATGCTCTAATTATATTTCAAAAAGTGTTTCCCAGAGCTAAACCTTTCATGCAATTTCTAAATTTTTGTATTTGTAAGTTTCAAAAACCAGTACAAAGGAATAGTAGTGGTAAAAAAAAGCACTTGTGGCTGTAACTAATACTTATATATTTTTTTACAATTCTCCTTTGAGGGGGCGTGACAGGGGGTGTGTCCTATGCCTACATACTTTTGATAATAGGTGTCCTGTTCCCATCTCAAAAAGTTGTGAGGTATGGAAGAGGATAGTTCACAGCATAGAAAAAAATCGACAGTGTATCATGATTGGAAGGCTATGCAGCTGTCAAAGGTGACCTATGCAAGTGAGTGGGGTCACACCGCAATCGCTTGGCTCACTGTTGCCGCACAGTATATCAATAGAAAATCTACTTTGTATGAAAAAATAAAAAAAGTTTCCGTAGACGCGTTTCACACATACATCTTGTGCTTAATCATGATTAAGCTTAAGATGTATGTGTGAAACATGTCTACGTGACCTTGTGTTGGTGTCTTTGGTGTTATCCCTTTGAACAATAAAAGGCAATTGGAATTCCTGGATGTGCAGCCATTTATTTTCTTACAAGTTTCCCAAGGAGGCGGGCCGGGGCTGGCACTCTACGAGACATTCCACCTCAGGTTCCCATCATACACCTGGAGTATAACCTCCAGAATGCCTAGCAGTTGCTGCTCTACCGCTCTGCTTCAGAAGGGGCAGTAGAGGATGCCATCCATGTGAATGAAACCATACAGAAAGAATAGGGTCATTGAAAGCCTCATTTTAAACAACAACAGTCCTCCTATTGGCAGGTACCTGATAGTTCCAACTCATTTTCCACTTTTCTGCTTTTAAGTAACAGTTAACATGGAAGTTTCTCTTTTTGTCTTGCGACCCTTTGTTTAGCATAGCTGAAAATGGCAGCCACAGTTAATGACTTCACTTTCAGTGCCCAATTGATGTAATCAGCCATGTCACAGCAACCATATTAGTGAAACGGCTCTTTACAAAAACCTAGCAAAATTGGAGGTAATATAGAGAAATTAGCGAGAAGTCTTGTCTTGTCTTATGCTGAGTTGCCATTGGTGACTCCTTAAAAATACACTTCACCAACTTTAAAAAAAATGACATTTAAAGCCCAGAAAAATCAAATATTTTAAATGTTTACTTACAGTACTGTGTTTTTACTTTCCATAAATTATTTTGTTATTAAAGTTATTGTAAAGTATTTATTTTTTTTAATAACAAACATGTTATACTTACCTCCACTGTGAAGCTCGTTTTGCACATAGTGTCTCCCGAACCTGGTCTTCTGGGGCCAGATTCACAGAGAGATACGACGGTGTATCTCCAGATACTCTGTCGTATCTCTGACTTAGGCTGGTCGTATCTATGCGCCTGATTCATAGAATCAGTTACGCATAGATATGCTTAAGATCCGACAGGTGTAACTGTGTTACACCGTCGGATCTTATCTGCAATTTAAAAATGGCGCGGGGGGCGTTCCCGCTGATTTACGCAGAGAAATATGTAAATCAGCGAGATACGCCAATTCACGAACGTACGCGGACCCGACGCAGTGTTGTTACGACGTTTCCGTAGCGGTTTTCCCGGCGTATACTTACCCCTGCTTCTATGAGGCGCAGCCAATGTTAAGTATAGCCGTCGTTCCCACGTTGATTTTTTTTTTTTACGTCGTTTGCGTACACCGATTCAGAAACCCGCGCGTCGCAAGTTACGCTCACGCCGAAACCACTGATGTCCTAGTGACGTCAGTGGGAGCAATGCATGCCGGGAAATTTCGCGGATGGCGCATGCTCATTTAAATCGGCGCAGGAACGTGCCTGATTTAAATGGTACACTCCCCCTAGCCGTGGAATTTGAATTCCGCCGGGGGTTTTACGATCCGCCGCCGCAAGTTTGGAGGTAAGTGGTTTGTGAATTACCCACTTGCCTCTCAAACTTGCGCCAGCGGATCTTAAATCACATAGATCACGCGGATCTAAAGATCCGCTGATCTATGTGAATCTAGCCCCTGGTGTCCCTCGGCGGCTGTCTCAACTCCTTCATGCAAGAAGTCAACACCTTCATGCAAGCGAGCTCGCATGGTGTTAAGTTCCTGCGGGAACGCTCCCGTGATACAGCCGGCAGCTATTGCCGCTCACTGTATCACTTGGCACTGCCAACCGCGCGCCGCTTCATTAGATGTGATTGACAGCAGGGCGAGCCTACGGCTGCGCTACTTTTAATCCATCCAGTGTAGCCAATCAACAGCCAGGCTCAGAAATGAGGAGGATGACGGGGGCGAGTGTGGGACTTTCGAGGGGGTTAGGTAAGTAAAACGGGGGCTGGGGGAGGGGCGTATTGTCGGATGTTTTTTCACCTTAAAGGAACACTAAGGGCACAATTTTTTTTTTAAATAACATACATGTTATACTTGCCTCCACTGTGCAGATCGTTTTGCACAGAGTGACCCAGGTCCGTGTCTTCTGGGGTCCCTCGGCGGCTGTCTCGAGCTCCCTCGCATGGTACAGTAGAAAGCTTTTGTGAGCGAGCGCGCTCCCGTGATACAGCAGCGGCCATAGCCGCCGACTGTATCACTTGGCCCCGCCCCCCGACGCGCCGTGTCATCCGCTGTGATTGACAGCTGCGCCAGCCAATGGCTTTGCGGCTATCAATCCGCCCAGCCTAGCCAACCAACGGCCAGGCTGGGAACCGAGCAAGAAGACAAGCACGCGCCCGGGACTTTCGAACGGTGAGGTAAGTAAAACGGGGGCTCGGGGGTGGGCGGTGCTGTCAGATGTTTTTTTACCTTAATGCATAGGATGCATTAAGGTGAAAAAACGTTTACCTTTACAACCCCTTTAACCTCCTATGAAATCTAACTACTCCAAGAAGAGTCCGTTCCCTATAACCGCTTCCTCTGTCTTTGCAAATCATAGCCCTCGCCTTTCCTGGGATTGTCTCATTATTGTCTATGCTGGCCCATCTACTCCACCTCTCCCTTCACCTCTCTACATAACCTTTTATGTCAGTGGTCATCAACCCTGTCCTGCAGGGCCCACTAACAGGCCAGGTTTTATGTATTACCTTGGGGAGATGCAGTACTAGAATACTGCAATCACTGAGGAGCAAATTATATCAGCTGTGATGTATTTCAGTTATCTTGCAAACCTGGCCTGTTTGTGGGCCCTGCAGGACAGGGTTGATGACCACTGTTTTATGTAACTGAAAGAGAAGGATTGAAGGAGGATATTTTGCAAAAGCACACTAAAGTGACAGCTCTGGATCTTCTGGCGCTGCCGAAATTCCATCCAAGATGGCGACATCCAGCAGCAGTCTCAAGGTTTTTGGATATCAACCCAAGGAAGGCTTTTACAGGTAAGTAACATGCACTAAATACATTCAACTGGAATAAAGGTGACTTTTCATGATAAAAAGATGAAGGTTTTTGATATTGGCCTCTCCTGAAAATTCTAGTTGACAGTATGTGATGCTGACCATCTTGTTACAATGCCTCCCTAACCCAGAACACAAATGCTAATAAGAACATTCTGACTGAGAAAGTACAAGATACTGTGAGTCAGCCTAGCAGCCAGTCAATTAGTGTTTTCAGGAGGGCAGCAAAGACAGGCTCGTTAAAATTCTCTCGACTGGTTTACCATAATGGTTTGCACACCACTTG
The DNA here is from genome assembly GCF_905171775.1 of Rana temporaria. Classification (NCBI taxonomy): domain Eukaryota; kingdom Metazoa; phylum Chordata; class Amphibia; order Anura; family Ranidae; genus Rana; species Rana temporaria. Next base: position 646,289,770 of record NC_053489.1, on the reverse strand, counting down.
TCCTTTAAGTGAACACTTTCAAATTCAATAATGTTTCTATGTGTAATGTAAATGTAGATCATAACTGCATTGCAAATTTCCCAGAATAGAGAAGTATGGTTTGTTCTATTCCCCGGTCAATGCTCCTTAGCTGTCTTAGGTGAACTCTGACATAACTTCAATAAAAAGCAAGACAGGGAATCATGTAAAAGCTCAAAATACTTTCCCCCAGCCAACTATAAAAAGTATAGACAGGATTTCTGTAAGTGGGACATGCTGTTAAATCATTTCTGAGCTAAATATTAAGAAGAGTTTGACTTACCTTAAGGTGGCCAAGAGGTTGGTAAATATGTAAAATAAAGAGAAGATTAAAAGAAATATTAATGGGAGAATTGTAACTGTCTATCACGTAATGTCAGCATAAGGAATATATTATTTATGACATTTACAATTATTTAGTATTCAGCAACAACTAAACATTCACTTTCTGTCAGTTAGGAACTCAAATATTATACGAAGTGAAAGAATAGAAAAGGTGTGGAGAGAGGAAAAGAGGACCAAGGAAGAAGAGGGATAGACACGAGAGAGAGGATGGAAAGGTATAAATAAGTTGAGAGGGTGCCAGAAGAAATAGAGAAAAGAGGGTGGCAGATAAGAAGAAGGAAACACGGGACAAAGGGTGGCAGGTGAGAAGGAGGAGATAGAAAAAAGAGGGAGGCAAGTGAGAAGGAGGAAATAGAGAAAAGAGGGAGGCAGAAGCAGGTGAGAAGGAGCAGATGGAGGAAAGAGGAAGGCGGATGAGGAGGAGATGAAGGAAAGAGAGGCAGGTAAGAAAGAAGGAGATAGAGGAACGAGGGAGGCAGGTGGGAAGGAGGAGATGGGGGAAAGAGGGAGGTAGGTGAGAAGAAGCAGATGGAGGAAAGAGGGTGTCAGTTGAGAAGGGGGGGGGAGGAAAGAGGGTGGCAGTTGATAAGGGGGAGAGGGGAATGAGGGTGGCAGTTGAGAAGGGGAAGAGAGAGGAAAGATGGTGGCAAGTTAGAAGGTGGAGAGAAGGGAAAAAAGGTGGCAGGTGAGAAGGAAAGAGAAAAGAGAGTGGCAGGTGAGAAGAAGGATATATAGCAAAGGGGGTAGCTAGTGAGAACGATGAGCGAGAAGAGGATAACATATGAGAAGAAGAGAGAGGAGCAGTGGTGGCTGGTGCTCCACTTTTTGGAGGGGGCGGCAAACAAACCACCACCCCCCCTCCATTTGGTCGGTCAAGCTTCCCTCCCCCCCATTGCTTGGTCCATCTGAGAACAACCCCCCCCCCCCACCATCACTCACCCATCTGTCCACCAGCCCTGGACTTACCCCATCCAGGTTGCGGGAAGCTCCGGTGGCTTCCACTGCATCTCCTCATTGGCATTGCTTCTGCTCCCGGCTGGCCAATACGATCGCTTCTCCTTTTGGCCAATCGGGTCTTAAGACCCCGCTTCATGATTGGCCGGGAGGAGAAGCAGGAAGACAATAGCGAATATTAATTTGCTATGCCCACCCTTTTTGAAGCCAATTAGAGCCTTTAGGCTCTAATCATGTGCTTAAAAAAAAAAAAAAAACAGAATGTAAATCCACCGTCCGGTGCACTGTATATTAGGGGCCGGGCACATGGATTAGGGGGGCAGCACCCCTGCACCCCTAATGGAGAGGCTGCCACTGGAGAGGAGAGAGTTGAAGGTAAAAAGGGGGGGGGAGAAAAGAGGGTGGCAGGTGAGGAGATGAGAGAGAACACAAAGGCAGGTGACAAGAAGGAGAGAAAAGAGAGGGAGGCAGGTGAGTAGGGAAAGAAAGAGGAGAGAGAGAGAGAGTGGAAGGTGAGAAGAGGTAGAAATAGGAGAGAGGAGAGGGTGGCAACCAGTGAAAGGAGAGAGAGTGGCAGGTGAGAAACAAAAGAGTGGCAGTTCAAAGGGGTGAAGTACAGTAGGAAGAGGGAAAAAGTGGGGGAGATTACAGAGACAAAAAAAAGGGAAAATAAAAAATAGGTAACAAATGAAAAGGAGGCAGAAGCAAGAGAGAAAGGGTGGAGACAGAGCAAGAGGACAGTGCAGAGCTAAGTGGCAGAGAAAATAAGGAAGAAAGAGGATAAAACAAGGGGGAGAGACAATTAGAAGAAAGAAAGGAAATGTGGAGGTGGAAGAAAAGAGGGAGATAAATAATTTGCAAAAGTGAAAAAAAAAGAGTTGGGAAAAAAAGATAGCCATACAGCAAGAAGAGAGAGGACATAAGAAACAAGGAGAGAGAGAGAGAGAGGAGATAAGAAAAAAGAGGAGAGAGAGAGGAGATAAGAAAAGAGGAGAGAGAGGAGATAAGAAAAGAGGAAAGAGAGAGAGGAGATAAGAAACGAGGAGAGAGAGGAGATAAGAAAAGAGGAGAGAGAGAGAGAGGAGATAAGAAAAGAGGAAAGAGAGAGAGGAGATAAGAAAAGAGGAGAGAGAGAGAGGAGATAAGAAAAGAGGAGAGAGAGGAGATAAGAAACGAGGAGAGAGAGAGAGGAGATAAGAAAAGGAGGAATGATAGAAGGAAAGAAAAAAGAGACTAAAAAAGAAGAGTGGTGGGACAGATGACTGCACACATTGGGCCAGATTCAGATAGGTCAGCGGATCTTTAGATCTGATTTACGTTACGCCGCTGCAAGTTTTTATTCAGAAAGCACTTGCCTCTAAAGTTGCAGCGGCGTATTGTAAATCCCCCGGCGGAATTCAAATTCCGCAGCTAGGGGGCGTCTACAATTGAAATCAGGCGCGGCCCTGCGCCGATCGAACAGCGCATGCGCCGTCCCCAAATTTTCCCAGCGTGCATTGCTCCAAATGACGTCGCAAGGACGTCATTGGTTTCGACGTTAACGTAAATTACGTCCGGCCGTATTCGCGAACGACTTACGCAAACAACGTAAAAATTCAAAACTCGGTGCGGGAGCGACGGCCATACTTAACATAGGATACGCCACACTTACCCCTCCTATAGCACGGGTAACTTTGCTTCGGAGAAAGCGGAACGCAAACGACGTAAAAAAAAGCGCCGGGTGGTCGTTCGTTTCTGAATCGGCGTAAATGCTCATTTGCATATTCGACGCGTAAAAGATACGGAAGCGCCACCTAGCGGCCGGCCTGGAATTGCAGCCTAAGATCCGACGGTGTAAGTT